>NC_091129.1:91719411-92058911 GCF_040183065.1 Periplaneta americana | reverse complement strand
AAAATTTACACGAGAAAGACACATAATACGTTTCTGAAGTGATACAGTGTTAGAAGTTGTGTAATCAAGATGTATAAATACTATTACTCAAAATAAATAGCATTATCTTTATAATTATGTTTGAAAGGAGAAATAAGACAATTATTACGATGATTTTAGAGCCTGGAAGTCAGGTATTTATTTTGGCTGCAATAGAAAGGCATTTAAAACTCAGGAAGTAGGCAATAAAGTAATAAACATACGCATTTAAAAATTACAAAAACAGCCAGTAAAATCATGAAAGTAAATTCTATGTTTTTTTTTTTTTTGACGAAGATCGCAACTGCTGAAGTTATATCAGCTTTGCCGGTGAGCCGAAATTTTGTCCCGCAGGAGTTCTTTTACATGCCAATAAATCTACTGACATGAGCCTGTCACATTCAAGCGCACTTAAATGCCATCGACCTGGCCCGGGATCGAACCCGCAACATTGGGCATAGAAGACCAGATCATCAAAGTAGTAATTTAATAAACATGTAAATCGAATTTCAGTACCTATTCTTGTTTTTCTTGGTTACATATCACAACAAGATAATTTTTAAAATTCTCAACGACATAGTCATCCACCTGTCAGAGAGAATCAGCGTTGCCAACTCTGAGGCTTGAGGATTCTTAGAAGGGTCAACAACAGCAGGGCAACTGCAGGAACAGAAAAGTTAGAACCTACATCTAGTCCTTTTATAGTTTGTTTGATCAGAGAAAAACCAAGCTATCTATGCTGGGCTATTCATTTAACCACTTGTCTACTGCTACTAGTGCACGTTTTCTTTATTTACGGCATTTTCATTTTATTCTTTCCAACCTTCTCACTATCTAATATTACACCGAAATATTTAAATTTAGTCACACTCTCAATTTGAAAGTTGTTTAAGAATCACTTCTCTTTTTTACTCCGCAATCCTCCTTTCTTGCATATTAGCGCTTTCGTTTTCTTCTCATTCATTTTAAAATCTCAACTCGAACAAAACTTCTGTAAACATACAATGTTAAATTACCCTATCGTGTAATCATCTATCATCATATCCCACCTCCCTCAAATCCATTTTAATATTATCTTCTCATTTACAATTACAATTACACCTAACAAAAAAAAAATAATATTTCAGTCAACAATTAATATTTGAGAAGCAAAATTATTAATTAATAAATCTATAACATTCTCATAGCTAGCAGTGCATATGTCTGTACAGATTACTGTGCACTTAACTGCGGAATCCCTGCCAAACAAGTCACTCAGTTGAGTGAGCTCCTAGTATAGGTAGTGGCAGTTGACATGGGACATATATATCAACATATATGCCTAACATGAAGTCAGGCCATAAAGGGAAACATTGAAGGAGGAGAATTCGATCCGGTGTTGTGGATTTAATTCGGCGTAGCTCAGTGGTCAGAGCGCTTGTTACGTAGAAACAAGTACCCGGGTTCGATCCACGGCGCCGGAGAGAATTTTTCTCCTCAAATATTAATTGTCAATATTACAGATATTTTTCTGTGCGACAAATTAATAAATCTATAATATTTCAGTCAACACTTAAGTATTTGACAAGGCTTATTTTGTAAACTTAAAATATCTCCCATTAAAATCAGGGATAGAAAGCACTTCGAATTGGATCCAAAGTCCAGGATGAAAATGGAAATACAATGGAAATTACTCTTTATTATTTTTTGTTAATTTTCTCTCTTATTATAACCACAAAGTTGCGAAGTTTGATTAGTTTCTCTGGTCTGTGAAATTCGTTTCCTTTCATCTGTGCGTACATGTTGATTGAAAGAGTTCCATTGCAGAGTCTGGCATATTAATACTCTTTTTAAAGTTTCCAGGAACGCTCTTTCACTCGGGTTGTATTTTGTGTCGAACTGTCACCATGTAACGAATTGGTACACGTGTTAATATTCTCACGCGGAGCAGCACAGCTGATGAAGCGCGAGGAATCAACATATTAATGTTAATAGTTAGGTGGAACGCATGAAATGTTAATCACATGCAGGTTGGAGTTGTTCATTTATTTGGTAATTACACCACATCCCATTAAAATTTCCGGTTATAACAGGGAATATGAGGCAGTTTCATACATGTTAGTATATTCCGCTGCAAGCAGGTCTAGCAGCGTCAAGAGTCTTCAACGTGTAATGAAACGACAGATTGGGAGCTACGAAGCATAAAAGTAAGAAAACTGTAAATGAGAAGGCGAAATAGGCCTAAGGAAAAAGTAAAATAAGACAAAAATAAATTACAAACTTCATCATCATCATCATCTACATCTTCATCTTCAAGGATTAAATGGAATGTATTTATTTGTTGCAAGAATGTTGTTTCAAAGAACGTGTCATAAGATGTACTAAATCTAACTGAAAGGTTCACGTAAAGAACAAGCTAAGTCACCTTTTGTTAATTTTTGTTTCTGGTCTCATGTGCTACCTCATAAACTGAACTATCTTCCTACTAAACCAGAATGGCAAAAATCCTGCATTATAATAAATAGCAACATACTAAAGCTCCCGCGCCGTGGCGTAGCGGTCCAAGGCATCCCGCCTAGGACTCGCGTTACGGAATGCGCGCTGGTTCGAGTCCTCATGGGGGAAGAAATTTTCTCATGAAATTTCGGCCAGTGTATGGGACCGGTGCCCACCCAGCATCGTGATGCACTTGGGGGGCTACGATTTGTAGCGAAATCCGGTTGCAAATGACAACTATAACGGCTGGGGAATCATCGTGCTAACCACACGATACCTCCATTCTGGTTGGATGATCGTCCACCTCTGTTTCGGCATGTGGGCGTAAGACCAGCAGCCGGCTGGTCGGTCTAGGCCCTTCACGGGCTGTAGCGCCACGGATTAAAAAAGAAACATACTAAAGAAGATGCAAACTAATGATGTCTTATGAATATATTACTGTCAAGAAATGGTCCCCTATAAAATTTAAGAAAAATGACTTAACATGTTCTTTTCGTGGACACTTTTTTTAATGCATTACTTAATAACGAAGTAGCCTCAAAACCAATAAGTTTTTTTGCCAACACATAAATACTTAACAACATAAGAAGAATACTAAATGGGAGAAAAACCACTAAATCACAGTTCAGTAGTGATAACATCAGATTTAGAATAAGGAAAAACCAGTCAATAAACTAAAAGCCTAATGATCAATGATGCATTTAGTTGTCGTGAATTTGGTGAACTGTCGAGGATCATAAATTCCTAATGATGAGATGAAAGGATTGTCACTGGAATGAAGTTTCTTGTTGAAGTGTCTTGTAGCTTGTAGAAGATGAGTGTGCAGATAGTCAACTTTTATAACTTCATGAACTTGTATATTGCTTGTGTTGTGCGACCGTCACTTAGGTCGCATTACTTGCTAAACGGATGACTACTGCATTCGACTGCCGCTCACTTATCAGAATTTCTGACACCACCATTATACTCAATAATGAAAAAGAAACGATTTTACTGGAAGAGCTGGGGCTCTCAGGATATTATAGGAAACTACATGGTTGCTGAACTTAGGTTGTGGACTGAATTAGTGGGGGGACCTTGTAACCCCTATCGGGCGCGTCCCTCGGTTGGCAGATGAGGGATCCCACCAGATATGGTGGGGTGGTCCGAATAGCTACGGCAATAAGGACCCGTGGACCAACAAGGAGCCCGGTTCCTAGGGGTTTTAAATACTGGGACACCCCCTCTCCAGGGGTTATAAATATGGAGGGCCCATGCCCGGGGTAACAAGGGTGAAGACCTCAACGGTAGAAGATTCTAGCGGAAGAGGCTCCCCTCTCCTTGGGGGCTTATACAAGTGAGGAGCAAGTTCGAATGCTTAGAGGTGGCAGCCCCACCATCGGACTTACTCAGCAGTAGGCTGGTTACCTACTATGAGGACAATTAAATAAACTCGAACTCCCCAAAGGAATAGCCGGATAGATAAACTGAAGATGACCTATGGCAGTAACAAGGACAAACGATTAGGAAAAACTAACAGATGGAGGATAGCAACCTGGAACGTTCGAAACATTCACCACAAAGTAGAGATTTTAGAGAAGGAATTGAAAGCCGCCTCAGTAGATATAGCAGTAATTACGGAAACGAAGAAGAAATTAAAAGGAACAGAAGAACTAGAAGACTATTTATATATTTATAGTGGAGTCCCACAAAACAAGAGAGCCTCAGCTGGTGTAGCAATTTTCATTAATAAAAGTCTTAAGAATAAAATACACAGTTACACATGGATAAATGAAAGACTAATTTTACTCAGATGCAAACATGGAAGAGGATATATAACCATTATAGGTGCATATGCACCTGAAGAAGGAAGAAAAGAAGCCACAGACGAATTTTATGAACAATTACAAACAACATATAATTCAATAAATCCTAATGATTATGTTATTCTGTCAGGCGATCTAAACGCAAGAGTAGGAAACCAGAAAATCCCAGGAATCGTTGGAAATAAAGGAGAACAAGTAATCAATAAGAATGGTGAACACCTTAGAGAATTTTGCTCTTTTAACGAATTAAGGGTAATGAACACGTTCTTTGAACACAAAGATATACATAAATTTACAAGGACGGATGGACATATATACAGCATTATTGATTACATAATAGCTAATAGGAAAACAGCTCTCTTAATAGAAGATGTAAGTGTATTTCGAGGTAAAAATATATACTCAGATCATTACTTGGTAATATCAAAATTAATAATACCAACTCCTTGGAAAAGAAGTCAAGTAAAACAAGACAACAAAAAAGAAATTTATAAAGTTAATTTGTTACAACAAGAGAGCATCAAGTATTTATATCAGAGAAGGTTAGATAATTTATTTACAGAAATGCCTGTCAGTAATAATATCAATTTGGAATGGGAAACATTAAGAAGGTAATACTCCAAGCAGCAGAAGAAGCTCTTGGAAAGAGAATCAAAAGACATAAAAAAAGAGGGTTAAGAATATGGAATCAAGAGATTGCAGACATAATTAAAAACAAGAAGGACGCATATTTACGATATTTACAAGACAAATCCATAGAGAATAGAACTGAATATAAAAGGAGATGTGCAATTGCTAAGAGAGAAGTAAGAAGGATACATAGAAAAAGTTGGGAAACATATGTAAATGAATTAGAATGTGATTTTCATGGAGCCCAAAAGTATGCATATAAAGTCCTAAAAATGATAAATTCTGAGGAAAAAGATAAAATACAATTGAATCCAATTATAGAAAGTGAATGGCTGGAATTTTACAAAGAATTATGGACTCAACCCGATCAAGAAGATGTCTACATAAATACTGAGGAAGCACATATAGACTATATAACAATGGATGAGATGATAGAAGTAATAAAGAGTAGTAAAAATAAAAAATGTCCTGGTATTGATAATATTAATATTGAACTGATAAAGTATGCGACACCAGCTGTATTATATCGCCTTCTTAATTTAATAAATATATGTTGGAGTCACGGATACATTCCAGAAGAATGGAAAACTGCTGTCATTGTACCAATCTTCAAAAGAGGTGGAAGAAGCAATTGCAATAACTATAGAGGTATTAGTTTACTGGGTACTTGTTATAAGATATATGCAAAATTAATAACAAGAAGATTAAATAAAATTACAGAAGTATTGTTAAAAAACGAACAACATGGATTCCGGAAAGGACGATCAACAACAGATTGTATCTTCACCATAAACCAGATAATTGAAAAAAGAAGAGAATATAACTTAGAAACACACTTATTATTCATCGATTATGAGAAGGCTTTTGATAGAGTGAATAGATCAAAATTATGGAAAATAATGGAGAAAAGAGGATACCCACAACATCTGATAAGAATATTACGTAGCATGTATCTTAATACCAATATTTGCATTGACAAAGGGAAAGATCCAGGTAAATTAACAACAGAAGTTAATGGAGGTGTTAGACAAGGGTGCCCACTATCACCCACTTTATTTAATATATATCTTAACGAAGCCATTGATGACTGGCTGAATATTTTAAACTGTGATTTTATCTTAGATGAAACACCTGTAAATTGCCTACTTTTTGCAGACGACCAAGTGGTGATTGCTGATACAGAATACAACCTCCAAAGTGCAGCTTATAAACTGAGTCAAATAACCAAAGGCTATAATTTAAAAATATCACACACTAAAACAAAAACAATGGCTTTCATAGGGACCCAGCATAAAAGGTCGAAAATAGTTATTGGCTCCAAAATTATTGAGCAAGTTAGTAATTTTAAATATTTAGGATGCAACATTTCTTATATGGAAAAAAGAGATATGGAAGAAAAGATGCATAGATTTCAAGGTATATGTGGAACAATTAGACGGAGCTTAGGAAAAAGAACAACGAAAGAAACACAGTTAAAACTCTACAAAACAGTAGCCCTTCCAGTACTACTTTACGGAGCAGAGACTTGGACCTTAACAGAAAGAGACAAAAGACGACTAGAAGCCTCAGAAATGAAATTCCTAAGATCAGTGGCGGGATATTCTTTATTACAACACAAGAGGAATGAAGATATCAGAAAAGAATTAGGGATAGAGGGAATAACACAAAAGTTAACAAATCACCGAAATAGGTGGATGGAACATCTAGAAAGGATGGAGGATCACCGAATCCCCAAGAAAGCTTTCCAGTATGCTCCAAGAGGAAGGAGAAATGTTGGTCGTCCTAGGTTTCGTTGGAGAGAACAATTCTAATGGAGACGGAACGGGCCTACCGGCTCAACCCGTGATGTTGATGATGATGATGATATATATATATATATATATATATATATATATATATGTATCTTGTTTCCGCTGACACCATTACGACTTGGTCCTCGATCCTGCCCGAAAATGTCACCATCCGATGTATCACTGTCTACCGCCAATCCTCTTACCATCACTTTTTATGTCCTCTTATCGGTCTCCTGACCGGGGTACCACCCACTCTATCCACCAGGTGAGATGGGCTTTAAAACCCTTTTGATTATATGTGCTTTGAGATGTCGTCTTAAACATCTGTAACATTTAATTCGACTAAATGCAATACAGTGATAAGTCGCTTTAATGAGACTACGCGTAAGAAAAGAGTTCGATTTAATTTAGCCAATTAAAATGCATGCTTTGTTCTACTGGACCAATGCGATTAGTCCAGCAATGATCCGTGGCGTAAGAATACTTTTATTGTAGACAGTGATTTACCGCACTCGCGACAAAACTCTATAACGCTGGCTAAGCATCTATTTACTTCACAAGCTGAAATTGTATTACATTTCTGCTAAAGACCATGTATTTCGCTGACACTGTTCCTGGACTGTTCAAATTTGACACGCCACAGGAAATCATGCTACAGGGCGTTCTTAAGCCCTGGGGCATAACACTTGTAAACCAATCTCAGGCATGGGTGATCCGGAGAGCTCTATTTTGCGTTGTTTGTAATGGCTTGAGGGTAGTCCGAGGTGCATAAAACCAGGCAGGAGAAGCATAAGTCAGAATTGGAAGAATTAATTGTCTATACAGATTTGTCTTCTGTTTCAAACTGAGCACAGGAGATAGCAGTAATGAATAAATTTGAAAAGTGCGAGCAGTACTTTAACAACAGTAGATTTGATGTGTTGTGTCCGAAGTAACCGAAGTAAGCGTTTATCAAGAATGAGTCCCAGATATTTAACTTAATCAACATACTATATAGATTGGCCATATAATGTAATTTTACTATCATGTATTTTGGTGCAATTAGTGAAAATTATGGATTCGCAATTGTCAGGGTTGATTTGTATTCTCCAGAACAGGAACTATCTTTCAATGAAACTCACATGTCTTTGAATGGCAGCAATAGCTTCATTTGGATGCGATTTGGTGCAGTAAATGATGGTGTCATCAGCGTACATAAATGGTGGACAATTCAAATACAAGGGGCGATCACTAGTTTATGGACTGCCCTGAATGCAGACAACACACAGAATACAGAAAAGAAGTCCACACCTGTTGAGTAACGGTTAGCGCGTCTGGCCGCGAAACCAGATGGCCCGGATTCGATTCCCGGTCGGGGAAAGTTGCTTCGTTAAGGTTTTTTCCAGGCTTTTCCCTCAACCAAATATGAACAAATGCTGGGTAACTTTCGGTGCTGGATCCCGGACTTATTTTACCGACATTATCACCTTAATCTCATTCAGACGCTAAATAACGTAAAATAGATGTTGATAAAGCGTCGTAAAATAACCAACTAAAATATAAAAGGTAGAGTAAAAGTTATCTAGAACCAGGGAAACGCCTAGAATATATACTTAATGCATGAATTAGAAGGCAGAGAAGAATAGCCATAAGGCGTATATGGAGAGATTCCAAGAAAAATCACAGTAGATCCTTAACATTTTTGCTGCACAAAATCAAGTGTAAGAACTCAGTTCTTACAGACAATCTGACGCTGTTTGACAGAATTACTCAACAGGCATGGAACAAATGAGGGATTCACAACCAGAGTGGACCAAGTCCATCTGGAATAGTTCTGAGATATTGAGTCTTAAAGTTCCTGGCTCACGCTTAGCAACCTTCACCTTCTATAGGAAATGCTGCCCTCTGTGGAGTAACAAATGAGTTATGGGCTTTGTTTGTTATGGCAATGAATAAATCTAAGTTTTTTTCATCCGAAATTGTATTAATCCAGTGACGTCCGTTTATCCGATGTACAATAAATACAAGTGCAGTTCGAAAATATATTGTTTTTTATTTTATTGGGTTATTTTACGACGCTGTATCAACATCTCAGCTTATTTAGCGTCTGAATGAAATGAAGGTGATAATGCCGGTGAAATGAGTCCGGGTCCAGCACCGAAAGTTACCCAGCATTTGCTCGTATTGGGTTGAGAGAAAACCCCCGGAAAAAACTGAAGTAAATTGCCCCGACCGGGATTCGAACCCGGGCCACCTGGTTTCGTGAGCAGACGCGCTGACCGTTACTCCACAGGTGTGGGAATATATTGATTGTACCTGGTACATAATGAAATGATGTCACTAGAGAAATTAGATAGGTATATCATGGAGAAAATATATCACTCTCTTAAACTCCAGACAATTACTCTCCCGGAATTCTAAGTGATTTACATTTGTTCATCACAGTACCCAATAATTTGCCGCTAGCAACATCCGCAGGATTGTACAATGTAATTTAAACTCATAATTTGAAAGCAGTGTACATCTCCTCCCCCTGGTTGTTGTTAATTAAACTAAACAAACAGTTGGTGCTTCACGAAATCTGCCCCATGCGGTAGGTGGAGCCACCTGCCGCGTTTCGCGACAATGGAGCATCACGTTTCTACTGAATTAATTAAGAAAACAGTTCCGAACATTACCAGTTGATCGCTTTCATTAAAACTTCACTCGGATTCTTCAGTGAAACACATCACTGCTCATTTCGCCTGCTGAGTTCTATTCGTGTTTCCCGCATTGCACTGGTGGTGGAGAAGTTGCCTCCTGAGTTCGGCGTTCCAGAAACCGATAATGAGTTTTCATGTAGGTACAAAGAAAGTGGAGTGTGCCATCATTCGTCCAGTTTTCACAGCTCGTTCCATATTATATATAATGTATTGTACAATATACTATAAAATTAATAAATGAATGAAATAATGGTTGATAAATTTAATTAACAAGTTACAAATTAACACACGAAATGAATAGATATTAAATGAAACATTACATCAGGCATTTTTAAAGTGAAATAACCTGATTGCTTGGAGATATACGTGTTGGTAATGCTTTTGACTTATTTTAAGCGCAATCGAATATCATTAATTTCCTGAAAATGTTTTGTTTACAACAGTCTTTTTTTTTTGTTATATCTGCAAATTTCTACGTACAACGACAATATTACAAATGTACGATTGTGAAGAAAATCATGTTTCTGAATATTTTCCTCTAAAACGTCATTTCATTTCCTTGTAACGTTCCTTTGTACATAAATGTTTCACAATTAAAATTTTCTATTCTATAGTGAAAACCAGTAGGTGCATCATTTCCAGCTAGAGACAAAGTGTGTGTCCATATTCGGGCTAAGTCGCCAAATGTACACTCGGCATGAGGCAACTGTTGCTTCTTTGTTTCGTTTGTATACCGACATCGATAATACTATAATTCGTCGATGATAGCTTCAGGCTCTCATTAAAAAATTTAGCTCACTACTTAAATTTTTAACTGACTATCTTACCAAAGCCAACCTCTGGATGACTTTATAAAAAAAAAGGATACCTTCATCCATTCTGGTTCAAGGTGTCTGAATTGGATAGGTCAGCAGGTGTTTATAGGAGAGACATTTTAGTGGGAACTGGGAACAAATCGAATCACTTTACAAACGAATTTGGGAAGCCAATGATAACCAAATCGACGCTGAATAAGATGGGCTGTATGATAATAATCAACAGAAGTTGAAGAATTTGAAAATCATTAAATAAAAACGCTGGTTATATTCTATACAGGGTGTTAAAAGAAGTATCCAATATTTTAGGAGTTGATAGTATGCATCAAAGAAGAAAAAAAGTCTCATAGGTATGGGTCTTACAACACATACTTTCTGAGATCTGAACACTTGTTCATAGGAGGTGTTCAATGAGACATGCATTTATGACAATGCATTTTTCTGCCCTACAATACAGCAGGCTACAAGATAATCATACTGTAGTTGACAACCCTGGCATGGAATACTGATACGTCCTTGCGGATATGAGCGGGGTTCAGCAGAAATGTTGTTGTGAATTTTCGTAATCAGCATGTGTGGGCTGATGAAAATTCCCATGCACATGAACAAACAAGGCATCAGCACCGATTCTCAATCAACGTATGGGTAGAGGTTCTTGGCGATAGATTAAGGGCCATACGTGCTACCACAGAGATTAACTGGGGCTCGTTATCAGCCCTTTCTTATTAACGTATTGCCTATCTTGCTGAGTATGTGCCATGTCAACAAAGACTACAGATGTGGTTCATGCATGATGGCAAACCAGCACATTTTTTCCGAAATGAGCGTGAACACCTGACGCTGAAATTTCAGGGCCGCTGTATTGATTGGGGAGGCCCTACACCTTGGCCTGCTCGTTCCTCAAATCTAAATCCCTTAGACTCTTGGTTATCAAGAAAAACCAGGTAAGTTTCAAAGAGTGCGTGATTCCTTACGCCGAAGGGCAGAGGAATGCATTGCCATGAATGGATGTCACATTGAGCACCTCCTATGAACAAGTGTTCAGATCTCAGAAAGTATATGTTGTAGGACCCATGTTTATTATACTTTTTTGTTTTGAAGCATACTAGCACCTCCTAAAATATTGGATAATTTTTTAACACACTGTATAGACACTCTAATAAAGTAATTGTAAGTTATCATATTCTGCTCCTGGAAACGACTCAACATAACCGTAGCGTTATATAGGCGGGTTTAAATATATCCAGCTAAAACATATGGTTAATTACAGCAATACGTCCGAGATCGAGGCTGCTAGCTCAGATATATTGAAACCTAAGTCTGCTTTCCAAGCAACAAAAATAATACGTAGTATTTACAAAAGTATTGAATATACTCTCTTAATTAATGTAATAATTCACCATATATATGAACAAAACGCAGCCCCACATACTATTACAATGTTCGTTTCTCTTCCTTGTTAACTGGTTCTCTATTACACTCATGTAGCAGTAGTGTCTCTCACTCCACTGTAGAATTCTAGTTGCTTTTCAAATGTAATGACATTAGTTTAACAGGGATGGATGAGAGTGCGGCAAGGGGAGAAGGTAACAGGCGTTAGGGTTGAGCATATATTCCAACTTTAGTAGTAAAGATCTCTATCAAAAGGTTATCTTAGCCAGTATATATTATTATATCCAATATAGTGACCTAAACATGTATGCTTTCCCTGTAGATGTGTAGCGAATCAGACAACATGGTTAATCGAGTTTCGGTGTGGTTAGAGAGTCATCTTTCTGAATATGTTACTGTTTTAATTCTAACTCGTTCATTTCCATGATAAACAGTATGGTAAAATCAATGTTTTCAGCCAAAACTGGATAAATCTATATCATTGTATTTGAATTGAATTGAATTTACGGGAGGGGACACTGCGACCTGTTACGGTCTATTGCGCTAACCCTCAAGCTAGGCGCATTCCCAAACCCATACCGGCTGACTACAATAAGGTTCGCTGCGTACCTAGGTATCGAGCAGACAACCCCCCTCGTCACTAGGTCAGCCCCCTCCGTGCGTCGCCAGCCGGTGATCGGGGAATGCTACGGAATGAACACGAAATGGAGAAATAATGATGGAATGTAAATACCTAATATGGGAAGAAACGGGAGATCCCCGAGAAAAACCCCAACTGCGACCTTGTCCGCCACAAGTGTTACTATGGCTTTTCAATGAAAAATCCCAGACCTGTCCGGGACTCGAACCCGGGCCGCTTACGTGACAGGTCAGAGGTCTGACCACTCAACCACAGCAGGGGTCATTCTATGTCATACTAATGGCAGTACTTTCAGTATCTTTTCTGTATCAAAAACGGACGTTTCCAACATTCTATATCATACTAATGGCAGTACTTTCAGTATCTTTTCTGTATCAAAAACGGACGTTTCCAACATTCTGCATGTGTTGCAATTACCAATCCATTCAAAATCGGTCATTCGCACTTCTATGTGCAAGAATGTTAGCATCTTATTACCAATTGAAATTATTGTAAAAGTGTTATAACATATTCATTTTTCCATGATACAGTAGAATGAAAGTGAAGAATATATAGTTACATAAGCTATTTAATTCATATATTTTATTTTCATGCAATTTGCATTCACTTAGTTGAGCTAAATGTTTTTTTTGTAATTGAAATTACTGTAAAAGTGTTACGGTACGGGTGATTATGTAATAAGCATTGGCTAGACCGCCATCTTCCCACAACAGAGATCCTTCTTGGCACATATTTTCCCGTTAGAGTGTAAAGGTAATACAATATGCTAGCCATCAGAAAATTTTCAAACTGTAATTTAAATATATATTTAGTAATGTAAGCTTATGTGTTCTGGACACCTATTGCTGGAATATTGCCTGGTCGATGCTTACCATAATTACTATGTAATGTTATATTCGTTACTCATGATACAGTAGATGTAACGGTATGTGACGTGTGTTTTATTGTTATAAAAGTCAAATAACTTTTTTCGAATAAAAGTGAACATTTCTCTCATATTTCCAAACAAAACCGGACATTTCCATAATATTTGTGTCTATAAAATAAAGAAATAATGACTAAAATCATGGTTATTGACACATTAGAACCATGGACGTAATATGCACGATAGGCTACATGAAAATTTTCATTCACTTTGGGGTAAAGTTTTTCCTACTTTTTGAGAAAAAAAATGCTATTTTGGAAATTACCGGTTTTGTTTGCGGCCTCCACAACTAATGATGACTGTGTGCATCGTAACAATTTCTGCATCGAGTTTCAAGTACTGCAAGATAATGGTTCCGATGACAAACTGATAATAAGCGAAGAGGCAACCTTTCATACGAATGGAAAAATCAATAATCGTAACCTGAGATATGAGAATCCACGTATATATGTTCAGCATCAGTGTGATTCAATGAATCTTAATGTGTTCTGCGCAGTGCCATGCGAAAAGCTATACGGACCATTTTTCTTCATTAACCAAACAGTAGGCCTAACGGGGCCTGTTATCTAGATATTCTTAGCGAATGGATGATGCCACAGCTAAATGATAGTAAGGATGACTGCATCTTTCAACAGGATGGCGCACCGCAGCATTTTCACCGCGAAGTACGCTGGTACCTTATTACTAGACAGCGAAAAAAAGTCAAATAAAAGTCACGTTTACGGTTTACAAGTATTGTACGCATAGACTATGGCATGAGGTGTGCACGCTTCCCAAGTAAGTAGCTACAACACGGTACCGTCCGCAGAGAGCACCACGCGAACACAGAAAACAACTGCCACTTGCGTTCTCAGTCAGTCCTCATTCATACGTAAACAGAGAACATTGAGATACGTAAACATATTATTCATTTTTGTTCAGTGACGTGATCATAATGCCGAAGACAGATGTTAAAAAACATAGGGTGTATTCTTTAATACAAGAATATGGTGTCCACATTTTTAGTAGTGATACTGGTGAAACAATTAAGTGTCGGTTATGTATGTGTGCATTAAAAAAGATAACAAAACAATCGATAGAACATCACTCTAATACACAGAAACACATGAAATATGTTGCTCATATGTTAGAAGAAAATAAGGGTTCAAGTTCAAATTCCGCCTCTAATATGAAATATGACTTTTGCCAGGAGTTGTGTCGAATGAAGATACGTGGCAATATTCCATTCAAAACGTTGGACAATCCTCACTTTAAAGGGTTTATAGAAAAGTACACAAAATATGCCATTACAATAGTTATTCAACGTACAGTGATTATTCCGTGTGTCAATTTACATTTCCCCCAGCCTATACCTGCACACGCCTCTAGTGTTCCTACTGTGCTTACGTAAACAACAACCCTCTGACGAGACAAATCAGTCGCGTTGTAGTTACCTTCACATCCGAGTGACTTTTTTTCCGCTGTCTATTTTTTACCCTATTAACACTGCGTTGGATAGGACATCCAGGAGGAAACTATTAGACTTCCACCTTAGCCAGATCTAACAACCTGTGATTTCGTTTTGTGGGGTTACATAAAGGAAGCCGTCTTTGTTCTACTCTTACCATACAGTCTTGCTGAGTTGAGACTACAGATTATCATGGCTGTTAATAGCACTGATACTGCTATGCTGAGAAGAGTATGGGAATAATTCCATTATCTCATCGACCGGGGAAATCATATTGAGAATCTTTAGAAGTTTGAGAGGTTTTCCCCTTTCTTGTAAAGATTCCATGATTCTAAGTAATATAAAATATTCATAATAATTAATGGAAATGATATAAATATTTTGTGCAGATGATGTAGCGTACAATGAAATATTCCTTGCTCATGTGAAATATTAATAAAGCAAAAAATCCAACGCATCAAGTTTTGTAGAAACAATAACGGGTGTACGTCTGGAAACAGCTTTCACTTAGTACGACGCAGTTCGAAAAGTTACATGGGCAAGTAACAAACCTCTTAGCTGTGATTCGGCGCTTCAGTAGTCGGCATTAAAATCTTGCGACTTCATATTAAAGATGCAATTTATTGGGAATGATTTAGAGAAAAATTCATGGAAGAGTTTCAAGATAATAGTAGCTAATTCCTTGTCAATAAAGACACCAATATAGAGACATTTTTGAATCTATATCGGGCAGTTTCAGAATCTTAGACTTCAATATGAGCGTAAAATTAATTTTCCTTCGTTTTACTGAAAACTTGGATGATTTTAGTGAGAAACATAGTGAAAAGTAACATTAGGACATCAAACAAATGGAAAATAGATACCAGAAAGTAGTGTGTGAATGTGGCTGCAGATTATAGTTGCATGTTTTAGAGACAACGCTTCAGAAACTCCTACTAGAAAGTCCAGAACAGGATAATTTAAAACAGACTGAACTATACATTAAGAAAAGAAAAAGTTAATTGTAAATTATTTAATGACACTACCTTTATCACTCCATCTTATTAATGTACAATGTATAATATACACATATTTATTCATAATTAAAATTTTCTTATATTCTCGAATTTTGTGTGATATGCAAGTCATTTTCGAACTCAGTATCAGTAATCTGACAGAAAAAACAAATTTAAATCAAAACAATCAGAAAAAAAGTTCCAAATTGCAGGACAGAATTACATAATGATACAACAGACAATAAAACATGCACGTTTATTCCATTTATCCTAAATGTAATTTCCTGTTAGTGTTGCTGAAATCGCATCGGGAATAATGAGGAGTGGGATTTACATACAACAGTTTTCAGTTAGTCGTTAATAACAATTTAGCTCTACCTCTGCTGTGAAAATTAATTCTCCGCAATTTAAATATTCAAAGAAAACACAGAATGTGTACTATAAAGTAATTAACTACATTTTCCATACCTATGCTTCCCTTTTAACTGCGATATAATGTATTACTGAAGAGGAGATATTTTTAACCACAAGTTAATCTGACATGATTTCTAGGAAGATATAAAATTGTGTAATGTTCTGACGTTTTGGAGCTATTTATGCGTCCTGTTATAATATGAAATACCTCAACCTAATGGTGGGTTAACTTCAAGCTACTTTTAAGCCTCTTTTTAACTCGAACAACTTGTTTTTAAGCTACAAAACATTTTTTCTTAATATAATGTATTAACAATGGCATCACTTTTTGTTTTATAAACCATTTTACTTATATATCAAAATAATTTTAATCGTGTAAATGTAGATCTGTAAAAGATACCTAACACTGAAGGCAAACATAAGCGAGATTGAGATTAGGGCAACGTTTCTGTAGTCATTATGTTATGGATATCAAGTTTTAGCTATAATAAACTACGTTTAGAAATTAGAAATATCAACCATATAAGAAATTTTAGATGTAGGGTTAAGCAATTATTACTGAAAAAGTTTTATGATATTCGTGAAACTTGAAAAGTACTTAATTCAATATAATAATTTTATATTTTATTTATTTAGCTAGTAAGCAAAGTGAGTACAATTCAAAAGTATGCAACAACAATATTTGCAGACATTACCGTAAGAGCCAGGTTCGTGTACGGTGTGGACTTAGCCAATAATATAACATACAATATACAAAGGCAGTTTACTAAATACACTAATTTAATTCAGACACACAAGAGAAAAAAATAAAGAGAAAAAGATAAAAAACACATTTAATAGAAATTGACAATCAGACAGTAGCCAGTGACATTCAATAAAAACTTGAATATAGTCGAGAGAAATAAAAACGGAAAAAATACACACACTTGTTAATATCATATATCATTAATAATTTTACAAATTTATTTTTTAGAACTTACAATTTTAAAATATGTCAAATTTGGGAAATGATTTGTAATTTTATTATAAAGTCTTGGACCGAAACTAGCACCATGTTTAAGTGCTGCACTTACGTATATGACAGTTAGGCTTAATCAATGGCAAAGTAGACTTTTGTCTTCGACTAAGATATTCATGTCGATTACATTTATGTTTTACTTTATTTTTATGGTAATAAGTTGATTGTGTCACAATTCGTCCCATCCTACTCGTCCCGGTAGAAATTTGTCCCAGACAATGCGTCCCACAGTGTACTTGCACCCTGTGATATTTCGTACCAAAATAATTGGTACCAACGTTTTAGTTGTAACATTAGTGGTACAAAGTGATAATTAAGAATGCTGAGAGAGTTGTGTTACTATTTACTTAAAAAGACGTTGAATTTATTGGCATTGTAATAACAATAATCATTATAGGTTCCCTGCAAATGTCTAGCGCGTATCCTTTTGATATATTACGTCGGTGACCATGAGTTTCCTATCTCAAGTAAATGATGTAGGATTCCTGTATACCCAGTAAAAATATTTCGGTGTTTTCCATTAACATCCTGTTTTCAGAACATGGAAGATGTGATAGTAAGATGAAGAAGAATGAAGTGCAGAAGATAAGATGATATTAAGGATTACACTAATGGAGCTAAATGATAGCTATAAACAGTATAGAATGAAGACATGATTATGCAAATAAGACGAGAACCATGGTTATCGGATGATAAACAAAGAAGGTAAACCTGCGAATTCGAAATGAGGCATTGGGACATGAGACAGCTTCAAATACTTGGGATGTACTTATCGATAGTGTTAAACAGCAACCTCGTATTTAAAAATATTCAATTTTACAGGAGAGCGAAAAAAACATTTTAATACCTTGATAACGAACAAATATCTCAAAAGATGATATTTAAAAGTCTTCTTATAAAGTTTGTATCCACGTCCGGACAAAATATATGTTTGCAGAAGATTCGGGAAGACTTTTTTTTTTCAAGGAATAAAGTGAAATCTTATTTTGTTCACTTTTTTTTAGCATACAAAGCTGCTGTTCAACACCATCGATATGTAGTAGCATGAGCTGATGCCAGGAAGTCAAAAGGAGGATAGCAATAACAAAGAAAGCTTTTAATACCAAAAAGAGCGTTTTATGAGACCTTCGGAAAAAGTATTAAGAAAAACACTAGTGAAGTGCATTGTGTGGAGTGTGGAATTATATGTGGAAGAAACATGTACATTACGACGAAATGAAGAGAAATTATTAGAAGTATTCAAAATATGAATATGAAAAAGAATGGAGCGTGTGAAATGACATAAAATACGAAAAGAAGCTGTGCTAGAAAGAGCGAGTGAAAATAGAAAATTCTGAAGTTGATCAGGAAGAAAAAAAGAAACTATCCAGTTACTGGCTAAGAAGAAATTGCATACTGAAGGATGTATTGGAAGGAATGGTGAATGGAAAAAAGTACGAAGCAGAAGACATCAGACATTAAGATATATGGATCATATGCGGAGAAGAAGAAGACGAGAGAAGACTGTAGAATGCTGGGTTTGCAATATAAGATTTGTACTTCGGCAGAAATCTAAGAATGAACGAATGAATGAATGTTGTTTACACACTAAGAGTCAAGCTGCAAAACACGTTTTTATCCTTCTAAACGTTTAAAAAATTTAAAAGATATATTGGTCCGACAAGTTGGCATATAAATAAAATAATTATAAGAATGCCATAAGCATACATTAAATGGAAGACTAGAAGAACATGTTGTGTGCAGTATGGATACATGAAATATGGCATTTTTAATATATGGAGTCCGCAAACTCACTCCGCAGCGAGGAGACGGCGATGTATACGCTAGGGGCTGTAGTTATGTTGGTAGATGGGATTCAGCGCTAGCGACTGCAGTTATGTTGGGAAGTGGGATTCACTCCACTCGAAGGTCAACACTGAATACGTGTGAATGATTTTGCTGCCAACTTAAAACTTCCCGCTAGGAGATCGAGCGTCTCTTCTCGCTGCGGAGTGAGTTTGCGGACACATTGTAATTCAATATTGGTTTAGTGATTAATAATCATGTAGAGTCAAAATACAGTGTTGCACGCTTTTAAGTGATTATTAATAAAATATTCTGTAGTTTTATAGTTATTTTATGTAATAATGCTTTTAACTCATCATCTGCACATTTACATTTACTATGAATTTTGAAAAAATCTTATTGTTTATTGTTTTGCCACACTATTTTTGTCTTTATGCTCACAGTATCACTATGAAATGTTTTTAGAGCTCATGATTCCATTAATTGACGAAAGTGCTTGTCACGTTTTGATTGTATAAATGACCTAATGTACTTTATTTGTATCATTCTTTAGGTTAAATAAGACAGTTATTTGAAGGATTTCTATAATTATTTATTTACTTCTAGACTTCATTTAACGAGGTCACATCAACTGGTATCTTCTTTAGCGTTTATGGAATTCGTGGTAGATAGATACTATTTTGAAGATATGCCATCGAGGTTCCACCATAGCATAATTGACATTTACCTCATAATACTGTGAAAAACCTAGGGCAATTCTAAACTAAGTATCGTATTCACTGCAGTCGGATTTCGAACACACGTCCGAATACATCCACGGATCACGTGTTTGTTATCTCTCCATATCACTAAGTCATGTGCTATAAAATACGTTTGCATACAATAAAGTTAGACGAATTAAAACACGACATAGAATAAATTTCGTCTCCTAAACAACTGATACTTGTTAGTACAGGGAATCAGCGCACATTCTCTCTGTATATAGCTCTCGCTACGCTCATTGCATTACTTAGTAACCAAATAATTACTCCAATAGAATTACGGGGCGCTTATTTTTTGTTCTCCCTCCCAATCGAACCGCGCTCTGCCGTGTGGTATTGACACTGCACGGGAAACACGTCACTGCCCATGAGACTGCAGCTGCTTGCCTCCCGCTTCCACGGGAACATTCGTTTCCGGTTCAAATGCTCGCAATTGAACAAGATACATTAACCGGATACAGAAGCGAAAGAAGATTTATTTGATTAGGTTCGCTTTTATGCTTTTTCAGCTTTATGCAAACTTTGTTTTAAGCACATTGCTTCACTGTGGACACACACAGTGTTTGCTGTACTACTATTAATGATTTTGTTATAGTTTATTGTAGTTCGTATTGTGCGAGAGGAAACTGTGCTTTGAAATCGAATCAAACATAGAGCATTGATGGCTGCTGGTGATAAATGGGATTTCCTCTGTATTCCTCACATGGATGGCACAGGCTGGAATTAGAGCCTGGGATAAACCCACGCGCAAATGCTTTACCTACCAGTTTAGTGCGCTATTATTTTCCAAATTTTAAGGAAATGACGGGTTTAATTTTTGCTTGAGTTATCTCACTTAATGAGGTGCAGTTAATTTTGGACCCTTACTATAAGTGCACAGCTTGAAATATTTGGGGTGCACTATAAGCAGTAACATGGGCTGCAACCAGGGAGTCAAAAAGAGGACAGAAATGGCAAAAAGGAGCATCTTCTGCGGACCTTTAGAAAAAGAACTGAGGAAGAAACTAGTGAAGTGCTTTTTGTGAAGTATGGCACTGTATAGGGCAGAAACATGGACATTATGACGAAGTGAAGAGAAGCGAACAGACACATTTTAAATGTGGATGTGGAGAAGAATGGAGCGTGTGAATTGGACAGACAGAATAAGAAATAAAATTGTGTTGGAAAGAGTGGGTGAAAAAAGAATTATGCTGAAAATGATCAGAAAGAGAAAAAGAAATTGGTTGGGTCACTGGCTGAAAAGAAACTGCCTACTGAAGGATGTATTGGAAGGAATGGTGAACAGGAGAAAAGTTCGGTGCAGAAGAAAATGATAGACGACATTAAGATAATATGGCTCATATGCGGAGACTAAGAGGAAAGCAGAAAATAGTAAAGACTGGAGAATACTGAGTTTGCAGTAAAAGACCTGCCCTTGGGCAGAACACTAAATGAATGAATGAACTATTATTATTATTATTATTATTATTATTATTACTATTTTTATACGGGGTGGTTCACGAAGATTTACCGCCCGAAGATATTTTTAACAAAATATGTCATATAAACATGTGTTCTAATGTTAATATTTTCAGAGTTACACTAATTCGAAGTTTTTTTTTTGTGAAATTACCTTCTTTCTTTAGTTTTAAGGGTGAAAGATTATCGATAAAGAAATGAACTATTGAGGAGTATCATTTCTTTAATTAGCTAGTATTCTGAACGATGAAAGAGTAATGGAACGGAGAAAAATTCTCTCCGGCGCCGGGATTTGAACCCGGGTTTTCAACGAAACGTGCTGATGCTTTATCCACTAAACCACACCGGATACAACCCCGACGCCGGTTAGAATCGTCTCAGATTAAGCTCCAACTCTTGGGTTCCCTCTAGTGGCCGCCCTCTGCACTACGTCATAGATGTCTATGAACGCAGGACCGAAGTCCACACATGTGCTGAGGTGCACTCGATATGAGTGACTAGTTGGCCGGGATCGACGGAATAAGAGCCGTCTTAAATCACGAAGTGATATATATAGTATTCTGAAGCTAAAAATGTGTTGTGAATTCCATATTTGCTTCGTACAATTTTCTTTTAGATTTTTAACTGCAAAATTATATTTTTCTTACGAATTTATCACAACAATTGTTACAAATCGCGCCACTATTGTGAATTCTTCAAGACTTTACATCAGGATGCATACATAAAATGTAAAGAATAAAGTTCCTAAAGTCGTAAGATTTATAACAATCTTTGTGACTAGTGCGCAAGAACGGTCTAATTTTTAGTTAAAAATTGAGAAACAAAATTTTTAAAGAGCAATTAAGAACACATTTTTAGATTCAAAACACTAGCCAATTAAAGAAATGACACTTCTGAACAGCTGATTCTCTATTTGTAATATTCTTTTATCCTTAAAACTAAAGAGAAAAGATATTTTACTAACAACTTCAAATTAGTGTAACTCTGAAAATATTGAGATTAGGACACATGTTTATATGACTTTTTTGCTCAGAATGTCTTCGGAAACAAGCTCCGTAAGTGGCGGTAAATCTCGTGAATCAGCTATAGAAATATCTCTTGTAGCACAACTATTAAAAAAACACGTAAAACATATTAGGGCAAAGTTTAGTATACGATATCTTCCTGATAGACCAAGTTATGCATTTGTTAAGCAAGGAGTACAGTATATGGCCAGCACCAAAAATGAAGGTGTATTTTCTTGATTCTTTGTACTGTTTCCTCAATATTTTACTATTTTTTTTGTGTATTCTAGAGCTGTGTTAAATAGTGTTCATTCTAGACAACATCTTTGTCTCATACGTTGTAGCTGGTGAGCTAACAATGTTATACAGCATGGGGACTCCACAATGAAATTTCAGGTACAACACGATGTTTAGCGCATGTTCCTGTAAGATAGTCAACCCGACCTATATTCCACAGAGAGAGGATTACCACGGCATGGAATTGGAACGCATGACTATTTTAGTTGTGGTGTTCTGAGTAAATGCATGGAAGTTGTGCCCAGCGCTTTAATCTTTTGTGCCTCTGCGGCCGCTATCGTGCCACGGACCTGCGGTCAGCGCCTGGGTTCTCTTGAATCAAACACAGCGCAGTGGGCGTTCAGCCACTGTTGCCCCGGGACGCAGCAATTGTTCGTCCTTTCAGTTCACCCATTCAGAAGTGAGCTTCGTCTTGCTTCTTCGGGTGGCAGCGTGCTGGTGTTAAGTTTCAGGCTACGAGGTGACATTGCGGTCTTCCGCTAGAGTGAAGTACGACGACAACTCTAAAGTATTCAATTTGCGTTTTACATCTCACAAGCAAACATTCTCATGGGGCAGATAAAAAGTTATTTTTTTTCTTTCGCCCTGTTAATAATGTCAAAACAAGTGCTTATACAAATTTTGGCCACTCGACCGTCATAATAAGGCCGTCCAGAAAGCGATTTTCCCTGGAACAATTTACAGAAAAGAAGCACAATTTCATGGAAAGATTTATTGAAACAGATACAGCAGTTGCTGCGCTATTTTTCAAAATATTCCCCATCAGAATTGAGACATTTGTCATATCGTGGGATCAACAGATAGGAGCACAACACGACACAAGGATACAAATATTGATCCCATGGTATGAAAAAATGTCTGAATTCCACTGGGGAACATGTTCAAAAATAGCGCAACAATTGCTTCGTGTGTTTCAATAAATCTGTCCATGAACTTGCTCTTCTTTTTTTATAAACGGTCCAAGGGAAAATCATTTTCTGGACGGCGTCGTAATTGCGGTGGAGTGGCCAAAATTTGTAATGTGTAATTTACTCGCCTTTGTACAAAACATACATATATACAATAAATACATATACATACAGTACATACAGTATATATATATACATACATACAGTACATACAGTATATATATACATACATACAGTACATACAATAAATAAATAAATACATAAATAAATAAATAAATAAATAAATAAATAAATAAATAAATAAATAAATACCTACACAAATACATACACACAGACATACAAAAACATACATACATTACATTACTTTACATACATACATACATACATAGTCGACCTGGTTGGCGAGTTGGTATAGAGCTGGCCTTCTATGCCCAAGGTTGCGGGTTCGATCCCGGGCCAGGTCGATGGCATTTAAGTGTGCTTAAATGCGACAGGCTCATGTCAGTAGATTTACTGGCATGTAAAAGAACTCCTGTGGGACAAATTTCCGGCACATCCGGCGACGCTGATATACCCTCTGCAGTTGCGAGCGTCGTTAAATAAAACATAACATTTTACATACATACATACATACATACATACATACATATCTACATACATACATACGTACGTCCACACCTGTGGAGTAACGGTTAGCGCATTTGACCGCGAAACCAGGTGGCCTGGGTTCGATTCCCGGTCGGGGCAAGTTACCTGGTTGAGGTTTTTTTTCCGGGGTTTTCCCTCAACCCAATATGAGCAAATGCTGGGTAACTTTCGGTGCTGGACATCGGACTCATTTTGCCGGCATTATCACCATCTCATTCAGACGCTAAATAACCTAAGCTGTCGATAAATCGTCGTAAAATAACCTACTGAAATAAAAAAATTAAAAAATACATACATTACGTACGCACATACAATAAATAAATAAACATTTAAATACAAACACATACATAAATACATACATACATAAATACGTCCACACCTGTGGAGTAACGGTTAACGCAACTGACCGTGAAACCAGGTGGCCCAGATTAGATTCCCGGTCGGGGTAAGTTACCTGGTGGAGGTTTTTTCCGGGGTTTTGCCTCAACCCAATATGAGCAAATGCTGGGTAACTTTCGGTACTGAACCCCGGACTCATTTGGCGGCATTATCACCATCTCATTCAGACGCTAAATAACCTAAGCTGTTGATAAAGAGTCGTAAAATAACCTACTGAAATAAAAAAAAATTTAAAAATACATACATACACACACATACATACATACATACATACATACATACATACATACATACATACATACATACATACATACATACATACACACATACATACATACATACATACATACATACATACATACATACATACATACATACATACATACATACATACATACATACATACATACATACATTATCGTCTTCTCTCCTACAATCTTCATAATTGTAACTCGAACACACGCCTATGAATGTACAAATAAAGATGTAGTAATTGTATTTAGTGAATATTGAAATAAAACCGCGAACATGAAATATACATTTTGAAAGAAAAAATAAATATTCTAAACCAATTTACTTTGAATTTGTCGGCGGATAAAATTCATACATAATTTATAAATTGTAATTACTTATACTTCCATTTGAGTGACGTAGCAATGATTTGGAGTAATGAAAACGCTTCTCTGTAATCAGGGCTGATCGCCTTGTTTGTCCATTGTTAGCAGTAAACAGCTGACGTGGCGGACGGCGCACCACAGGGATGAGTAACACAACTATATCGTAGTTCCGCGGTCCGAAACTCAGAATCATTTAGTCCATTACTACGCTTATGAATATTCATAAGTCCGCGCACAAAAACAAGACAATCCTTGTGGCCGGCACTTGGCTTCAGAGCTCACACATCGATCGAGCGTTCAACCATGCCCTTCGCACTGACTGCAGTGCATTTATACGCCAGTACATCTGGTAATTGTAATTATTTACAGTAACGACTATTTCAATAAAGAGACCATTCACAAACATGGAATAACAGAGGAATAAAAGAAGAATGTGTGATGAAAATAAAGGAAATCATAACTTACTGCTTAGAAAGAAACATATTTTTAAAATGCAATAAAATAATTATACTACGTGCAAATCAAGATTTCAGGTATAACTCCCTGTAAAGTTGATTTGAATAATTTCGAGGGAAAAATTGTTCCGGAGCCGGGTATCGAACCCGGGACTTTTGGTTTAACGTACCAACGTAACAATTTTTCCCTCGAAATTATTCAAATCAACTTTACAGGGAGTTATACCTGAAATCTTGATTTGCATAATACACGTCACTGTTCGTTAACAGAAAACCACAATTTAAGTCACACGGAGTTAGTGTGCACTCGAAGTTGGTTGCTTGACGGTTGTCAGCCCACTTTGAGGTCTGTGGATATAGAGGGAAAAATTGGATCGGTGTCGGTTACAGTTCCCGGGTAGCTCAGTGGTAGTGCGTTGGTACGTTAAACCAAAGGTCCCGGGTTCGATACCCGGCTCCGGAACAATTTTTCCCTCGAAATTATTCAATTATACTACGTGTTCAAATTTGAATGGGAGCTTTCGGCATTCGCTATTATACAGAGTTTTTCAAAAGTAACGCGCACAATTGCAATTAAAATTGAATGATGGGATTTGGGACAAAAGCTCAGAGACGTCGAACCTTTTTGGAAGGTTGGTTCATCATGCAGAATTAGTTAGAAATTAGGCTAAACTTCGGTTTAGTGCAGCGATAATCAACACAGTGCATCCGCGGTCTAGCGTCTCTTACCCGAGGATAACTGGCGGGTATGCTTTCTCCCTCTCCCTTCTGCACGACAGTGCATATTCCGATTAACTCCTTACCCGTTACCCATTTGAGCGAGTGCTGACGACCACTGGGTTAGTGTTAATGGATTTTTGTAAAATGAAAGCAAAACTGAATCATTAATGTTGGAAATGTTGATTCTTCTTTCAATATGTTGGGAATTAGACTTGATAAACAATTAACTTGGGGACATCATATAGAATATATTTGTAGTAAACTGTCTAGTTTTTTATATATGCTTCGTAATCCCTAATTCCTACTTCAGAGTTGTATATTTTTCCTGCATTCAGAGAATAATAAAATATGGACAGTTGCTCTGATGTAATAGTGTAAATATTGACAAAGTATTTCTTTTCCAAAATAATGCTGTGAAGATAATAACCAGGGCCCAGACTTTGATGACCTTACTTACTTACAAATGGCTTTTAAGGAACCCGGAGGTTCATTGCCGCCTTCACATAAGCCCGCCATCGGTCCCTGTCCTGTGCAAGATTAATCCACTCTCTATCATCATATCCCACCTCCCTCAAATCCATTTTAATATTATCCTCCCATCTACGTCTCGGCCTCCCAGAGGTCTTTTTCTCTCCAGTCTCCCAACTAACACTCTATATACATTTCTGGGTTCGCCCATACGTGCTACATGCCCTGCCCATCTCAAACGTCTGGATTTAATGTTTCTAATTATGTCAGGTGAAGAATACAATGGGTGCTGTGTGTTGTGTAACTTTCTCCATTCTCCTGTAACTTCATGCCTCTCAGCTCCAAATATTTTCCTAAGTACCTTATTAAAAAACCCTTAATCTCTGTTCCTCTCTCAAAGTGAGAGCCAAGTTTCACAACCATAAATAACAACTGACAATATAGCTGTTTTATAAATTCTAACTTTCAGATTTTTTTGACAGCAGACTGTGTAAAAAAAGCTTCTCAACCAAATAATAACAGCGATTTCCCATATTTATTCTGGTTTAATTTCCTCCCCAGTGACCTAAAATATCTAAAAAAAAATATATTTATAAAATGACCTAAAAATCAATATAATGATCTAAAAGTGACTTAAAAACATTGTCTTCATTTAGGGTATGACGGTACAGCACAATTCTTACTTCTGTAATGTCAGAACTGAAATTAAAAACTATTATTAATTAAAACTCGCGAATTTGTATGTTCTAGGAAAGTGCACGTATAAAAAATATTACCTTATTCAGAATTATTGCAGTAGGTACTTTACTACCAGAATGCGCAGGTTCACGAAAGTTAGGGAACGCCTGTTGTCGGAAAACACATTTTTGTACTGTGAGAAACTCCTTTCCACATCCGCTGATACAACTGGAACATACTTTAAATTCGCTGAATCACTGGCAGTGATATAAGAAGTATCAAATGCTTCAAAAAAGTCTCTGTAAAAATCTGACGATATATTCTCCTTCATGGATACACTATGTTGCAGTAAAAATTGCTTGGATTTCTTCTACTTGCGAGTTGCAGTGCACATATATGCTTATCGCGACGCACATGTTGTTGAACAGTGAATTTCCTTTCGGCTGATACCTTTGTTTCGCACTACTTACAAAAATAATACTTCACTTTTTATAGGTTCATTCAGCCATGCCTAAAATAAAGCCATCTGAATTTGGAGATTATGTTTTCTCTACGGAAGGTGAACACCAAACATTTCTCTCTGAAAATCTGGTAAAATACTTGTTCTGGGAATAATAAGTTAATTAAGTAATAAAATATCGCTGCAATCGAAAAGTATTGGGAATAAATTTGAATAAGGAACAAAAAAAAGTTTCCTTCCCAGGCAGGATTCGAACCACGAAAGTCTTAGTTACCAGTCTATCGTGCTCTGGAGTGAACAAGACTCTGAAATCAGCTACAAGGGTCGGTCCGGTTTTTTTTTTTTTTTGCCACTTCTGCACTTTGTCGATTGCCATGTTGTTGTTTTTTTAATACAGGCAGGATGGGTATAGGAGAATTGGTTGCAATGACAATAATAAGTATAGCTAAGACACAGACTCTTGTCATGTACATTGTCGAGCCACTGATGAAACTTCCATTTATTTCGTTGGATTAAACATTTATTTTAAGGGGAGAGGATGGTATTTTTAAAACGTTTTTCCTATTTGGTGTAAAATATTAATTTTTTGTATGTAGAGAGCTCATAGCTGTAGGAACGCAACCAAATATAAATATTTTCAAAAAAAATTATTTGGGGGCCCAAATTTGAAAAAAAATATATACCCAATACAGGATTTTACTAAACTGATATATCTAAACCGTTTTTAAAGATAGATTCAAACTTTTTTTTTTCAAGTATTTACAAAAGCATGTTCTACAAACTGTCTGTAACAGAATTTTGATATTAGTCCCTACGTTTGTAAAATAAACAATTAAAATTTAATAACAATTTTCTGATTTCCTTTCTTGCAAACAAACGGACGTATTCTTAAAATGAAAACAATTAGCAAAATTCTGTTACAGATAAACGGTTCCTAATAGTCTAAAGAATGTGTGTTCTAAATTTCATGCACGTATCTTTAATAGTTCAAGAATTATATCCATTTTTGTCTGGCAATGTAGCAAAAAAAATTAAGTTACTGGAAACCAATAAAAGTGGGAGTGTGATTTAAAAATCCATAGCGCAGGAAGTTTAAAAATGACGTCTCAGCATCCGATAAGGGCACAAATACCCACAAAATGTTATTCAATGCATTCCAAACATATAAAGAGTATTTTAAAGAATTTTTTTTTTATTTAATTTACCGGAAACAACAATAAGAGTGGGCGAGTGATTTAAAAATCCATAACGCAGGAAGTTCAGAAATGGCGACTCAACATCCGATAAGGGCACAAATATCCACAAAATATTATGTTATGCATTCCACACATATCACAAAGTATTTTAAAGAATTTTTTTTGAAAATTTACTCATTTTTTACCAAAAAAATACCATCCTCTCCCCTTAAATAATTTAATCATTTAAAATTAATTTAAAATTTGGAAAAAAAGAAAGAGAAGATCAGAAACGGAAGTAAAATGCGTAAGGAATGACAAAAAAAATTACTTAAAATTTGAAAAAATGACCTGAAACTTCAAAAATAGAAAATATGGCGAAAAAATGTACAACAGATTAATATTTTTATAACCAGAGATTCGTGTCCAGGATTTTAATACTTGAGAGTAATGTATATTCTACGAAGGGAAAAAAAGACGACGTCATCAAAATCCGAGCCCTGATAATGACTAATTCCAATTCCATGGAACATTATAGACCTTTATTTGTAAATGAACCATTAATGACTGTCACATGTTTACAGACTCTGGCTTTGTTAGAGTACATCCATGATAATAAACAAATGTATTCTGTTAGATGAGATGTGCACAGACACGACACTAGACAACTCAATTGCTTTAATCAAACATTTGTTCGGCTGTCTAAATCTATGAATAATTATGAACATAGGCTCAGTAGTACATAAAGTAAAGAGAAGATTACATGAGGCAAGCTCCAACAGTCAAACTGAGTAGTTAGCGATATTAAGTGCATTACAGCTCATCAATAATGAGCAGATGGAACTTGAGCAGAGGAAGATAGCTATATTCACGGACAGCTAAGTAATACTAGCTCTTCCAAGAAATTCCTCTAACCATAATAATATAATCGAGATAATACGTGAAAACATCAAAAGCCTGAAAGAACAGAACTTCATTATCCACTTCGGATGGGTCAAGGCCCCTGTAGGAATAGTGGACAATGAACTCGCGGATAAAACAGCAAAAGACGCAGCAACAGAAAATGGGGTTGAAGTGGCATACAACATGAAACCTAAGTTCACAATTGTAACGGAAATTGAAGAAGAAGGGTTCAACAAATGGGAGAACGACTGGAAAAACACTCCTAAAGGAGCTCTATGTGTATAAGAAGTTCTTCCCATCTGTACGTCAGAGCATAGTCGGAGTTACGGGGGGGGGGCATGGGGGGCACCCCCCTAAACTTGTCTGAACTTGTTTCTTTCTATTAGCATTAGAAAATATAGAATGCAAAAGACTTTTCTTGCTTTTGTTTATGATTAAGTTTCTGTGCTTAAATTGACGAATTAATTAATGTCTTCAGGTCATGTGCCTAGACTATAATATTCATTTTAAATTTCTGAATATATAAGAATTTCTATACCTCGTTTGAGGAATGGAAGCACTGTAATGTTTCTTTTGTAACAGCCTGTACTCCTGTGTTAAAAGTCTGCAACGGCATCTACTGAATTAGGTGTTAGTGAAAAAAAAAACACCATAGTCCCATGTCAAATGAATGAAAATTTTCAGTAGTTTTCATAAAACAACCTTAGTCCAAAGATTTTTTTGTGAAAACAGCCATTTTCCAGGAAGTTAGTACGATGGTAGCATTTACAAAATATAATATCCCATTCATGAATAAAAGCAAGAAAAGTCTTCTGAATTCAATATTTTGTAATGTTAATAGAAGAAAAAAGAGTTCAGACAAATTTGGGGGCAGGGGCAGTGCCCCCACACACCCTCCCATAACTCTGCTTATGGTTCTGCCCTATTATAATTTGTAGTAGACCCACAGTTGAAGCCCTATAAATTACATCTCGATCCGAAACATCGTGGATATGGATGTAACACTTTAAGAATCATCTCCCCAAAAATACTTTAATTAAATGATCATATTCCGATATACTGTACCACGGTCAAGCCATAATGGGGGAGGAAGTAAATGATATCTCCCGTAACCTCGTTATATTGGGATTCTATGGTTTTGCTTTGCCCCCTCCCCCCAAGGAAACGGAGCTCTCTCCGCCTATGCGTCAGAGGATGAAACAAAATGACAACAGAAGTAACCGCCATGATCTCAGACCATGGAAAAACCAAGGCATACCTACACCGTTTCGGGATCAAAGACGACTCAACGTGTTCATGCCTTCAAGATGCACAAACAGTAGACCACCTAATATACTCGTGTGTCAAATTGAATAAACAAAGAGATAGGCCTATACTGAAGAAGGGGATATATGGAAATCAAGATAGATGGCCAGTGTCACATGAGTAACTACTGTTAAAACACTATAAGGAATTCAGAAACTTTGTTCAGTCAATAGATTTCACAGCACTGTAAATATTGTAAAGAGTGAATATACAACTTTAGTTAAAATTGGTATTACTATTCAATTCATGCATTCATTTATTATATTCCATAGATCTTATATGAGCAATGAAGCTTTAAGATGTGGAACAAGTAAAAATTTTACAATATTAAAATTACAATTTTTACAATATTTTAACATTTTTACAGTTGTACAATAGATATTGTATTGATTAAGGCTGGTTGAGTGGAAGAGAAGGCCTTATGGCCTTAACTCTGCCAGCGAAAATAAAACATTATTATTATTATTATTATTATTATTATTATTATTATTATTATTATTATTATTATCCAAATTGTAACTCGTACGAAGTAACCCCTGGCGTAAGCAACACGCAGCGCATATTCTTAAAGGTCGTTTTTCCTATTTTATATGGAAAGTTATTGACCTTAGCAGAGCATGCTTGACGAACAATATTTCCTGGTTCTATAGGCGTTTGGACACCCATGCTGTAGAGTGTAGGGTTTCAATCTTTTTTTAACTTCTCAAAGTGGGACAGAAATATTACTTTATATTGATAGTATAAGAATTTCATTTTTATCTGGTGGTTTTCACTGAAATTGTATTGGTTATGAAATTATCATCAATTCGGTACGTTACTGGTAGATGCGATAATGTAAATTTCCACTTTCAGGACGGAGCATGTGGCAAAAGTGCATTTTCTGTTCTCATTGAGTTTCGTAACTGTGTAAACCCACAATGGTGTTTTCTGTATTGAAAATTCAAGCACAGTAGATTGAAATTACGCATTTCCAACACCTTTCCTCCTCTCCATTTTTCGCTATCTGCACTCTAATAACGGAGTTTTCTATGGCGCCGAAGTTTTGAATCGACTGTTATATTATAAATAAAAAAATTAATTAAAAGTACAAATACAAAGAAAACAGACAAATGCAAAACGGGGGAGGAAAAAAAGACAAGTACAAATGTACAATCGAAATATATACAGAAAATACATTAATATATAATTTTATAATGTATTTAATGATTAAAGGAAATAATTGATTCTACAAATTTCAAGACAAAAAAACAGTAAATATTTCGAAACCTCTACAGTTAAAGTTAAACTACTCAGTTTACTGCATTGAACTCTACTCAGTAAGAATATGCTTACTAAGTTTGTTTTTGAATACTGTTAAATTCCTACAGTTTCTCATGTCACTGGTCAGGGTATTCCACAAACGCGATAGCGAGATAGTGAATGATGATGAATACGTTCATGTTTTTTGCGTTGGTATGGCTAGTAGCCTATGTGGCTGTTTTGCGTGCGTGTGTAGAGATTATAATGCGATGATAGGTAACTGAAGCGGGAGGCAAGATAAGTAGGTATAGACTTGGAAGAGGCGGACAAGGGAATGAAAATTCCTACGTTCGTTAAGCCAAAGCTAGTTTAGAGTTTGGAAGGATGAGTAATGTGGTCAGCACGACGACATCGTCAACGAAATGAACACAAGAGTTATCGACACGTAATCTTGGTGAATGGTTGACATTAAAGTCGACCTGTAGAAAATTACAATACTCAAAATGGGTATTGCTAGTATTTCCACCAGAATTTTTCATTTTTGAGTAACAGCGGGAGACTTTTTCGAATGCTTTTTGAGGAAGAAGTACGGAAAATACATTTTTGATGATGAGTAACTTGGATATTCCAATTTAAATTGCAATGCATATGAAGTTAAACGATGCTAAAGTAATAATGTCGGATAAAGAAGTGCATTAACTTAATAAAATTATTATTATTATTATTATTATTATTATTATTATTATTATTATTATTATTATTATTATTGCTCATAATTATACCTATTGCGATAATGATTACACTGAACAACTAGACTTTTGCTCTGACTTAAAACAATTATGGTTTGGTGTGTGCTGAATCCGAAAATGCATCTCTTTTCTTCGTATCACGTATATCTTCCTAAGATATACTATGATTCCACTTTTCGATAAGCACTCTTCCAGGAAACATCTGGTGCCTGTTGGGGTTTGTAAACCAAATCAGAAGCTAATACATTTTACGAGTTTATAACTTATTTCCGGTTTCTTATGGTTGTTGGCATGTCCTTTTGATGTTCATTTATACTTCTAATAAATAAACAGATATTGGTCCCTTCTATTCAATAAATTTCGTAACAGTTCAAAGTGAAGTCTACGCAAGGGTGTGGTTTTCAATATTTAAAAGAAACGTTTACCTTTTGAGTGAATTCAAATTAAAGGAGGACATTTTTATCGGTCCACAAACTCACAAAGTTATGGCTGACTCTTTGTTTGAGGAAAAAGTTTCCGTTACAGAAAAAATGGCGTGGCGCGCTTTCAAAGACGTTTGCTCAAAATTTCTTGGCAATTCTAGGGCAGACAACCGCATAGAACGTGTTTTGGAAACCATGTTAAGTGCATATGGGAAAAATCGGGTGTAATATGTCTCTCAAAATACACTTTTTACATTCTAATTTGGATTTCTTTCCTCCTAACCTTGGAGCGGTAAGCGACGAGAATGGGAAAAGATTTCATAAAAAAATATCTGAAATGGAAAGGCGATATAAAGGAAGATCATCATCCAGCGTGCTTGCAGACTATTGTTGGTTCCTTGTAAAAGATAGTCCTGGGTCATGTTGTAAACAGAAGTCATCCAGAAAATTCTTTTAAATATAAGTTCAAATTCCGAGATCTTTCTCATTATATGCATGAAATATTTTTGTTGTTGTTGTGTTTTAAACTATGTAACATAATTTTTTATCCAGTACACATTTTTCAAGTATTATGAGGCATTTTGAATCCCTAGTGTGTTGTAATTTTACCAGTAGCAGTGAAAACTTAAAAAAAAAAAAGTTAAAATAAAAGGAATTCATTTTCTCCGGAAAATGGTACGTCATGGAGCAATTTGGATTTTAAATTCAGATTTAGGGCACACATATTATTAATATTAAACTATTTTTATTGCGGAAGAAGACAAAAATTAAAAATTTGTTGTTCGGTGTTATGATTATATTTTATAATTATTTATCAGAAAATATTACGATTCTGTATAACATATTCTAGTACAAATAATAATAATAATGATAATAATAATGATAATAATAATAATAATAATAATAATAATAATAATAATAATAATAATTAAAAATTGAAACAATTTATAAACAAAATACCAAAAATATATATTCAAATAACTTCAATGCGTTCCTTGGTCTTGCACTCGTGCCTAAAGCTCTTCAAACTGGAGTTATGATCGTGTTTCCATTATTGTTTGTAAAAGTGTGATTCTAAGGTTTATAATTGCAAGTGAAGTAGTTTAGTCATGTATATATTTTTCAGGAAGATAATGGCAACCTATCACGAAAGGCACCGCGGCGACCAATAGGTTAAGTATGTCTGGTACTTCTAAATGAATGTATTTATTTGTTTTTGTACGTTCTTATATGCAGGAATTCCTGTGCAGATTACAACATGACAGCCAAACGTTTAGTACGATAATTCTTATGGCTGTTAAATATTTATTTGTCGTTCATATCATAAATAATTAATTTCAAACCTCTTATCACTTCAAGAACTAATAATTCGTAGTTCTTGAAAGGCCATTTCGTATTTCAAACTATTATAATCATCATCATCATCATCATCATCATCATCATCATCATCATCATCATCATCTGCTAAAGCGGACGAAAGGGTTTGATTGCACGAGATGATTGACCTAACCTGCTGCCTGCATTTTATGCTAAATAGTAAAATTTTTTTCAAGTTATTTTTCTTTCAAGACTCTTTAGAGTTACTTCTGTGAAACATGTGATTAATTGAATTACTATAACTTCTTTCTCAGACATAACCATCTGAATTAAAACGTTCTTTGCTTAATCTCTCACATATTTATCATGTCCCGTTTTCTTTTAACTTAAAAGTGAAAGGTATAATAACGTCTCTAATATTTATTTTCTTCTTTAGTTTATTTCTCTACTCATTTCATTTAGTGTTCTGCCCAAAGGCAGGTCTTTCATGGCAAACCCAGCTTTCTCCAGTCTTTCCTATTTTCTTCCTTCCTCTTTGTTTCCTCATATGATCCATATAGGCTATCCATGGCTGAGAACCAGACTGTTTTAAGTCAAACTTTTTATACAAAAAGAAATCTGTGTTTCATTATGTTCCAATTCTTGTCTGCATCAGTGAATCGAACAAAATTGTAAACATTCCTCTCCATAAGGTTACTATGAAGCTATTTCAAATTTTTTCATGACGCTCAGGAGCTTAAAATAGCTCTCCTAAAAAAACAACAAAGTAAAATGGACTTGGAACAGTCTGGTTCTGGACCATCGATATTTCTCTACTATGTCCATCAAAACAGGATTACTGTAATCTACTTTCATTATATGATTTTGCTTATTTCAGCCTAGTAGACATCAGTGGAATTCTATTTACAAAAACAATACAAATGATACCTACTTACAAATGACTTTTAAGGAACCCTCACATAGGCCCGCCCCTAATTCTCCAAACGGTATGCTAGGGTTTCAGTTTTGTTATACGGTATACTACTTATCCATACTACTTATTTTTACACAGATAATGATGAAATATGTATCTACAGTCTTTTAAAGATACAGTTTAGCAAGTCTATAAATTCTCTGTAGCAACAAGGTTTTTTGATTACTTCACATAGTGGAGTCCTGTATTCGGTGTTGCAGTCCAGAAGATGTGTCTTTATTTGAAAACTCTTTGCTTCAATAATAGGACAGTCAAATAGAAGGTGTTCCACACTGTGAAGGTCTTCGCGGCAGGAGCATGTAGAGTCGATGTCTGCTGGAATGTTGAATTTGTCGAAGTAAGTACCAAATTTCCCATGTCCAGAAAGAAACTGCGTTGTTACGAAAGTAGGTTTGAAGTGAAGGCTTTTGAGTCGGTTTTGGATTGTTGGGAAGTAGGTGTCTCTTGTTAGTGGTCCGGCTTCATTTTTGTTTATGACACTTTTTATTAATTTATCATTATTATTATTATTATTATTATTGTTATTATTATTATTATCACCGTTATCATTATCATTATTATCAGAATCATTATGATCATGATCATTATTATCATCATTATCAGCATCATTATTATCATTATCAGTATTATTATTATTATTACATTATCGTAATCATTATTGTCATAATTATAATCATTATCATCAATTTCATCACTATCATCAGCATCACCATCATCATTATTATTTGTACTACCACCACCACCAACCACCACCAACTCCACCACCACCACCACCACCACCACCATTCCTGAAAGAGTAATTATATCCCTGACTTGTGACGTTCTTTTTGCATTGAAAAAGTTTGAGCCATTTCTAAATTACAGGCATTGAAATCAAATAGTGATATGCCCAATTAAAAATTAAACGAAGTTCTTTTTAACTTAATTTTCTTTTGTGGTACCGTGACAGGGTAATAGACTCTCTAATTTCGTCTTCAAACTGGAGTCGTAGCTGCATAGCTGTAATGATGCAAGGGAGCTTCTTTGTTAACTCCAGCATTCATCACGCCTCATTTTTGTCTTGAAGATGTGAGATTAGACCGCATCACCTGATTTCAGTCGACAGCACAGCACTCGAGGCGGTGTTCAGTATGTCACTCCAATCGCCGCGATCGCCACATCGTCACGTTCGGAGACCGCATCAAAAGGATCGCTCCAGTCGATATAACAGCCTCATATCCATTAGTGTTCCCGATCATCACGTCATTTACATATACATTTCATTACTGCGTTCGATATCAGTTCATTCACTCATCTTTTATTGAATTTAATTATTAACACATTAATGAATTCACATCTTTCCATTTACTTGTTCTCTTATTAATAATTCATTTATCCATTAAATTACTTATTTATTGTTAGGCCTAATTAACTTACTCATTTTGTAATTCAATTACTAATCCATTCTTTGTTATGATACTCAAATATTCATTCATTCTAGAATTCAGTATTCCTTCGTTATGAACTAAACTATAGATTAATACAATATGAAAATGGACTAACTACATATTCAATCGTTATGGAATTCAACTACAGTTTCATTACACTCTCCGTCGTTGTCGAACTCAACTACTCCTTCATTCGTTATGAAACGAATTGTTCATTCATTGCTTATGGGAATGAACTCTTCAATCATTCGTTATAGAAGTGAAATAACAATTCAATCGTAATGAAATTGAAATAGGCCTATTCATTCATTCGTCATGGAATTGGAATATTAATTCATTCGACATAGAAATGAAATGTTCATTCATTCGTCGTTGAATATAAATATTCATTCGTCATCGAACTGAAATATTGATTCATTCGTCATCGAACTGAAATATTCACTCATTCTTATACAACTAAGGTATTCCTTCATTCGTCATGAAATTGAAATATTAATTTTTGTTTATGAAATTGAACTATTCATTCATTCAGTCATTCATTCATTCAGTCATTCATTCATTCATTCCATATATAGTTGAACTACAAATTCATTCGCCACGGAAATTAATTATTCATTCCATTGCCATGGAATTCACATATTCGTTCATTCTCCATAGAAATGAGTTTTTCATTCACTCGCCATGTAATTTAATCATTAATTCACTCGTCATGGAACTTAATTATTCATTCATTTACCATGGAATTCAATCATTCATTCATTTACCGTGGAATTTAATTATTCATTCATTCCGTGTGGGATTTAATTATTAATCAATTACGTAAGGAATTGAATTATTCATTCATTCCATAAGAAATTGGATTATTCATTCATTCATTCATTCATTCATTCATTCATTCATTCCATATGAAATTGAATTATTCATTCGTTCCAAATGTAATTGAATTATTCATTCTTTCGCTACAGAATTGTACTATTTAGTCATACAATATAGACTTTAATTATTCATTCATTTGTTCATTCATTGATTTGTTGTGGACTTGAATTATTCATTCGTTGTAAACTTGAAAATTACTCATTCATTCGTTGTGGACTTTGAAATTACCCATTCAATTATTGTGGACTTTAAAATTACTCAATCATTCGTCTTTGACTTGAAAATTCTTCATTCAACGTGGACTTGAAAATTAATATCCATTCGTAATTGCCGTGAAAATTATTCGCGCATTTGTTGTGGACTTGAATTATTCGTTCGTTCGTTCGTTGTAGAAATAGGTTAAATTAGTTTTAGAATTAAATTATTCATTAATTCGCTGTGGAAATAGCTTAAATTAGTTTTAGAATTAAATTATTCATTAATTCGCTGTGGAAATAGGTTAAATTAGTTTTAGAATTAAATTATTCGTTAGTTCCCTGTGGAACTGAATTATTTATTAATTCGTTGTGAAATTGAATTATTCATTAATTCGTTGCGAACTTGAATTATTCATCAATTCGTTGCGGAGATGAATTATTCATTAATTCTTTTATGTATCGAATTATTCATTAATTCATTGTAAAATTGAATTGCTCATTAAATCGTCGTGGAATTGAATTTTTCGTTAATTAGTTGTGGAACTGAATTATTCATTAATTCGTTCTGAATTTGAATTATTCTTTAATTCGTTGCGAAATTTAATTATTCATTAATTTGTTGAAGAATCGAATTATTCATTATTTGGTTGTGAAATTGAGTTATTCATTAATTCGTTGCCAAATGAATTATTCATTATTTGGTTGTGAAATTGAATTATTCATTAATTCGTTACGAACATGAATTATCCATAAATTCGTTGCGAATATGAATTATTCATTAATTCATTGAGAAATAGAATTAAGTATGAATTCGTTGAGGAATTGAATTATTCCTTATTTCTTATGGAATTGAATTATTCATTTATTCGTTGCGGAATTGAACTATTAATTAATTTGTTGAAGAATCAAATTATTAATTAATTTGTTGTGAAATTGAATTATTCATTAATTCATTGTGGCCTTGAATTATTCATTAATTCGTTGTGGAATTGAATTATTCATTAATTCACTCTGAAAATGAATCATTCATTAATTCATTCTAAAAATGAATCATTCATTAGTTCGTTAATGAATCTAATTATTATTCAATTTGTTGTGGAATTGAATTATTCATAATTCGTTTTGAAGTCTTAGAGGACTTCAATTCATGTACACAAAGAATTATTAATTTACCATTAAATCATTGTGGAATTGTATTTAGTTATTCGTTGTGGAATGGAATTATTCATTAATTCGTTGTGAAATGTAATTATTTATTAATTCGTTTCGGAATTGAATTATTCATTACTTAGTTTAAGAATTGAATTATTCATGAATTCCTTTTGCAAAAAATTCGTTGTAGAACTGAATTGTTAATGAATTTGTTTTGGGATTAAATGCTCATTAATTCGTTTTGGAATTGAATTATTCATTCATTCCTTGTGAAAATAATTTGTTGTGAAACTGAATAATTGTTAATTAACTTGTTCTTTGTGGAAGTAAATTCTTCATGAATTCGTCATGGAACTGAATTATTTCTTATCCATTCGTTATGGAATTTAATGATATTCGTATTTATTATTTTATCCCTTTCATATATCTGAAGTTATTTTATTCATTACATTACTGTATATCCCTTAAATCTTTCTGCTATCTACTTTACATATTAGTATTCAATCACTAGCTTCATAAATTTATCCATCGCTTATTTACCCTTGTCATTCGCTTGTTCTTCTTAATTATATCTTCGCAATCTTTTACACACATACATATAAATGCAGACATATGTGGAACAAATATGTGTATGAATATTATGCTTACACACATAAATCATGTATACATGACTGTTACAGATTTTTCTTTAAAAAAAGTCACCTTTTTGGTAAGGTGAAGAGAAATCCTGAAATTTTCTTCCAATCCTGATATGTACTTTTTATAGATATGCCTGTCTAATGTTTCATTTCCTAATCTTTATAAGAAAGTATAGCGAGTGTAGAGCATGATGTGTAATTTGCTGTTTTAAGATCTAGCATGAAAAATGAGTGTCTTCTAGTTGATGAAAATTTAGAAAAGTAGGCTACATAAACTTTTGTAAGTTTACATGGAAAATTAACTTTTGTTTGTTTATAATACATGCATTCAAGTGCACTTAATTTACTTTCAAGGATTACGTGTCCTGAAATGATCCGAACTAATTTACATGATATTCCATTCACGTAGTAATTGCGGCTGATCGGCTTTGTAAACAGAAACAAATCATGTTAAAAGTCTGGACGCAAAACATGCGCCTCGTTCGCTGCGAAAGCTGTTCTACTTAAATTAAATTAAATTAAATTACAGTTTCTGGAGGGCAGGATTAGGCAGAGTTTTAATAAAGCCAGTAAATAATGGAGCTCGAGAGCCAGCGACGCGAGATGTGGTTCAGCAATTGTGTGTTCTGTGTCCTAACTCTCGTTATATATTCCCCTTTATAAAATTTCGGTGCACCGCTAGCAAAATGGATGCTGTATCAACTTTTAACGTCCGAAAACCCCGTTGAAATACTGACTAATTTGAAGTGGAAATTATTGTAGAAGATTATTTTCATTTCATTACTTTTACAACACAAGGAAGTTCTTAAACTGGTCAAAAGTTACTTAATAAAGAATATTTCTTCCGAAGGGTATCTATCTGTTCGTAATTTCCCTTGTAAGACATATGGTCCGATCAGAAACGTCCATGTTTATTTTTGTCCATGTGAAATGGTGCCTAATATTATGTCCTGTTAGAACCGTTCATAATAATTTGGTCCATGTCGAATCATCCAGGACCTAAAAACATCCATTTGTACCGTCCGCGTCTCCGTTTTTGGCGTGTGAAATAAGTAATGGGAACGTTAAGTGCGAGTGTTTTACATTGCCGCAGTCAGTCTGACAACTGTGTTTGGCAAATGGCTGATGTGACGTGTATAGGAAGTGGTACCATTCTCAGCTGCACTAGAACATGCTTACAATCTGGGCACAATATATCTAGGACACACGCCAAAAACGCTGCCGCTAGCAGTAATCTATATTCGGCCCATAATCCATTAAATAGCACAAACTTTCAATATCTTTAAATTTACATTCAATTCACTTTTTCTTGGAACAAAATTTCATGATAACTACCAAACCTCTTTATACGTTACTATAACAATGAAAAGACACATAATAATCGGTTGAACTTTTCTCGAAGTGATGGGTTCCATATTTCGGCACACCCGGTACAACTATGTTCGACTCCATGAACTCGAGTTGCTACCGCCTCATTAGTTGCCCGCAAGCGTCTTAGAGCTTCCAGGTTGTTACTTCTCTAATGCAAGTTCTTTCATTTCTATTTAGCAGCTTCGTTCAGAGTACGAATGTAACATTCCTAATTAAAAACCGTTATGTACGTGTAGAAGTTGGCGAGGCATTCTAAACAGACCTACAAATTTCAACAATGTAGGAGAAAAAAATAAAAAGGTATTAGGAATTACGCTGTTTTGAATCGTTAAACTATAGTGATAATTAATTTTAACAATTTTAAAGAACAGAGACTAATTAAAATGAGACGGTAAAATGGCTTTTAACGTCTATAGAAGCTGATGGTGCAACAGAAGTTACCACTATCACCACCATTACCACAGTAAATGAAGAAGACAAATTAATAGTATGACCGATATTATTACAGGTCAGAATGATTTCTGCTATACGGTGCAACCCGTAGGAAAGGCAAGCCCAATGTACCAAATTTTGGAAAATAACCAGCATTAATCATGTAACTAGCTGCATCAGTTACGAATAACATGTTAATACTGAATATCATTAGACCATGGAATCTCTGGTCTGTGATGCAGGCGGTACGGGTTCGAGTTCCGATCAGGTCTGGGATTTTTCATTGAAAAATCCTTAGTGACGCTTGTGGCGGACAAGGTCGCAGTTGGGGTTTGCTCGGGGTTCACCCGTTTTCCCCCATATTAAGCACCTACATCATTCCGTCACCATTTCTCGATTTCGTCGTCATTCCATAGCATTCCCCGATCTTCGACTGGCGACACACGAAGGAAGCTGGCCTACGGACGAGTGGGGTTGTCTGCTAGAAACCTAGGTAAGCAGAGAACTTTAGTGTAGTCAGCCGGTGTGGGTTTAGGAATATGTCTAGATTGAGGGTCAGCACAATAGACCGTACTGGGCCATACTGTGTAAATTCTATTCCATTTCATTCCAAGTTCACGGAATCAATGAAAAGCTTGGAAACTGTTGAGCTATTTGTGCCTTGAGCTTGATATACTCCAAGAAGGAATTGGGGTAGTTTATTCATTGTTATCAATGGATGCGACTATGATATTTGCTATAAATCGTCCCTAACAGTCTTGTGTTTTGCAAATCTAGTTTTTCAGGTGAAGCTCCCTGTAAAGCAGATTTGAATAATTTCAAGAGAAAAATTGTTCCGGGGCCGGGTATCGATCCCGGGATTCCGGTTGAACGTACCAACGCTCTACCAACTGAGCTACCCAGGAACTCCACCCGACACAGTCTCAATTTTTCCCTTTATATCCACACAACTCGCGTGGGCTGACGAGACGCCAGAGACCCACATCGAGTGCACACAAAGTCTGTGTGAATTGGAACTGTCTTGTGTTTCATTGATAGAAACTCACATAAATGATTTCCAATTTGATTTACAATATTCTCAACAGTAGAATTGTAACACTGTTTCACATCATTTTTACGAACTGTCAATTCTTCCGGAACTTTGCATTTTGTTTATGTCTCAGTAAATTGTCGCTGGTGGGATTGGTGAGCTTCCATATGAGATGCCTGCAGCTAAAAGACTTCACATAATTGAAATCGAAATTATAAAAAACTATTACCGAAAAATTCACCAGGCAAAATTTTGAATGAGACCACTCTGTGACCATTTAATCTTAATGCTTTATTTTTTGTGTTTAGAGATATTCAAATGCTAAGCACTAGGAAACGTTTTTTAACTATTAATCGTTTATCACATTCATTGCAAAAATGATACGTTCGTCAGTTTTTATCAAATCTGCCAACAAACTCCCGCTGATACTCTTATAATACTAATGTTTCTCTGCGATTTACATATTTTTGGCATGACAACAAGGCAAATAAACTGAAGAATGCACTAATCAAATCACGTAATCTAATCACATCTCGAATTGATGCGTCTTCGCCAACTCACAAGAGGGAAATGTTTGGTGCGTGCTCCCCGGAATCACCTTCGTAGAAACATTTCAAGTCATTCAACCTTACACGTGACCGGGAGGGGATTTCTTGTCTCGCTAACAGTGTTGCCAACTGGACGGAAATTCCGTCAAAACTGACGGAATTTCATCGTAGTGGACGGGAAAAAAAAGGCTTTGACGGGTGACGGATTTTCTGGCGAAAATTACTATTTACATCGTCTTTTAACACTTTTAGCTTCTGTCATTTTTAATTGTCTAATTTTTGGAAGATTTTACTTTTATTTGAACAGCCCTGTCTGTTCCGTACTGTGTTTAAGAATTCTCTGTTTCAGATTTCCTCGTAATCAAGTTAGATGTTGACGAATTATTATTTTAATCAGGATTGGTAAGTAAGTTGCGTTAAAATTTGCTTTATAATTATATATATTTATTATGTCTTTTTTTTTTAATTTTGGCGGATTCTGACGGATTTCCAGGTGTTATACTGACGGGGATACATTGTATGTGTTGGCAACACTGCTTGTTGCAACTATCTCACAGTGCGTAATGGCTTGCGTTCGAGCGATAACTTGTTCGGCAGAAACATGATATCTAAAGAGGGGGAGGGAAACACTTCTAAAAACATATAAACATGCCGCATATCCACTAAAGTATTGACAACATGAATTTATAAAATTTGTTACTATATGCAACTTATAAACATGTGTAATCAACTCAAAACGTTATAATTGGTATAGATAATGCATATGCATTTAAGCACTGGAAAAAAAATACAATTGCATGAAAATCTGATATCAATTAATAATATATAGCCTATTAAAGTCTTTCCTTTCCTCTAGCAATTATTTATTCCTTTGAAATAATGTTTCAGGAAAATGTTACAATAATACTGCACTGTATAAAACATTAAGAAAGATAAGTGTTTTAAAAATATAAGATACATTTATGTATTTTTTCATGTGGTTATTAAAGACATTTGAACGAGAGAATGATTTTAACATTCATAGATTTGTAATAAATTGCAGAGTCATCATGAGAAGCGCACAATTTTCACACAAGTCTTCGGAATTTCATTACTGTTAATTAGAAACAGTTCTTTCAAAATATAAAAAACTGCAGGATAAATAGGAAGGGATATATTAGGAATGGATGGGTCACTGGTTGAGAAGAAACTGCCTACTGAAGGATGCACTGGGAGGAATTCGGAACGGGAGAAGAGTTGGGGACAGAAGAAAAAAAATCAGATTATAGACGACATTACGATATATGGATCATATGCGGAGACAAAGACGAAGGCAGGAAATATGAAAGACTGGATGCTGGGTTTGCAGTGAAAGACCTTCCCTTGGGCAGAACACTACGAATGAATGAAGTTTCATTTCACCAGAACTGGGAGATACTGAGATACAGATCTTTTATTATACATCTGCCTGTGTGCAACGCCACAATTTGCTGTGAGGGAGGAGAGAGATAGCAAAAGGTTATACTAATCCTTGAGACACTGGCACTGACACTCAAAGAAGCAATAATCAAAGCATTGAAATGAAGGCAACCAAGTATCATAGGCGGAGTATTGGAGGGGGGGCATAGGGGTGCACTGCGCCCCCCGAACTTGTTTGAATTTTTTTTTATTAATATTAGAAAACATTTGATTTAAAATATTGTTTTTTTTTTTTTTTTTTTGCTTTTGTTTGTGATTAACTTTCTTCTGTTCTTAAATTAATGAATTAATGTCTTCAGATCATGTGTCTGGAATATAACATTTATTTTAAATTTTGGATGTATAAGAATTTCTATACCTCATTTTTTATATGAAGTTTAACTTCCTGAAGATATCGTTTGAAATGTAAACTTTAATTATTTTATTTAATCTCGTCTTTAAATTTACTCATTATACCGAGATCACTTTTCTTTTTTGTGCATTGTTGTTCAGTATGCTATTCATTTCTCCAATTGGCGGTCTGAACACCTGCAGACATCTAACACCTGAGTACAGACTGTTACAAAATAAACATTTCAGTGCTTCCATTCCTCAAATTTCTATTAGTACTGTTACGTAGTTTTATTGATGTATGTATGTATTTCTGTACAAGAGAGAAAAAGAGGGAGATTGTTTTAAGTTATTCTCTATTATAATTTGTAGTAGACCTACAGTTCAAGCCCTATACAAGTCGGTCCGAAACATCGCGGATGTGGATGTAACACTGCAAGAAACATGCCCTTGAAAATGTCTTTATTAAATAATCGTATTCCGATATAATGTATGACGGTCAAGCTATAACGGGGAGAGGAGGTAAATGATGTCCCCCATAACCCTGTTATATGGGGATTCTATGATTGTGCCACAGTCTAGTATATACAGTCACGAAGTTTGAGTTGTGAGGGTGCTAGGAACAATAGATTGTGACGGTACTATTCGCACTGTCTGTAATGAGGCTATACTAGAGATCCTAGTGGTTAGCAACTAACTATGGATGCATATTTACTACATACTGAGCTTCGTGACTACATATGCTTGACTGTAGTTTTGCTTTGCCCCCCCTCCCCAAAGAAACAGTTCTCTGTCCGCCTATGCAAGTATTACACTTCACTCAATTTTTAAAACTGAAAGACGTACATCTCCGCTTAAAATGTGATACTTCAGAGAGATAGAGGTGCTTTGGTCGAAGAGAATGTTCTTAGAAACATTATAGCTAACAATTGGAACTTTTTTTTTACAAACGACAGTGCCCTTTAAATATACCAGATTTAGGAATAATAGGAAACTCATATTTAGATTTTTCTCAATATATTTTATGCCTATTATTGCATTATCGTGTTTCGTCATTTTCATAATCCCGAACCAGCTCAAGTTGAAAATGGGCGTTAAATAAATAAACATTATTATAAATTAAAAATCAGTCGCTAGAAACAAAGAATACGAACACATCTCAGCTAAATCGCACAAAGAATTCTGAACTCTATTAATGATCCATCTGAAACGTGTACAGGAGTTGAATTTCTTACCACCTGTTTGAATTCGATGTTTCACTTTTCATTACAAGCTATTAGTTGCGATTTCATCCGAACAGTATTATTTCCTTCTAGTAGCTTTCATACCCCAAAGTTGATTTCATTCTCACATATCTGCACCCTATAATATTTTCTCATATTGTTTTGAAGCAGCTGACAAAATGTGGTGGTATTAAATATTTTAAATTCACAGCACCGCTCTCGTACGTGATGAGAATGAAAATTTCGCTACGAGAATTGGAAGATTCCTGGGAAAGCTTTCAACGATTTATATACCATAACAAATTTAATTTCTTTGTAAATATATATAGCTGTCAACACTTAATTATAAGGGGAGATAATATTAGCAAGATATTGTTGACTACCTATTTTTACGCCATTGGCTATTTCAAACAAAAGGTTATTTCCAATTACGAAGGCATGAAAACTAGCTCGGTATTATAGATTTTTAAGTGAATTCAGATTATATCCGTGTTTCAAAAGAGACACTATAGTTTCATAGGCTTTACCATAAAGAATTGAAAAATATATATATATATATATATATATATATATATATATATCTACTCATCTGGTACAATCCTAAAGATGATACTTTAATTTAATGTCTGATGACTTTGTTTTTAAGAACAAACTGAATGGGGATATAGTATATTACCAACAGAAATTAATAAAATTATCAAAATGTTACGGTAGTAGTAGTAATACTGGTAATAATTTTTCACAATGCTTATAATTTCAAGGTTATTATTATTACTTACTGGCTTTTAAGGAACCCGGAGGTTCATTGCCACCCTCACATAAGCTCGCCACTGGTCCCTATCCTGAGCAAGATTAATCCATTCTCTATCAGATACCACCTCCCTCAAACCCATTTTAATATTATCTTCCCATCTACGTCTCGGCCTCCCTAAAGATCTTTTTCCCTCCGGCCTCCCAACTAACACTCTATATGCATTTCTGGATTCGCCCATACGTGCTACATGCCCTGCTCATCTCAAACGTCTGGATTTAATGTTACTAATTATGTCAGGTGAAGAATACAATGCGTGCAGATCTGTGTTGTGAACTTTCTCCACTCTCCTGTAACTTCATTCTTCTCAGCCCCAAATATATTCCTAAGCACCTTATTCTCAAATACCCTTAACCTATGTTCCTCTCTCAAAGTTTTAGAACTATAAAGAACAACCGGTAATATAACTGTTTTATAAATTCTAATTTTCAGATTTTTTGACAGCAGACTGGATGATAAAACTTGACAACCGAATAATAACAGGCATTTCCCACATTTATTCTATGTTTAATTTCCTCCCGAGTACCATTTATGTTTGTTACTGTTGCTCCATGATATTTGAACTTCTCCACCTCTTCAAAAGATAAATTTCCAATTTTTAGATTTGCATTTCGTAAAATATTCTCGTCACGAGACATAATCATATACTTAGTCTTTTCGGGATTAACTTCCAAACCTATCTCTTTACTTGCTTCAAGTAAAATTTCCGTGTTTTCCCTAATCGTTTGTGGATTTTCTCCTAACATATTCACGTCATCCGCATAGACAAGCAGCTGGTGTAACCCGTTCAATTACAAACCCTCTCTGTTATCCTGGACTTTCCTAATGGCATACTCTAGACTCTAGAGCAAAGTTAAAAAGTAAAGGTGATAGTGCACCTCCTTGCTTTAGCCCACAGTGAATTGGAAACGCATCTGACAGAAACCCGACCTATACGAACTGGTTATTATTATTTAGCATCGAAATTCAACTGCAGCTAGAAATGGTTTACGAATTTCGCATGGAATTCTCTATCACAGGCTTGACGCTATTAACTAGATCGAGTCACTACAGACCGTACCTTAACTCCCCTCTCCACCTTCCCCGGCAGAGACAGTAATGTTTTCATGTAGTACGAGCAGACAGTAAGATCAGTGATGGATTGTATCAGGCGAGCATCATAGTTTTTCAGCCATTCCAGTTTACACGGATGTTATATTTTTACTATTTACAAACTCTATATACTGATAGTGGAATTAGTTTTGTCAAATTTTATTATTAGAATCATTTTAAAAGATCAGTATCATTTTACAGAAAATAATTTGTAGAATAAAATTTATTATTATTGCAGAAATAAAAGAAAAGGTTCCGTCACGTATGTTACAATATTTGTGAACACACTTCACACTTTATGAGCATGTCTCTAGCTCAAGCAAAAAAATCATCCTCATAGTGTCCACGTGAAAGCTACGCAAATATCGTGACATCCAATTAGTTCACATAACATAACATAACATAACATAACATAACATAACATAACATAACATAACATAACATAACATAACATACTCAGTGAATATTTTATAACTGTTTCTTCCACATCACGTATGTTACACAAATTCCGTCACGGATGTTACAGATGAGTTAAAGTCCTTCATTTTTCCAGTTAAAAAAAACTATGATATATCTGAGTCAAAATATTCACTTTATACTGTATTCTTTCTGACACTTATTTTCAGTAGTTTGGGTTAATAACAATTTTTATCTTAGAGTTAAAGTTACAAAGATCCTTGATCCTGGAGCTCTGGAATTAACAGTGCATATCTTAAAATATTTCTTCAACTATAACTCCTTGAAGAACATAATTAACAGCTATGAATAAGTACTGAAAACTTTAGGGAAACAAAACTTATTACCTAGCCAAAACCACTTAGATTCAATACTTACTTAATTACTGGCTTTTAAGGAATTTGCAGGTTCATTGCCGCCCTCACACAAGCCCGCCAATGGTCCCTATCCTGAGCAAGATTAATCCAGTCTCTACCATCATATCCCACCTTCCCTCAAACCCATTTTAATATTATCTTCCCATCTACGTCTCGGCCTCCCCAAAGGTTTTTTCCCTCCGGTCTCCCAACTAACACTCTATATGAATTTCTGGATTCGCCCATACGTGCTACATGCCCTGCCCACCTCAAACGTCTGGATTTATTGTTCCTAATTATGTCAGGTGAAGAATACAATGCGTGCACCTCTGTGTTGTGTAACTTTCTCCTTTCTCCTGTAACTTCATCCCGCTTAGCTCCAAATATTTTCCTAAGCACCTTATTCTCAAACACCCTTAATCTCTGTACCTCTCTTAAAGTGAGAGTCCAAGTTTCACAACCATACAGAACAACTGGTAATATGTTTTATAAATTCTATCTTTCAGATTTTTTGACAGCAGACTAAATGACGAAAGCTTCTCAACCGAATAATAGCAGGCATTTCCCATATTTATTCTGCGTTTAATTTCCTCCCGAGTGTTATTTATATTTGTTACTTGGATTCAATGCCCATAAAAATTGTAAAATATTTTCCTTGTGAAAATAAAACATTACTTACTTACTTATGTCTTTTAAGGAACCCGGAGTTTCATAGCCGCCCTCACAGAAGCCCGCCATCGGTCCGTATCCTGAACAAGAGAAAATAAAACATTAGAATATTTCAATTTATAGCCCTATTTATATCTTAAACTAAAAATATAGAAATCTTTCAAAGACTTTTTCATTGGAATTCCCAGTTTGCCTGGAATGAGTGTTTTACGAATTTTCGGCTCTTTCTGGTCGCCTAAAATCCACCTCTGATGCAGAGAGCCTTATTCTGCGTTTGTTTATAAGGCGGTGTAAGTGAAAATAACATGGACGGGGGTTTCTGCGTCCCTTTCACTTTCCTTCTTCTTACGCGTAGGACTGCTATATGAGGTCAGGGTACTTCTACCTGCCGTGAATCTAAGATAATGGTCTCTTGGGAGAAAACGTCTCCCAGAATATTTTATCAATATTCACCGTAGACCTCTTTTATTTATTATACTCAATTCATAAAACAATTTTACTCATACGCTATTCGATATTGAATCATATAACTTAAAAGTGTGCAAATTTATAAATATAGTAAATAAGTATTTAGGATATTCATTCCTAAAGTTTTGCTTATGTCTGTGCTTCAATTCTTATCTCAGTGTGTTATTCCTTTCGCAAACCTAGAATACTTATATTTCTCTTCGCACAATAAATTCTTCACTTTTTTTACGTTATGGTCCACAACTTTGAATCTTACCAAAAATACAAGATTGTCATTATTTGTATAAAAATGTATATACTTGAATTGCAATTATATTATAGTCTACATGAGTTAATTCAAAGACTGTAACTTATTCACACAATAAAACATCGGAATGACTTTGCCAAACGGTAGTTCTGGCCGTATATATTAGATTTGCTATCATTCATAAATTATCTCTTTTTAAACTCAATAAACTCTGAAGAAACTGTGTATAGATTTTTCGACGCAGTTTTTAGAAACAGAAGAAGGCGTAAATTTCCCAACAGAATGTTTAAATTCACAGAGCTCTTCACTATCGCCATTGAATAATATTATGATTAAATATAGAAGTTCCCATAATACTTATTTGAAATTTTATTCTCCAAAGTTTGTAGATGGCATTAGACTTCAAATTATCTCTTTAAGAATTTTTAAAATTAGGCAAGACACTGGAAACATTCTACTTAAATCCTTAATTCCAAATGATTTTCCTGCCCAATTAAACGTTTACACTTTCATATAAACTTGTACTTTCCCTATGCCCCTTAGCTGGCTTTGAAGATTGTGGGAAATTATTAAATGTATTCAAAATCATAAGACAAACCATGTGAAGGTAAAATTAAAATGTATTAAGCATCAAGGCGAAAAATAAAACTTATAATTATTCAAACTTAATTGTAGAAAATTACCATTTACAAAAGAAAATGATGTAGAAATCAATTACGTATAATTACTTCGATTGGCCTTTAACGCTATTAAGGGGTCTGTCTCAGTTTTGAGAAAGCATCTTTATGGGTTTAACAATTAATGTGTTTCATTTAAGATTGAAGATTGTGATATGTAGCCTATAATTTAAAAATTGTAAACCTCATATTTTAGTTTGTAAACAAACGTTTTACCTTCACTAAATTTAGGCCTAATTGTTTTATAACACTTTATCCTTGTGGTAACCCTTAAATAAGGAAAGTTTGTAGCAATGAACTACTTTTTGCTCGACCATACTATAATACGCTCATTACATGTAACGTAACTGTCCCTTAATGACATATATTAAAGTACTGCTATTCATTATGTTATTCTAACTATTGGTTTCCAACTAAGCATATGCGATAGTGATTAACATCATACGCGCAACAACCTGCAAGCCTTGAACGGAGCAATCCAAAGTGGCAAGCACAAACTGCACAATTAACAATATGTGAAAATAAAATAAGTTCTGTTCATGTTAATTTTAATATTATAATAAATTGAGTTATTTCCTGCGTTTTAATGTGTGTTGCTTTGAGGTTAATATCGTCAAACTTAAAAAAAAAAAAAATAAAGAAATACGGCGTATACACAAATGTGCTACTCCGTGCCTGCCATCTGTTGCACTACTCGGGAACACGCTGAAAAGACACTCAAGATCGTGCCTGCCATCTGTAGCAATAGTGGAGAACACGCTGAAAATACACTTGTGGTCACCATTTCATTATCAGAAAAGTAACAAGGTAAGATATTTGTAAAAACTCAAAAGTTAGAAAATTATGGCCGAACAAAAATAGTCGTATGCATCTTGCTTATAATGATAATTAAGAAGCTCGTATAAAAATTATGAAACTCTCTTACCCTCGTTTCATAACCATACTTGCGTCTTAATTACTGCCATTATAGGCTCGTTGCATAATATTAATATTATATTTATATGTAATTAAATGTATTTTTTCCGAGACCTAATCATAATTATATACAAACCAGAACTATGTATAAGTAAATGAGTCACGTATAACCCAGGTTCTACTGTATTCATGACTCTGTTTCAAATGATTCAAAACATTTAAATGTAGATAATAATAAACTTTCGTTTCGTTGCCTCTTACTGTCTTAGACCCTTGAGAACACCACTGATTAAAATAAAATATCTGAGTTTTATTCATAAATAAAATTAAATTCAACACCTCCTTTCTTGCCACGCTCAGAATTCAATTTTTATTTTACAGAACTCCAGCCTCAATTTTGGCAAGAAGTTTCTTCCGTAACAGTCGTTGTGTGTTTCTTCTTTCCCTTTGTTTTCAACAAAAAAAATTCGTCCCATTTTCGTCTGTTTTATGTTCACATCGTTTAAGCTAAGTATATACTCTCTCGTATTTATTTGTTTTGTTTCCCATTGGGGCCTGTATTGCTCTAAACCTTTTCATTTCTGTTCTCTCGAATTTCTAGTTCTGCACGGCACGTCGAGTCAGCATAACTGTATATCCAAGTTTATGTTTTATTTCCTGCTGTTCTTCACACTATTCTACGTGGATGTGTTGAAACTTTCATATCGTGTTTTCAGACTTCACAAAGCTCTATATTTTTGTGTTCTGCTTTTATATATCGATGTTTATTACACCTGGTAGAAAATAGGGCTTTTACATATGAAGTTATAAAGAAAAAAAATCATATGTGAACATCAAACATTTCTCATTTCAACGCCAGTCTCGGGAACCTTTCATTTCATATGCTTTCAATAAAATATGTATTAGAAATTTCACATAATAGGATTAAAGCTAAAATTTTTCTGAATACATATATAAAAATATTGTATCGGTAAACCGCCTTAAAAGTTTTAAATGGATAGTTTTAAAAGGTGATGAGATACAGAGAAAATTGTGGGCTACATTATTTTATAGTAAATTTACACTTCCTGGTTATCTTTGCGCTCTAACATCTCAAATGGAATTTCTTGTGGCAGAGATTTGTCGGTTGGCTTCATTTCTTGAAAAACTTTTACTTTACAGACTAATTATATTACGTAATTTCCGCATCAACAGACAATAAAAGCCAGTCACGCTCAGATCAAAAAATATTTTAAACTGCTCTATAAAAGGGATTATAATTTTCCTGTTTTTCCATCATCTAATTACTGCGAACATGCCTATGAATGTTGTGATAAGACTAGGTCTGATCACAAAATGTCAGTAACCTAATTAAGGGACAGTACAACTGAGTTTTCAAATTTTTACAATTTTAATCCGATTCATTCCAGTTTTTAACTATTTATTAGATGAATTAAGAATAAAGTGTGTGCAAAGTCTCAGCTTAATCGGACTGCTAGCTTCGAAGTTAATTTTATTTCAATAACGCAAATTAGTAATGTAATCAAAATGTTACATGCGCATTACTTTCAAATATAGAATTTTTTTTAATATCGATCTAGATTTATTTATTTGGTTATTTAACGGCGCTGTATCAACTGTGGGATTATTTAGCGTCGATGGGTTTGGTGATAGCTCGATACTTTTGGCGAGATGTGCCCGAGGATTCGCTACAGATTACAAGTACATGACATTTGCCTTACGGCTGGGGAAAATCTCGGAAAAAAAATCCAACCAGCTAATCAGCCCAAACGGGAATCGAACCCGCATTCGAGCTCAACTCCGAATCGGCAGGCAAGCGCCTTAGCTGACTGAGCTACGCCAGTAGCTCGATCTAGATTCACGAGCAATAATTTAACGTAGAGAAATTCATGATATCTATAGTCCGTCGCAGGAACCTGTGGAGTAGAAAGACGAATCAAGACCTCTGCGCAAGTGCTATGTAGGAGGGCTAGGGCCAATGACTGCTGTGGGGGCATTGCTTGAACGAAGCGAGCAATCGCTTTCAGATTTCTATTGAACTCTCTCTTCTACCACGAGCACCTTACCCCTTAGCAGACTCGAGCTGATGCTGCCCGCAATGCACAGATGCACAGACAGACTCCACCCCACATGCGCGAAGTTACTTCACAGATTTCTAGGACGGACCATAGTTTAGTTTAGGCACAATAAATTTAAAAAGTCAGACATTTGAAGGGATAAGAAAGACATAGTCCTAAGCCACACAGACAAAATTTTGCAGGTAAGATTATTAAAGATTTAGAGGCCAATACTATTACTGTAGGTGAGGTAGGCCTATCATAATTTCTTGGGCGTATACTTACTTCATTTTTTCAGTAGTGTTTACAATATATTATTAGTAGCTTCCCCATTGTGTAAGAAATGAACTCGCGCAAAAAAAAACTACTTTTGTTAAAGGTGTGGCTTTGGACTATGTCATTCTAACCCCTTCAGTTATTTATTCATATTTTTTATTTACGCGATGAGTTTTTAGCTACTAATTTTCAAAATACTACTTAAAATGTCTGAACTTTAGATTTCAGGTAATATAAAGAGTGAAACGTAAGTAATTTCATTTTCAGGGATATTTCACACAACATTTTTAATACAATTTTGCTCGTTTTCTCTTCCTTCCCGGAATAATTTTTATATGAAACATTTCATAGCGTATTTTGGAAAATCTATTGATTTAATTCACAATATTTTCAGCCAATTTAAGAGAGCAATGTATTATGACAATAAATTATTGAAATAACTTTAGTTTTTCTCTTTAAATGTGTAGAAATTTTGATCTGAACAAATATAACATTAAAAAATGTCTTTGCAGAACGAAAATTTACATTTGTTCGGATCAAAATTCTGCACATTTAAAGGACAAAACTAAAATTATTTAAATCATTTATTATCATAATACACTACTCTCTTAAATTGACTGCACATATTTGGAATTCCATCAATGTAATTTCCGAAATACGCTATAAAATGTTTCATATAAACCAATTTTTATCTCGAAAAGGAAGCAAAAACGAGCAAAATTATATTAAACTTCTTTTTGTTTGCAATATATCATAGAATAACCCCTTGAAATTAATGACATTAGTTACGGTTCACTCTGTACACATGAACACGTACAAATATTTTCATTGAGTTTGGGGGAAACTGCATGCTCATGAAGCATTTTGGTCATCAAAAATATAGTTTAGAGAAAAAGGCTAAATTGTGAAAAGAGATACAATACTGATATATGGAGCAGACCTATATAAAAATCTCTCCTGGAGCTCAAAGAAGACATAAGGCGAAAAACTGTTTACTTTCTACTTCCTAAATTCGCAAGGAATATTTTAATTGAGTTTGGTGAAAAGTGTATGCTCATGAAGCATTTTGGTCATAAAAAATATAGCTTAGAGAAAAAGGCTAATTTGTGAAAAGAGATGCAATACTGACATATGGAGCAGTCCTATATAAAAATCTGTCCTGAAGCTGAAACAAAATACAGAGGCGAAAAACCTTTTACTTTCAACTTCCTAAATTCCCAAGGAATATTTTAATTGAGTTTGGTGAAAACTGCATATTCATTGAGAATTTTGGTCATCAAAAATATAGTTCAGAGAAAAAAGCTAATTTGTGAAAAGAGACACAATACTGACATATGAGCAGGCCTACATAAAAATCTCTCCTGAAGCTCAAAGAAGACATAAGGCAAAAAACTGGTTACTATAAAGTTCCTAAATTCTCAAGGAATATTTCCGTACAAAAAATTATATTTAGGCCATTTTTTTGTAGAATCGCAGTCTTAATGTCTGTTAACAATAAACTGTATAATTTGCAAGCAAATTACATTTCAATAATCCCTCCACTCCTGAACCATTACCCAATGTGTAATGTTGTTGTAACTGATTATTTGTCCCTCATACGTAGGCTTACTTGTATTAATTATTAGTGAAGCAGTAATTTCAAGCACAATGCCCTCGGGATAATGTAATATGGTTCCGATCTGTAAACAGCCTGCGCAGAGTCGAGCATGTGGCAAATAATACGCAGTTCTCTGCACGAGCAACTGGACGTGACGCATCTGCCTGGTCCAGACTATCAGTGACAGCCTCGCGCCCAGCGCCCGGTGCTGATGCGGCATCACACGCGTCATTACCGCAGCCTGACCGCCAGATGCACAAGATACCTTGCGAACCGTCATTAGGAAGCATAAGACTTCCTCTTTAATTCTGCTAATGAGCTTTTTATTTTAGATTTATTACAGGCCATTGTGCATTTCACGATACGTTGATCGCATGTGTGATATGGAAACCATTATTTCACTGAGTTTATTCTAGTTTCTGAAATATAAGCTCTCATAACGTGGACTATGTTCATTTCAATACTTTCCACTTTGAACAATTGATAGACTCGGGCGTAAAACATGGTAACCGACAATTTGGTAAAAAAAAAATAAGTGAGATATGTAGCGTATAATATGTTATCTTACATTCTGCGTTTAATCCAATAGTTAGTTTTCTAACATATCAACAGATGGCAGAAGTATACAGATTTTACTTTATGCAAATCTAGTCTTTCAGGTAAAGCTCCCTGTAAAGCAGATTTGAATAATTTCAAGGGAAAAATTATTCCAGGGCCGGGTATCGATCCCGGGACCTCTGGTTGAACGTACCAGCTCTCTCACCAACTGAGTTACCCGGGAACTCCACCCGACACCGTCTCAACTTTTCCCTTTATATCCACACAACTCGCGTGGGCTGACGAAACGCCAGAGACCCACATCGAGTGCACACAATCTCTGTGTGACTTGGAATTGTGGTTTTCTGTTAACGTACACAGTGACGTATATATTATGAAAATCTAGTCTTTCAGGTAAAGCTCCCTGTAAAGCAGATTTGAATAATTTCAAGGGAAAAAAAGTTCCGAGGCCGGGTATCGATCCCGGGACCTCTGGTTGAACGTACCAGCGCTCTTACAATTCCAAGTCACACAGAGATTGTGTGCACTCGATGTGGGTCTCTGGCGTTTCGTCAGCCCACGCGAGTTGTGTGGATATAAAGGGAAAAGTTGATACGGTGTCGGTTGGAGTTCCCGGGTAGCTCAGTTGGTAAGAGATCTGGTACGTTCAACCAGAGGTCCCGGGATCGATACCCGGCCCCGGAACAATTTTTCCCTTGAAATTATTCAGATTTTACTTTCCCAGTAACAATACAAACTGTTGCATGTACAGCTCGATTCAGCGTTAATGGCCCCTTTCCTTGGTTGTTTGGCTAGTGAGCGAGCTGTGTGTTGCGTCATAAGAAAGAAATTTAATCACAAATGTACATAGTAGAGGAAGAGGAAATAAGAAGAATAGAAATAATATCTATGCTCGAAGCTGAGGGACACTCATGTCAAGAAAATTTAAGTCATCATGACACTGTTTAGTCAACAGACGTAGTGATTAGTAAGGGGATGTGTGGAATAATACAGTGTTTCAAGACGGAAAGTACCGCGACATTATAAGATGGAAGTGTTAGGTGTTATGACTGCGCGGCCTGACCTGTGTGACCCAACCGCCAGTAGTGATGAGTAACTCGCTCTTAGTCTATCTGCTTACTTTTTGCAGGGGCCAAAATCCCTGAATCAATCAAATGTTTACCAACCCACGAGTAATATTTTCAGAACACTGAAACGTCACTTACCATGTTTTACTTCCGAACCCCTCAATTTTATAAGTGCAGAGGACACGATTTTTATCAAAAGCACGTCGATTTAGTTTTCGAAAGGGAAGCTCAAAACTGCTGCTGATTGAAGTTTCTGTTCCACACCTTCACCTCCACCTTTTAATTTCAAATTGCACTCCCTATCTTCAGACACATCATTCTAAGATGAATTGTCAAATAGATATCTTTTTGGGTATAGCTAATCTATTAAAAACAAGTGTTATTTTCTTGCTTGACTTTTATTTTAAGTTTAAGGGTACTGGTTTATAAAGATATAGAAACTATTATTCCAGCTACAAGTCAAATTATTTTCATGTTTTTATATTTCCATAGGTATTATCAACTCCAAACCTTTGGCTAGATCAGATCTCTAAATTCATTTCTGTTACTCTCCGAGGAATATGTTACAATTTATTTAACTTATGGGTCTTGAGTTATAGTAGTTTTTGTCAAAGTTTCGGAGAATGTACAAGAAAACCCGAAGGGCATGAGAAATTTCAGGGGTCATAGAAGCATTTGAAATTTGGATATGGAGAAGAATGGAACATGTGACGTGGACAGACAATAAGAAATGAAGCTGTGTTGGAAAGAATGAGTGAAGAAAGAATGATGCTGACACTGATCAGGAAGAGGAAAAAGAATTGGTTGGGTCAATGACTGGGAAGAAACTGCATACTGAAAGATGCAATAGAAGGAATGGTGAACGGGAGAAGAGTTCAGGGCAGAAGAAGATATCAGATAATAGATGAAATTAAGATATGTGGATCATATGAGACAAAGAGGAAGGAAGGAAGAAAATAGGAAAGATTGGAGAATGCTGGTTTTGCAGTGAAACACTTGCCCTTGGGCAGAACACTAAATGATTGATTGAATATTGGTAGGTACCATGACATCGGTTACGTTACAATTTTGCACGACGCCAGTTCAGGGATAAAGTGATTATGAATATACAGTAAATATTAATATTGGAATTAGCATACAAATTTATATCAACATGAGATTAGTAAAAGTGTTGTAGCCGTAAGCATTAATTTAAGATTTTTAGAAATCTATAACAATTAGAATAAATTGGATTTAAATATGAAAATTGAATTCCAAACAAAATTTAGGTAGTCTACAATCAAATATTTTACATCAAGCAATAGTAATCTCATAAATATTGCAGTTGATTTTATATTCATTCATTCATTCATTCATTCATTCATTCATTCATTCATTCATTCATTCATTCATTCATTCATTCATTCATCCATCCATTCATTGTTCTGCCCAAGGGCACTGCAAACTCGGCTTTCTCAAATCTTTCCTATATTCTGCCTTCGTCTTTGTCTCCGCAAATGATCCATATTTATTAATGTCGTCTATCATCTGATATCTTTTTCTGTCCCGAACTATTCTCGCGTTCACCATTCCTTCCAGTGCATCATTCAGCAGGCAGTTTCTTTTCAGCCACTGACCCAATCAATTCCCTTTCCTCTTCCTGATCAGTTTCAGCACCATTCTTTCTTCACCCACTCTTTCCAACACAGTTTCATTTATTATTCTGTCTGTCCACTTCACACGTTCCATTCTTCTCCATATCCACATTATAAATGCTTCTATTCGCTTCTCTTCACTTCGTCATAATATCCATGTTTCTGTCCCATATATATACATAGGGACATCATTTTATTTTTACTAACATTTTTAATATTAACTTGCCTATACCTCCGGATCAACGCCGTTTGCTACCTCCTTCCACGACTGGAGTTCGATGATACTGGCGTAATATACAAACAAATCAATTTACTAGGTATAGGAGGGAAGAAAAGTAGTCCATCAATTTACGTAAACTAGGAAATATTGCGCTTTTGAGTTTGATAATTTGCATTAGGTTTTTGTTTAATCAAAATACAGTACAGTATTAACAATGAGTGTTTTTACTCACGTACTGAGCTCTCCATATGGACGTATTCGTTATGCAGTGTATATTATACTATCTACAGCAAATTAGCGTACAATATAGAGAATTAAGTTGGATTAAAAAATAATCATAATATGGATATTTAAACACATTTTTTTTAAATAGTGGCCGTTCATTTCGATACAGGCTTCAGTTCCTTTGTGCATATTATCGCACTATAAACTATTGTATCTAATCCCAATTACCAGTTTCGTTCTTCGTACTAGTAACTCATGTTGAAATAATTCTGTACCTACTCTATAAAAGAAGTACCTTACGTACTGTAAATTCAATCTTCACTTCTGCCCGATCCGAAAAGAAAAATTACTCATACATACTATCTACTGTCCGTCCAAGTGGTTATGCAGTAGGGTCGTAGAAAGGGAGGAAATCACGTGAAAGTTAATTACATAACGAGGCCCTTTTATTTAAGTTATTTTAAACAGTTGTATAATGTTACGTAGACGTCCAATTCCTAACAGAAATTAATGTTCTCAGAAAAGAGCTAAGACAACCCAGCCACTAGCTGGCGAATAAAAGCTGGTGGGGGAAACCGGTATACGACGTAGGCAAACGGACGACAGTACCTGTGCGAAAATGATTCAATATTGAAAGCTCTTTCGTCACTGGAAAACGGGAACATATTTTTGGAACGTACTGTTACTATGACCGTAAGGCTACTATGACTGTATATGCGGTCTTGGATCTGTGTGCAGGACGGTTGAACTTCATTAGTAGAAGGGGCGGGAGTGAAGTACATTAAAAAACTCAGGTACAATAAAAATTGAAGTAAAAATAAAATGATGTCCCTGTATAAGAAACCAAATGATTTATACTGATTTCTTCTTTCTTTCTCAACTCAAACGTGAATTACTAAATACAGAGGTTTTCATTATAAACGATTCGTAATTTCATCTCTAAATAACGACTTAAAAACCAATCATTCTCAGTTGGATAAGAAGGCAAGTTTTTTTGTCGCTCCCTGAGGACTTTGAGGGCCTGTGAAGGGTCCTACTGCCAATGGTAACGAACTTAGCCAGTCTCCATAACAAACTCTTGAGTCGAATAAATTTATCCCCAGCGAGGGGCTTGAGCATCGCTTTGAAGAGCCTTTGACGTATAAGAAACGTGAAACTGACGGGCAAGAGGCCCTGGGCTTGTCGGTCTCTCCACATAACCCGACGCCTAGGCTTGCAACAATTGCGTTTGTCTAGCTTCCTCTGCCTGGCCCACTGAATTGTGTTGCCGTACAGAAAGTGTGAATAATCCCTGGGATTAGGGAGTGCTTGCTCTCAGGGGAGCTCGCTGTTCGCTACAAAGAGCAAAATTTAAGAGGCATAGAGGTGCTGGAGTTTCGGTATGCCAATACACATTCCTTTCAAATCAGCCAAGGGTTCTAAATTTCTCCATTTACTTTTTCCCTTGAAGAAATAAAAAATTCAAGAACGCTTACCCTACATTATTCTCAGCTAAACCGAGGCTCTTTTCTTTATTTCTCATTCCAAATATACTTATAAGAATTGTAGATCATCTAGCCTACTTTAATTCATCTAAATCAGAGTGTCTATTTGTGCTATTTCCTCAGAAGAAATAGTAAAGTGAGAAGTCACGGAATTACTTTCCTTTCCGGAAAATTAAGTCCTCCAATTTTACGCTCACTTCAAAGAGTAACACACTGAAATTTATAGAACACTTTTCCCAGCTAAACTAATAATATTACTTCAAGTCTCCCAGCGAAATAATTAAAAGTTGAAAACTTAATCTACTTGCTTTAGAGACAAATATGTTTCTGTACTATTTAATGGAACAAACCCTTATTCTATATCATTTTCACCTTAGTTAGGAACTCTATATTTTCCGCTATTTTTCTCCGAATGAGGAAAAAACGAGAACACAAAACTAGCATTAATCTAAATGAAAAACTGATTTCTATTTGAGTATTTGTCCCAAAAAATAGAAAAGTAAAAACCCGAGTCTTACAATTATTCATCTTAATCTTTAATTTTAATTTCTGCCTTCCTTCCAGATGAGTAAGTTACTCTGCAATTATAACAGTGTACACACCCAAACTAGTACAACAAAGAAAAAATAATAAACCCAGTCCAAAAGAAATAAAACCGGTAAAATAAGGAATTACAAATCAAACCAACAAAGACAAGAATAATCTAAAAACAGGAGCAAAATAGTAACATAAATAATTAGATAAAAAAGTAAATGTCTGCTTTCTACTTTTCTGGCAAAATTCAAGCACTCATAATCTGTTTTCTTTTTAGTGGATATTGTAATCTATCTACTTTTCAAACATAGCAGCAAATTACTTTCCTCTTTAAATCGAATGTTAAGAAAATGTAAATTCTTAGGAGATTTCCTTTCACATAACATGTATACCTTTATTGATTTTTCTTTACAATTTCGACAGGAGTAATAGTTGATATCTTATCACCTGCTCTTATTTCTACTGAACAAAATACTACTTGGTCTACCGAGGAAATAATTTCACAGACTACAGTTTACTTTCCTTGTATCGAAGCTAAAAATAAGTTCTATTAATTTTTCCTTAAATGAATAAAATTTTAGTAATTAAGCTTCTTTTTATTCCACCTAAACCAATAACTTTAATTTTTCTCCCTTTTTGAGGTAGAAACAAGTTGACAAATCAAAATCTGATTTCTTTTCACTAAAGCTGAGTATTTTATTATTTCTCCCTAATTTTGTAAAAATAAAAAAAAATAATTTAATAATATACGAATGAATAAGACATATATTATTAATTGTTCAATAGACTCTTAGCACTTATAATCACTGAATTACTTTATAATATCTTTACTGCGTTAACTTTTGCAATTTATCTTGCTCACTAGTTTCGAAGTGGTATCCTTGAGGCATCGGACAATGAAGGATACCATTTCGAAACTAGTGAGCCAGGTAAATTAAAAAAGTTAACACAGTAAAAATACTATAAAGTTATTCAGTAATAAATGTAAGAAATGTTAGGGATTAAACTGGATAACAATTGCTGAATTAAATAAAGAAGATAGAAAATAAACATGAAGGAAAAGCAAGTTAATTAATGAAGAGAAATAAAGGACAGTACCGGTAGTTAAGAATTTTATTAATATGTGAGGACGGCGATGAACCTCCGGATTCTGTAAAAGTCACTTGTAAGTAAGTAATTAATGTTTAATGATACATAAAACTTAAAATAAAAATACGAAAACTAGAAACAAAGGGAAAAGAATAACTGGCTTACTGGATGAGAGGATAGTACAGTTTTCCATAGTGTAAGGGAAGAAAATTCTCCTAAAAGAAAATAGCAAAGAAATAAAATTTGCACCGGTTGAAGTAAAATAACGGTAGAGTCAAATATACATATAACAAACATAACATCAACAATTTTTTTAATTCTTCACCTCAATCCATATTTAAAAAATGCAAAATGTTAAATAATTTCATTTGTACGAAGCCTGCTATTATTAAAAAGCGTTAGAACGATAACAGAAAGTGTCCTTACATTAAATTATGTATGAAAAATTGAACGATTTTTTTTATTTTCCTCTGCGCAACTCTGGAAATGCATCTGACAATAATAATTATTCTTGCCTGTCTGCAGGAGCTGCATATATCCAGTGAAGCTGCAGGAGCTTTCAAGTGGACTGTTGGTGACCGGGGTAGTGTTGCTCCTTCGGACAGATGGCGGCTTGGTGAGTCGCGGAATTGACTGTGACATGTTCTTCTGGTTAAGGATGCAGCAGATTCAAGCACATGAATTGCGATACCATCGATCTGTGATTAAATAGTTGCAAAAGAAGGGAATGTCTCCATCTAAAATTCACTAAGATAATATGACAAATGCCTTGGGAGAATATACCAATGTTGCTACTGTTGACAGTATCACAACCCCCGCCACCATTGTTATTATTATTATTATTATTATTATATTATTATTATTATTATTATTATTATTATTATTTATAAATGAAGAAGCTAATGTATGGAAAAGGTATAGTAAGCATTATTTAAATAGAAAGTGAAGGAATGGTCGGGAGAAAAGAAGAACAAAAAAATATTAAACAATTAATAAAGGAGGAGAAATAAGAAGGGAATGGAAAATAATGTAAATAGATAAGAAAAGACACGATGGAAAATAGAATGAAAAAGCATTGCAAAAGAAAATAGGTTGCCATTGTATTAAAAGTAACAAAATTCTGTAAAGTACAGTATTACGTAAGATGAGAATAATGACGGGGTAACTTCATGAAATGGATGTTACTTAAAACGATAAGTATTCGTATATTAGAATAGTTCAGAGGTATTTGCACAGAATTTCACACAAGGAGTATGCAGATATAAAAACAGGAATATTTCAGTAGTCGCACCGGACACAGGAATGTGATAGACGGAGAAAACACAGATGATGTTAACATATGACGGTTCGTGCTCAGGCGTTTCAAGAATGCGAGAGACGAATACCTCTGTCTTGTCCATTATGAAGAACATCCGAGGGTCTGCATAACTTCGTCACTGAGCAAGTTGAACGGGTCCTGGTCTGCCCCGGGGGAAACAACTTTTCTGACTTTGTAACTCGGTACTGATGAAATTTCACGATGGAAATTAAATAAGGGCACTAATGAAGAGTAGGTTATCTTGGATGAAAGAGAAAAATGTGTATAGCCTTCCTTAGAACAAGCGGGACACAAAACTACCCTACAAGATAGTTTTTAACAAATAAATTGAGAGGAAATGGCAGGAAACTTTCAATAAAATTTGTGTAATTTTGAGAGTGTAGTTACAGTTGTTGATATTGCATTTAAGTTCTTAAATGTCATAATGTAATTTCTTCCAGTATCCGTGGAGTAAAACACTACTATTGGTACAGTAGTTTACTCGATAAAATAATAATGTGTTAACCTGTCAGTTTTAGACATTCATTATTCTACCTCCTGTTAACAAATAACATAGATTCCGCTAAAATGTAGAAACTAATTCCATTTTATATCCCTCCAATTACATCTATTAAATATTATTTAATATCCCAAGATCGATAAACGTATTTTTGAACTTAATCCGACAATATTTTACAAGCTAGTTAGCTCATTGTAACTTTAAAGCACACGCACGCACACACACGCGAGCGCGCGCACACACACACATACAGGCGCACACTCTCGTACACAGGGCGAATCGTAAGTAATGCCATTAATTTTAGGGGCTTATTCTTTGAGATATTTTAAACAAAAAAGTTCAACATAACTTTGCTCGGTTTTGCTTCCTTTTCAAGATAAAAATTCTATTTTTATGCTCGACCATGCCGAAATGTAGTAATTATACACCTTGTAGCAGCCCTTTAATGGACCTCATTAAAGTACACCTATTCATTAAAGTTCAGGTTTTCCACCAATCAGAAAGCAATATGAAAGCGCAAGTATCGATTCTCGGATATGCAATCGAAAGACAACTAGCGAAACGTCACGGAGGCTAGAAATCCAATACTGTCGCAGAAGGTTATGTTCTGTTACTATAATAATTAGCGTTAATTGTAAGTAATATTCAAAGAAATTCAATTTGTCATCTCGTTTTTCAATGTCTAAATCAATTTCAATGTTATATCAAGATTAATGTTCATTTTACTCTGTAGATTATATCAAGGTCAATGACATTATTGTTCCTCGGAAAAAATCAATACTTTCGCGTCTGCGCACATCTCACAATTTACGAGATTGCACAAGGTCACTTCCGCTCCCAGGTCATATAAGGATAATATGAATACTTATGAATAATATCAAGTTAGAAATATATTCGAGCACAAAAAGTCCTATGAAACTTGCCTATAATGGTAATTAAGACGCTCGTATGAAAATTATGAAACTCGTTTGCGCTCCTTTCGTAAACATACTCGCGTCTAATTACTACCATTATATGCTCGTTGCATAGTGTACTATTATAAGTGTACTTAATATCTGGTTCTTCTGCTGCGCATTCCGTGAACTGGACTACGAATTGCATCCCTTGCTGTGATTGGTTATTTTAAAATTAGTGTACTCATTAATGTGATTGTGTATTTTTTGTAACCTTCTGCACGTATCAATAGATTGAGAGATTTTTAAAACATGTATTTGGTTTTACATCTATGCGGATAACGTGAATGTGTTAGGAGAAATTCCAGAAACGATTAGGGAAAACACGGAAATTTTACTTGAAACAAGTAAAGCGACAGGCTTGGAAGTAAACCACGAAAAGACGAAGTATATGATTATGTCTCGTGACCAGAATATTGTACGAAATGAAAATATAAAAATTGGAGATATATACTTCCAAGAGGTGGAACATCTCAAATATCGTGGAGCAACAATAACAAATATAAATTACACTCGGGAGAAAATTAAACGCAGAACAAATATGGACAAATTCGTGTTATTATTCGGTTGAGAAGCTTTTGTCATCTAGTCTGCTGTCAAAAATCTCAAAGTTAGAATTTATAAAACAGTTACATTACCGGTTGATCTGTATGGTTGTGAAACTTGGACTCTCACTTTGAGAGAGGAACAGATTAAGGGTGTTTGAGAATAAGGTACTTAGGAAAATATTTGGGGCTAAAAGAGATGAAGTTACAGGAGAATGGAGAAAGTTGCACAACGCAGAACTACATGTATTGTATTCTTCACCTGACATAATTAGGAACATTAAATCCAGACATTTGAGATGGGCAGGACATGTAGAACGTATAGGCGAATCCAGAAATGCACATAGAGTGTTAGTTGGAAGGCCGGAGAGAAAAAGACCTTTGGGGAGATCGAGACGTAGATGAGAGGATAATATTAAAATGGATTTGAGGGAGGTGGGATATGATGGTAGAGACTGGATTACTCCGCTCAGGATAGGGACCGATGGCGGGTTTATGTGAGGGCGGCAATGAACCTCCGGGTTCCTTAAAAGCCATAAGTAAGTAAGTAATCAATGTACAGTTCGTAATAATGAACTTACCCGAACGTTTGTATATTCCATAATTCTTAATATGGACTTTGTTGAAATGCCATTTAATGTTGAAATGACGAGTAGAAATAAATTGGATGGGACACAGTAACCAAACAATTCTTTCGTATTCTTCGACAACAAAATAATTATATTCCCATTTCCTTTCGAAGTAGTATTTCTTCACGAGTTTACATTTTGCCATGTTCCAGTTCTCTTCAAACTGCAGTACGCGTATTGTGTACCTGCCGCCGCGAGGATGAATGTTATATAGCCGAGCGCAACTAGAACGCCATAACCACACTGGTAGAAAAGGTAGGTGGGATACAAGGCATAAGAAGGCAGTCGCTCTGACGAGCTAGAGTTCTGCAGGTATGGACTAGATGATATCTACAGTTTCCCTGAAAAAGGATGAGACGATTGAATATTCCTAAGTCTCAGATGTGAGACACTGCACATGATCGGAGACCAGAGCACTGATACACAAGATAACGAATAGTGAGTTACTTAAATTCAGACTATTTGGTTTGTTACTAGCATCGTTCCGAAATTCACTTCAAAAACTGCAAAAAATATGATAATATTACGTAAATGAAGATAAATATATACATAAATCGTGTAGTTAAATCGACAATGGACCTTCATGACTAGATCGACACTCCACACAGAAAGGAAAACTTTCATGTCGTTTCAATAGCTCAGACGGTAAGACTTCTGCGTGTTGTGTAGAAGAGTGCGAGTTCGATTCTTAGTCTATACAACGATTTTTTTGTCTAAATAACGTTGAAATAGCTAAGTAACGTTGAAATAGAGTTTTACAAAGTCCTGAGATTAAGTGTTAATGATCGCAAACAATACAAAATTACAAGTTATAATATTATAAACGTTAATCTAATGAATGCATTTATACACACACACATATACAATGTAAATGCATATATATTAAAAACTAACAATTAAAATGAAATTATAAAAATATATATAATAATAGACAAACTTTTACAAAGGTTTAGAGTCCTTAGGCTATGTCATTTGTTGAGTACTTATTACAATAATTTATTAATAGCTTTCCCATATGTGTAAGAAATGCACTCGCAAAAAACAATTTTTGTTAAAAGTATGGCTTTAGATTATTTCATTCTCACACCTTCAGTTAATTTTAACTATTTTATCTGCGTGTTTGCAATAGTGTTTAACTTAGTATGCATTCAATTTTATTCATGTTATGATTGAATGGAAAAGCACTGTTGCAGTTATTGACTAATTACATATATTAATACTAATTATTAAATGCATCTGTTAAGTAACCAATTGCAGTATCTTTTGCAAAATCTTGAATGTTTAAGTTGTCAATAATATTTCTGTACTATATACTATAATACGTTAAAATAATTTGCAATAGATTTGGGATCCTCTACTTTATAATCATTGGTTTTAGTGAAAAAATATTCTCTTTCTTAGGATATCTACAAGTTTAAATTTAATAATATTCCGAATAGATTTAATTGCATTATCTGAATTTTGTACTTTTCTATTCAAATATATTCTATTTCCCTCTTTCATAATTTTTTATAAATTACACTGTACTCCTTGCAGTATTTAAGAACATGAGGATCATTACATTGCAACTCATTACATATAGATTCTTCTTTTTAATACATGAGATTTTGAAGTCCCTGCGTTATCTACATGTTTTTACTTTTGAATTTTTTTACAACATTGAGTGGAGAAAATCCACTGAAGTGATTATGAAATTAAGTGAAAAATGCAAAACATTAACTCTTAATATCAGTAGTACCAGTATCATATACGTTTTTCCAAGATTCATTTTGTAGACATAAATGTAAATAATCATTAGATACAACATTTACGATCCTTTCTTAGTTTTTAAATTAATATTTTGAAATTGTTCAGTGACATTGGAAACACTTAGGATTTGTTTATCATGTTCAGACAAGCCATTGATTATAGGTTCTGTCGAATAGGAATTCAGTCTAATTCTGTGTACAAAACATTTATCAATGGCTGTGCTACTTCAGCTTAGATTTAATTTGATTAGTTTCGCAACAGTTGGACTTCCTGTTATGTCCTATTATTTAGATATTTAATTTAGGGTTGATTTATTAACTGTTACTATGCAAGATGCCTCTTATTTCAATAATTCTATATCACGTTAAAAAGTCATTGTCTACACTAAAGTATTATCGTCATCCCTCATTTCTCATCGTAATGGCGAACCGACGTGACATGAGACAGCGAGTTATAGCTCTAGTTGAGGCTGGATATGGGGCTAGATCTGCTGGCCGTTTGGTCGGTGTTCCTGGAAGTACAGCCGCGAGGTGGGTTATCGTTACCAAAATTTAGGGGAGGTCGAAAATCGCACTATTCCTGGGCGTCCGCGAATTTCTTCATTGGAAGAGGATGCTCTCTTATTCGAGACAGTTCGACAGGACCCCTTTCTGACTGCTAACGAAATAAGAGCAGTATCTAACTTTCCTGGCTCTTCACAGACTGTGATCAGCAGGTTGAGGAACCGCGGTATTAGGAGCCAGAGGGCTGCGCAAATGGAAATATTGGCGGAAGCACAAGCTGTCGACCGTCTTGCCTTCCCTACCAATCGAGTGGATTTCGATTGGAGAAAAGTAATTTTCTCCCACGAAACAACCATCTCGAGTGATTACGAAGGTCCTGTCCGTGTCTATCGTGAGGATGGTCTCCGACATGACCAGCGCTATGTGCACCGACGTGAAAGATCGGGGCGCTTTAGCATATCGTGTTGGGGGTGGATGTCTCACGATGGACCTGGCGTTATAGAAGCATCTATGGCCGGTTTAATGCGGGAACTTACGAGCACATTCTGGAAAATATATTTCTTCCCTCCGCCCGAGAACGTTTTCCCGAAGGAACATTGCTCTTCCAGCAGGATAGCCATCCCGTGCACTATGCTGCAAGCATTCAAAGATGGTTTCAAAGGAGACCCGAGATCGAAATCATTAACTGGCCTCCGAAGTCACCTGATTTGAATGTCATCGAAAATTTATGGGTGGAATTGAAAAAGAGAAGGATAGTCCCTATGCCCACCGACGCCCTCGAAATCGAGACGAATTGTGGGATCAAGTTGTTGACACCTGGGAAGATCTCGCCGGGAATCAGAACTTATTTCACAATCTCGTGACATCCATGCCGGATCGACTTAGATCTGTAATAGAAGCTGATGACATGTGGACAAGATTTTAAGTTAACAGGTCTCTTTTTGTTTCTTATGATTTTTGTTTGAGGAAGAATACTTTTAACTTCCAAGTTAGTTTTATTTTTTTTTTTTGACGAGGTTCAGCTAACTTGTAAAACCCAGAAATTGGGCATAAATTATTCCATATTTTTCTACAAATTAGACAGTCGAGGAACTCTGAACAAATTAATTACACCTCAATAAAAAAAAAGTTTTACCCGGGATCGAACACGAGACGTTTCGGTTATACAGCGGAACCAACACGCTACTATATGAGCTAACGAGACAAGACAGTGACAGCAGCAGTCCAGAATGTAGATCCCTTAGCAGGCATTTGCCATTCGGTACAGTGAAGCAATGATATTTTGTGACTCGAGCTATGTTGTGAAATCCTGGCCTTAAATGGCAGTCTTCTTCGTGATCCTTATTCTGGTCCTTGTCCTTGTTGTGGTCCTTGTAACAATTCTTGTACTATTTCTCATGTTATGTATCGTTACGTCGATATCGAGTGAACCGCGCTGTAGAACTTTAACTTCCGACGACCAAGAATCGTCTCATTCTTTTTAAGGGTAACTGTACACTGAAGCAGTCACTTGTTATTCTGTTGTGTGTCTGTTGTGCATTGATATGCGTTGGGCCGAAAGGTCATTGGCAATGGCATTGACGTTCAGACAAAATGTAAGCAAAATTGAAGAGTGGAAATAAGAAAGGTGGTAAGTTCAAAAATGCAAGTTTTGAGAAAATCAAGAAAAATGTTATATTATGTGTAAATATGGTCTGAAAACACAAACATAATACTAAATACCAAGAACAGATATTACTGAACTATACTGTCATAATTAGAAACAAAATATTTTGTTGTAATACATGTTAAACAAACAAAACTGAGATACAATGAAGAATGTGGTATGTTCACTACACTGTTTCTGAAGAAAGGTGTTATGTTGCAATGTGTTCTACATTTATCACTCTCGGCAACATAATGCTATTAAGGTACACCTAATAGGTCCTTATAGAAATGAGTAGTATGATGAAAGAGTGATGGAACGGAGAAAAATTTTCTCCGGCTCCGGGATTTGAACCCGGGTTTTCAGCTCTACGTGCTGATGCTTTATCCACTAAGCCACGCCGGATACAACCCCGACGCCGGTTAGAATCGTCTCAGATTAAGCTCCATCTCTTGGGTTCCCTCTAGTGGCCGCCCTCTGCACTACGTCATAGATGTCTATGAACGCAGGACCGAAGTCCATACATGTGTTGAGGTGCACTCGAATGAGTGACTGGTTGGCCGGGATCCGACATGTATGGACTTCGGTCCTGCGTTCATAGACATCTATGACGTAGTGCAGAGGGCGGCCACTAGAGGGAACCCAAGAGATGGAGCTTAATCTGAGACGATTCTAACCGGCGTCGGGGTTGTATCCGGCGTGGCTTAGTGGATAAAGCATCAGCACGTAGAGCTGAAAACCCGGGTTCAAATCCCGGCGCAGGAGAGAATTTTTCTCCGTTCCATCACTCTTTCATCACATGATGACGCAGAATATCTGCATGGAAATATCATATGTACTTCGGTACATCAAAATATAAATGAGTAGTATGTTCCTCTTTGAAGAAATGGTAACAAAGTCAACATCATTTTTTAATACTCGATCTCTCTAGACATATTTCAAGGAAACAAGGCCGAATTTTCTTATATATTTAAACCCTTTTTCTTCTTTTAGCATTCTAATAGATTTCCATATTTCTATGTCATTAAAAGTGTCATGAATTATTTAAAACACTCCTTTATCCCGAGGACTAGACATAACGCCACTGCCATCTTTGAGTAGCTGTAAGAATTGCTAATAACTTGAACTTAGCGCCTTTGTTGGGAAATTGACGTCGCATAATACTGTATTTTTACGGCAATAACTCAATTTTCACAATTTGTGAACTTAGTATCTTTCGCAATTCCACACTTCAATTGGACGGAGTTTCGCAATAATAGACCAAATGACAATTTAAAAAAAAAAAAAAGATATTTGCACAAATCTGTTGATGGCAGGCTAATTTAACTTGGAAAAAATCAAGAATGCGATATCTGAATTTTGCTGCTATTTATAAGCAAAAATTTGTTTATTTTCATTTTGAAGGTAGTTTTAACCGATAAGCAGAAGTATAATGAGTGTACAGTAACCTCGGCAGACTAGCTTCGAGATGTGACATCCTGAAAAATTGTATAACATATGTTCACTTCAAGCTGTTATTTTAATATTAATATTATTATTCATCTCAACTTAATGCTAATGCCATTAAGCTTTGTAATACTTGATATAATAGCTCATACAATTTACGCAAGACAATCCACAATCCAAACAAAGATAGCTAATTGCAACCATGAATGTTCCCAACTTGTTTGATTACGACACGCGCAAAAAATGAATTACGAAAAATGATATCTTCTCATTAAAGAATTATATCAAGTGTCAATGTTTCATAGTTTTATAGATCTGTTATAATTTTATCGAATTATTGGTCTTATATTTTAATATATTATGACATAATGACATTTACATAGTGTCCAATTAAACAGCTGAATTTGGACATCTCAAATCACGAGTATTGCCTATATAACTAGTGTAATCATTATCATTGTTGTTTCTTATTTGAATATATTGCATTTAACCTATGTTACACCAATATGAAGCATGTATAAGTGATAACTTCTCATGACCTGGCGATGGCATAGTATGTCGAAAACGTTAATCAATAAAATGTAATATAGTTAATAAGACTATATATTGTATGATAAGAAATTGACGGTCCCATTTATCCTATACACACTCAAAAATTTGTTTATTACATATAATTCATTTATTTATTTTCCTTTTAAATATTAATTGAATTGCTGGTCTCTTACTAAAACTCGGTTAGCCTATTTTGGTATTGTTTGTGCTATTTTTGTAATAGTATGAATGTTATAATACTCCTTGCATAAAATGTTTTATAAAAAACCAGATTTATTTCAATGGCCAGTATCTCGAAACAGGTTTTTGGCGCTTGGCCTCTTATTGCGTAACTCCGTCCAATTAGACTATTATCAATCTTAAAAGATGGTATTTTACCAGTTATATTAAGATTATAAAAAGTAATTAAATTTCGCTAGAAATTTTGTTCAGTAGGCCGGCATGTACTATTTATATAAACTGCCAAAATTTTAAACTGAGGAATAATTAATAATACACCAGTAATACAGGCACTATTCTAGAGTATTACAGAAGACAGCATCGTATTTTCACGTGTTGAGTAAGTGTAGTTAGGGATTATCAAAGCCGTCCTGCAAATGGATCCGTCTTCCTGAGAGCGAGAGATAAAAGTTCCGGCTCAGATCCTGGAAGGCTTCTATCCGCAATGTAATGGCTCCTAGGGACGGAGCAAGAACGATAAGTTAACCCAATAAGCAGGGCCTGAGTGCCACTTATTTCACTCCTGGGAACTATGGACACATCACTTCAAGGCAGCCGTGTTATTCTCATTCGCTACTTTATTTGTTTCAATGGAAGCTCTATGAAAAGTACTTCAAATCCATGAATTTTTTAGTTCAGCAAAATAAGAGAGAATTACAGCAAAAGCGACAGGATATAACGAGGTTTTCTAATTATCACGAGAGATGCTTGATGTTGAAGTTTGCATTTCATTTCAATTTTTGCTTTGTGTTGCTTGACATTTAATTGTGATTACGAAAAATAATTACACTAGTCAACAAATTTGAACTCTTCTTTTACATAAAATGAATAAAAATACTGATATAAACTAATATGCACGCGCTGAACACGAAATGACAGTGAAAAGTTTGTTACATGTCGCGATTTTGTGTTATACATATTTACTCGACAGTTTGAAAAATCAGGATTTCTGATGTATTAAATATAACTTTCGGCTCATTCCTTGTATGAAAATTTCCAACGGAAGGTTAGTCGCGATAAAACTGAATAATAAATTAATAACCAACTATCTATTAATAATTATAAAACTGTTCTTCATGCCCAACATAAATACAGAAAAAAAATCAGGAATTATTTTATTTTTTCCTCTTACGAGAAATGGAACCTTCCCTTTTAAAAACCAGCAATAATCACCCACCATCGCTGGATTCCTTCCTCCTTGATACCATTGTTCCGTTGAGCGATGTCTTGGTCAGATCGTTCCCTCTGCTCAACACATATAGCTCCCAGGGTTTCAGAAAAGAAGTCAAAATGTGAATGTAAGAAGTGGGTATTCAGCGACATACCATAGGTCAGTTTTTACTGTTTCTGAATGTCTTTATTAATTGTGATAACCAGAGACCGGAAGTTTAGGCATTATGAATCATTAAGATAGGCAGGCAAAAAGGCATTATAAATAGCTAAAATACGCAATAAAAGACAATTACAGAAACCTTGCACTAGACCCACAACCTTCACTTTCCACAAAGGGATTTCGGCAGCGAGAAAAGCTTTATATAAGTCGAATGCAAATTGAGATTTTCGACTCGATGTTGCAATTACTGTTGGAAGCAAAGAAATCTTCTTCCCAGTAGCCTTGGAAAGTGCATTTTTGTGTTTGGTTGTAATGTTATGTTGCGATAAGAAATATGTTGCTAGCTACAACAACGTCGCAATGAAAACTGAAAGAAAAATAACCGTTAAAAATAACGTTAGACCCGCACTTATTGTTGCCTTGACAAATAAACATAAGCGATAATTAAAACGCTTACGTTTATACATTTTTGCACAGCAGCACTCATTGTTGCAAAGAGAATATGTAGGCCTACTGACTAAAAGACAATATACATTCGGTGAAGTCACTTTCATTGTAGCGGTTATAGAAATAAATCAAAATATACCTGTAGGCAAATTTTAATAATGAATTTATAAATAATAGATAAATAATCAAATAAAGGCAAAAAAAAAATATTTATTTTGTAAATTTGGAATTTATATTAAAAACGGCAGAAAAGGGCAACATAAAACTGTGGCGTTTCAATCACAAAGATATAATTCGTACAGATTTACTTTCAAAATGAAGATAGATCTAACACATTTAAAAAGGCATTCTGCCAAAGTTCCGGTCTCTGCTGATAACCATCTGCCTTATGATTCCCTAAAAATACTTTGACAACAGATGCAAAAGGTTTCCATGCTGCTAATTTCTTTGGTTAATTTTTTTCTCAAAAGTGCTGTCTTGCGGATGTTTTCCAATTTTTGAACCAACAAATAAGCCTTCTTTTAAGTCAGTATCACTTATTTTGAGGAACACAGTCTGTAAGTACTGAAAGGTTTCACCATTCTTATTTAGATCTTTCCGGATGCTAAAATAACATCAGTGTAGAAAATTCTTAAAATTATTTTTCAACTCTCTACCTGTAATTTCATAGTTTAAATGTTTGTGATCTTTATGTGTGGTGAAATTTAAAATACAAAGACTATGTGAACAATGCACATACACTGAGAGCTGGAAATGAAATTAGACGATTGCTGAGTGAGTGGAAATACGAATAGAGAGAGAGTTGTGGAGGGTGTTTCAGAATTTTCCACATCGATGTATTTTTGCATTCAGAAAGGTGGAAAACATTTTCAATATATGCTTTGATAAAAGATAGATCAAAATAACGTTTTCTTATTACCTCTTATTGGCGCATTATTTGTACGTGACTATAATTGAAAAGGTTATATGGTTTCAGTCAGCAACTCATCGAACTGCATAAGTACAGAATGAATTCTATCACATCACATTAAATTATATATTTCACACATCACATTAAGTTATATTTCACGAATATTTTCAACTTATATGAAGTCATCTTCAGGTGGTAGACACAATAAAAGCAAACAAAACTGAACACAGGTGATAGCTATACATTAGTTGAACATTTTTATATGCATTACAAAAATAAACGTGTATACTCATCATAAGAGAGTATAAGTGTGACTCTAAGTCACAACAGCATACAATATATAATAATTAATAATGAGTTAAAATAATCTGGTAAAATGAAGTCCACACTTGAATTAATTCCATGAATGTTGTGTAACTAATAACAGACTGTCTGCCTATATCTAAAATTTAAAATATCTACAGGTTTAAAAGGACGGAATGTGTCCACAAGTAATGCACTGTTGAAACAAGCAAAGTCTTTGAGATGTAGATATTGGCATTCTACGTGTGTTTTCAGTCGCTCGTGGCGATGAGTTGCAAAAATATCTGAAATTAACAAAAAAAGATGTTTGCTTGTAATATAATTTGAATACGATGAAAGCATGACTAATGCTTTATATTAATACTCGCAACACGTAAAAGGCTGATGTATCCAGACGTTGATGCCATCTCATCGCTGCGTTGCAAATGTGTCTGATCATGTGGACAGGAAGCGAAAGGAAGTAGCTTGGCAAAACTACTCGATGAATGATTATTCTGTGATGCAGTATAGGGGGTTTTGAAAGTTCGGAATCTATTCATTAAGTAATTGTGTATTATGATTATGGTTTCTGGCGATGAAATACTCTTCTGCTGTATTAATAAGTTGCGGGTCATTCACTATTTTCAAAATTTTCAACGTATTACGAATACTGTTAAGTTCGTGGCCTGTATTAATCAAGTGTGTAACAAATTTTGATTTGTTTCTATTATAAAAGAAATCGGATTTGTGTTCTTTGAACCTGGTTAGAAAATTCCTTTTAGTTTGACCCATATATTTCATATTGCAGTTTGTACAGTCTAATTTGTAAATGCCACTATGTAGATATTTGTTGTTATTCCTGATTCTATTGGGAATTATGCTGTTCAATTTATTATTGGTTTTATATGTAATATTTATATTTTCTTTTTTGAAACAATCTGATAGTTGATTACTATAATTGTCATTCACCGATGATTCGTTTACATCCCGTGTGAGACAGCAGTAGGATCTCCCCATTAAACACCCGCGCTACAACCGGTTACAAGTCCCGTAAGTTGTATATATCAGGGAGCATACATTCTGTTTAAATAAGTAGAACCGTCAAACAGAAATAGCAATTTATTAGATTTTTTGTTTGTTTTTTTTTTTAGTTCCTGTATTGCTATTTTGGACGTAATTTTGTGACCCAGCACTGCAAACTAGTAGATTTATTGCGGCTAATCTGAAGTTAGACACATTTGAAATCTACACTAAAAGAGCAGTTACAGGACGCGTGATTCGTCGAGCCTGTCTCCCCGAACCACGAATGAAAGGCCATTTGACACAGGAAGCTCGCTGTAGCTCGCGGTTTGTGGTGAGTGGTTCTGTAGAGTCCACCGACTGTCGGTAAATCTGCACGAATTAAAGGAGCTGAGCATGTCGATTCGTGCAAGTTTGCGCAGGTTCTTGTAGACTTGCCTTATTGTAAACCGCTTTCAGTGCAGATCCCAGTATAGTCGTGCTTTGTCATTATTCTGGAGATATTTAAGTTTTAAATATAGACTACACATATCAATTGATGTGTGGCGTGTCTTACACACAAAACTTTGCAATTTATCGAAGAAATGCTACTAGAAGAGACGATATGCAAACATTGTGCATTACGAAACTACCGTAGTTATAGTAATGTTAGTGTCAATTTCCTAAAAGGATAACTCAAGTTTCCTTAGGCTAGTTCTGATTTTCTCAGCTTAGTTTCAGTTACTATAGATTGGTTCTCATTTATGAAGCTTTTAATTACTTTAGATTAGTTTTAATTTTCTCGGCTTAGTTTTAGTTACTTTAGGTCAGTTGTAATTTCTATAATCTTAGTCTTAGTTACGTTAGTTTAGTTCTCATTTTTGAAGCTTATTTTAATTACTTTAGGTTAGTTCTCATTTTCTCAGTTTAGTTTCAGCTACTATAGATTAGTTCTAATTTTTTAAGCTTATTTCAATTACTCTAAGTTAATTTTAATTTTCTCGGCTTAGTTTTAATTACTTTAGGTTAGTTCTGAATTTATCAGCTTTAGTTTTAATTACTTTAGGTTAGTTCTTAGTTTTCAAGCTTATTTTAGTTACTTTGGGTCAGTTTTAATTTTCTCGCCTTAGCTTTAACTACTTTACGATGAAAGAGTAATGGAACGGAGAAAAATTCTCTCCGTTCCATTACTCTTTCATCGTATGATGACGCAGAATATCTGCATGGAAATATCATATGTACTTCGGTACATTAAAATAATAAATAAAATAAATAATATATATAGGCCTTTAACTACTTTAGGTCAGTTCTAATTTTCTCATCTTAGTTTTAATTACTTTAGGTTAATTCTCATTTTTTAATTTTCTTTTAATTACTTTAGGTTAGTTCTCATTTTTCAAGCTTATTTCAGTTACTTTGGGTTAGTTTTAATTTTCTCGCCTTAGTTTTAACTACTTTAGGTCAGTTCTAATTTTCTCATCTTAGTTTTAATTACTTTGGGTTAGTTTTAATTTTCTCGCCTTAGTTTTAACTACTTTAGGTCAGTTCTAATTTTCTCATCTTAGTTTTAATTACTTTAGGTTATTTCTCATTTTTCAAGCTTATTTTAGTTACTTTGGGTTAGTTTTAGTTTTCTCATCTTAGTTTTAATTGCTTTAGGTTAATTCTCATTTTTGAAGCTTATTTTATTTACTTCAGGTTAATTTTCATTTTTGAAGCTTATTTTAGTTACTTTAGATTAGTTTTAATTTTTTAGCTTATTTTAATTACTTTGGGTTGGTTTAAATTTTCTCAGCTTAGTTTTAATTACTTAGGTCAGTTCTGATTTTCTCACCTTACTTTTAATTAGTCTAGTTTAGTTCTAATTTTTTAAGCTTATTTTAATTAATTTAGGTTAGTTCTGATTTCCTCAGCTTAGTTTCAGTTACTATAAATTAGTTCTCATTTTGAGCTTATTTTAATTACTTTAGGTTAGTTTTAATTTTCTCGGCTTAGTTTTAATTACTTTAGTTTAGTTCTGCTTTTCTCAGCTTAGTTTCAGTTACTATAAATTAGTTTTCATTTTGAAGCTTATTTTAATTACTTTAGGTTAGTTTTAATTAATTTAGGTAATTTTGATTTCCTCAGCTTAGTTTCAGTTACTATAGATTAGTTCAGATTATCTCAGCTTAGTTAATGAAATAAAGACTAATGTAACTAGAACTTAGTTTTACAGTAACATTGAATTAATTTTGATTTTCTTATCCTAGGTTTGGTTATTTTAAGTTGCATTTGAATTCGCTTTTTATTTATACATTCAAAAAATAGATAAAAGCAATATTACAAAATAGAATATTATTATGATGATGATGATAATAATAATAATATTAATAATAATAATGGTAATAATAATAAATAATAATTTTAATATATTTCAGTACTGAATTAGCAGTGCTTGTGTTAGGTTGCAGCTCAAAACTATCATTTATTACAATATGAATAAACAAATTAACTATAAACTAAAATAAGTTAAAAGCTGCAATGAAATACCACATAATTATAATGAAATAAAAAGAATAGAGATAATTTCCATAATTTTGAACGCCAATCTAAAAGAATTAAACAAAATTAATAAGGAATGGACTATGCACATATGTTATAAAAAATAAATATTCCGAAGTTAGAGAATACTGCTGATTTTTATTTTCTGAAATTACTTTTACTTGCTTTAAATTACTTTTGATTTACTTACACTTCGTTCCATAATGTCTGACAGGCGACGTAAACATTACCGGCATAGAGAGGGAGATGGATAATAATTGTTTCTGAACCAATAGCAAAGATCTCATTCCACGCTTATCTCGAAGTTGGGCGGTCTGAAGCGTTCTACCTCTGCCAAAAATTCAAGACAACCGTGGAGTGAGACCTCTGCCAGTTGAATACTAATTTTACTATACTTCTCCGTTCCATGCCGGCAATGTTTACGTTGCCTGTCGTATATTACGGAACGAAGTATAATTTAGTTTTAGTTACTTTAGACGAGATTTTATCTTCTTAGGACAACTTAATTTTATTTAGATTAGTTTATTTCTTATGATTCTATTAGTTTCTCATTATCTCCAATTCCACTGATGCTTAACAGAGTAAATTATCTACCGTCATTTCTAAAAATATGGAAGACTTCATAACGACATAGAAGTTATTAGCTTGGAGTTCCTAGAGATTCTGATGTGATCAGAGAATTCATGTATAACCCATTCATTTGCCTGGATAGTTTTCGCCAGTCTGAAAAATTTACTGTCCACACAATGTGGTAGATAATGTCCTTTGTATATAACATTCTCTTTTATAAAACAAAATATATATATGGTTCGTATTTCATGATTCATTTGCACATAGAACATTACTACTGATTGTTTTTAAAATTCAATATTACCGACCATCCCAAGCGAAATATTATCAATGTTCAATCAGAATATAGATTAGCGGGAATACGTTGAATGTAATGCATTAACGGTCATCCATAGCTTCGTTTAAATAAATATGATGTATATTCCCTTTTCTCACTGTAATATTTTTTCAGTGCAGTGAAATTCGTTGATTAATTTAGGAATATGTTCTACTAAAATTCCATTTCTTCTCATATATTTTCTTTCCAACTTCTTATCCTTTATATATCGTCGTTGATCCTCCAATAACTCCTATGTGCAAAATATGACATTTTTCAGTAGGAAGAGAAAACATATCTATTGTTTTACGGCAGTAGTACATAGGAGATTGTGAATTCTTACATTTTCGAAAGAAAGATATAGAATTACATATAGGAGATTTTATTATTTGCTGTATCACTATTTAAGTTATTCAATAGAGCAAAAATCTGAAAATCGATAAATATGTAACGTAGGAGTTATTTCCGGAACAACGACGATATATATATATATATATATATATATATATATATACTTTTCATCTTCTTTTCTTTTACCTTCTTCCTATCCTGCTATCTTAATTTATTCTTTTTCTCACCTTATTTTCTGATTAGTGAAATATGTTAACAGTCAGCAATGTCTGCAGTAGAGAGGACAAGAAACTGGCTACCCTATCTCATTATTTCCTGCCCTAGTAGCCCCCAAATGATGCCTTATTGGCATCATTTCTGAGGTTCCAACCTGTCTTCGGACAGTTCACTAAATAGGAACACTGAATAGAGATGAATTGAAAATGAACGATAAGAAACAATTACTGCTAGCTTGCTATACTTTCCTCCATTTCTAATTTGTATTGTCGACATTTTTTTTTGTATTCATCAACACCTCCTACACTGAAGAGATCCATGAGTGAACTGCTTTCCCATGGTGTAATCTCAGACTCGAATATTCTCATAAGAAAACAAGTTTAAGTTTATGCCCTAAATCGGACTCGAACCTACGACTACTTCCAAGCTACAACAAAGCTGCACTTTAATCGTTTTGTACACCATAGTGTATTGATATTGGAATAGAGTCAAAGGAGATGCAAGCAGACTCGAGTTGCAGCGTACCGCCACAGTCTAGAATATACAGTCACGAAGCTTGAGTTGTGAGGGTGCTAGGAACAATAGACTGTGCCGGTACATTTCGCATTGTCTGTAATGAGGCGATATTAGCGATCCTAGTGGTTAGCAACTTTCTATGGATGTATATTTAATACGTATTGAGCTTCGTGACTATATACTTGACTGTGGTACCGCATTTTAATTTTCTCTGAATCTGAGTTGCTATAGGTTTCCCTTCGTTCTTTAGCATTCCGTAACTTTATTCGTATTTGAAGGATTTACTACACAAGTTCGAATCTACGTTATGTAGGATCTATCGGAATCGTAATCTGTCTGCATAATATTATAATATATTATTCGGCATCGGTTTTTAATTTTCCGAGTATATTTTATTTTACCTTCCTTTTCCTACCAGCATTTTCTCACTTTCTCTACATTTCCTTTCAAACTTCATTCTTTACTTCTATAATTTATTAGTTCTTATCCCTCTTTACCTCTTTCACTTGGTCTCTATTTGCTCCCTTTCTTTTTAGTTACACAAATTTTCAGATTCGTACTTTTTTAAATTTCCATAAACGCTTTTCTTTATTTCTTTTTTTCCATTTTTCAATCTTTCTTTCCTTCATTCGATCTCCGTTTCGTTCGTCCTATATTTCGTCTTCTCCTGCAATATGTTTTTCCTTCCTTTCCTTTTCGCGTTCTTTTCTCTTGATATTAAAAGCCCTTTCTTTCTTTTACATCATAGTTTCTTCGAATAATTCTTCAGTTATTTCTTTCTCCAAAAATTCTCCTGTTTCTTTTTCCGAAGCTCATACTCTTTCTTCCTTTCAAAAGCACTTTCTTCCCTATTTCGAAAATCGTTACTTTATTCTTTCTTATTCTTTTTTTTTTCCTTCGTTACTTAGAATTTTTTTTAAATTGAAGTCGGAACAAATTTCTATCTACATTTTCGTTTGATAGTTTGTTTCTATCTTCGTTTTCCCCTTCCATTCTATTCTTCTTTGTTTATTTTCTCTTTACTTCCTTCTTCGAACGTCATTTCTATTTCTTTGTTTTATCTTTTGTTTTGAAGATATTTTATATTTGTGTCTCTCTTCCTTCATTTTGATAGTGATTAATTTTTCTTTGACACTTTTTTCTTCTAGACACCTAGAGTTACATAATTTATTTCTTTCCCCAATAAGAGATTATTTTTTCAGAAAGTGATAAGGTAATCTTCGAAAAGGTAATAAGATGTATTTCTATGGAAAGTAATGAGATATCTTTCTATGAAATGTAATGAGATATCCTTGTTTGAAAGATATTGAGATGCTTTTGTTTGGAAAATAATGAGATGTCATTCTTTGGAAAGTAACTAGACGTCTTTGTTTGGGAAGTAATGCGATGTTATCTTTGAAAAGTAATAAGACGTCAGTTTTTGGAAATTAATAAAACGTCTTACTTTGGAAAGTTATGAGATGACTTCCTTTGGAAAGTAATGAGTTGTTTATCTTTCTTTGGATACTTGGAGAATACAAGATGTCTTTCTTTTGAACGTAATAACACGTCTTTGTTTCGAAATTAACATAACTTTCTTTGGAAATTAACAACATGATATATCTTTCTTTGGAATTTAACAATACATATTTCTTTGGAAATTAACATGTTATTCTTAGGAAATAAACATGCCTTCCTTTAGAAACTAATGATATATCTTTGTTAGCAACATGTCTTTCTTAAGATAATAATAAGACGTATTCCTTTGAAAGGTAATAAAGAGGTCTTTCTTTGGGAAGACGTATCATGTGTTTCTTTGGGAACACGTAAGAGAACAAGATATATTTCTTTAGAATGTACTGAGATATCTTCCTTTGAAAAGAAATAACATAATATAATTTTTGGCACTTTCTGAAGCAATTTCTTTCTATTCTTTCTTTCGCTGTTTCTTCATTTAGAAATAATATCTATTTCCTTTCTTTCAAAATTTCTTTCTTTCTTTCCTCCTCTGTTTCAAATTTCTCTTATTCCTTCGCTTGTTTCTATTTTTAATTATATATTTTTCTCTCTTTAATACACTCATATGTTTATTGTTGCTATTCCTTTCTTGCTCACTATTTTCCATTACACATTTCTGTCTCTGAAACTTATTTTTTCGTCACTTCATCCCTTTTCTTTTCAAGTTTCCTTTTTTATTTCTTTTTCGTCTATAGTACTTTAACCCTCGCTCTGAACACAGTCTTCTTTATTAAATTATGTTTTCTACTCTATTAGAGTTCTCGCCTGATATTATATGCTTCGATTTATGCCAGGTAAAGTCAATTTGTATTTAGTTTTGATATGGTAAAGTAGTATTGATGTTATAGTATGAATTGGATTTATTTCAAAACTTCCCAATCTAAATAACTAATTACTTAAATTGAATTCAATTTAAACAAAAAAAAAACACGTCAATTTAGATATTGAGGGGGAAGTCTGAAACCAGGTTTAATTGCATTTTAGACATTACCCCTCTCCCAATCCCCCCCATTTTCAAATTTCAAATGCTACCCCTATATTTTTATTCTTAAATGTGAAAGAGTATTAAATTGTTTATACAGCTCATTCATTTGTTTTCTCATCTTTTGTTTTCTATCGTCGCCTGGCAACCTGTATTTTAGTTATTATCAGTTGATTGTAGGATGAAAACACAGCTTATTTTGTGTAATTTCCTAAATTTAATCAATAAGGATGATTTGTATTCTCTCTTGAAGGGTCTACACAATTTTAAAATAATTTAATACACAAACACAACTATTACATGAAATGCTCAATAAGTTTGTAGCTTTATTCTCTTCAGCTCTAATCAACAATAACAATTCAGGTTGTCAGGCGACGATAGAAAACAAAAGATGCGAAAACAAATTAATGAGGTGTAAAAACAACTGAATGTTCTTTTATATTTAAGTATAAAAATATAGGGGTGTCATTTGAAATTTCAAAGTGAGGGTGGCTGGGATGGGGGTGAAATCTATAATGCAATTAAGCCTGGTTTGTGACTTCCCCCTCAATATCTAAATTGTCGTGTTTTTTTTTAAATTGAATTAAATTTAAATAATTACTTAATTAGGCTGGGAAGTTTTGAAATGAAAGCCCTGTATAAAGATACAATGGTTAAAAGTCATGAGCATTAAGGTTAAACATAGCTGCACAATATTATCTCCCTCCATAAATTGCAAATGAAACAAAATAATTAGCTTTCTGAATAGGTGCTTGTACAATAATAAGTATAATTTTTGTTTGCAATGGAAAGTTAACTCGATTATTCTTTAGTATTTAAAATGTTCAGAGAACTGCAGAAATTAAATGCGTGCTTACTCAAACAACAAACCCACTGCATCCCTGTTTGTAGTGGGAGAAAATAATTTATACAATGACTGCCAAGAGTCCTGATTGTTGTTCAAATAAAAGAGGACAGAATGTTGAAAAACTCGCTCTGTGTACTGTGGGTGTTCCTGAATCAATACTCACGTCACTATCACTCGCTCGTCACCGATAACGAATTTGAAAGCATCGCTTTAGGAAGCCGCTAATAATAGTTATTAGAAAATATATAAACAAAAGACACTGAATTAGCATTTTCAACCTTAAACGGTTAAATTTAGCGAGATATCTAAGCAAGAATTTTTTCCCGAAATGCATGGCTCTGATCAACAATGTATTTCGTGATGTGTGTGCAGTGTTTCGGTTTCTGCTCATAATTTCTCAACCATCATTTCAGTATGATCAAATGAGAATCTCATGTTGGTCTGTCACTGTCCCAAAAGTTACACTGTGTTTTCTTCTTGATCTGATATTATATTTGTAAGTCCAAACGCAAGCAGCAAGAATATTTTATGGTATCTATCATTTTTAAAGCTATCCATTTGAAAATTTGAGGAAGATTAATAAAACTCTGATGACGATACTGTACTCCAACCACGAGAAAGTCTCAGGGGAATGAGACGCAGCGAATGTGAATGAATATTGATCTCCTAAGATATCATAAGGTCACACACGTGGGTACACGTATCTCTATTGGCTCACTCTCACAGCACAAACGATAACACTGATACACACATATTTATACTATCCTATTTACAAAATTAGATCATTGTTAATCTCCTGTCTTTTAATCCCTCCATATAGGAAATAACATATGCAGGAGAGCGCATGGTTTTTAAACTGACGTTATAACGGTAATATTATCTATCTACTTCGCTCCAATAGATGACGTAATAGTAAGCACATTCCTTTCACGGTTAATCTCCTGGTTGGAGAACAGTAATCTGTACATTTTAATATTCTAGACTAGATGGTATTTCGGAAAGCGATCGGCTGCTATATGCGCCGTAGCTTTTCTGGTATGTGACGTCACAAGCTTTTACAGTAGAACCAATCGGAATCAGTCTGTAACAAGTGCTTTCCGAGTTCGTGTCTTCAGGTGTGAGTGTTGCAATACATTGAGTAAATAAATCTAACATACTGTGTGTGTGTGAGTGAGTGAGTGTGTGTGTGTAAGATAAAAAGAAGACACTGTAAAAAGACAAGTACTTCGCAGGCAGACGCTGGAAATAGTGTTTACAATGTATAATTATTTTAAAAACATTGACGACCAGAACGCTGTCGTCCATCATGATGCTGGCTGCAACGTTGCCAACCCGCAAGAAACGACTACAGAAGCATGTTGTGGAGGATTGAGAACCATGCAAAGAATATTGTTAGAGAAGGAAATATGGTCTGTTTGGTGTCTTGTTTACAGTAATCAACGGCTAATTTCATTATTGTCGTTTGATAATTAAATTCTCTCCTGCGCTATTTGTATTGCACGTGCGCGTGAAGTACGATGTGGCAATGTTGTACGATGCCTTGCTCTCTCTATATGTTTCTCTCAACGCAAACGCTAACAGGCGATCGCCTTCCGATTTGCCGTCGACTCCAGTGGACATATAAATATTTAAATAACATATTAAAGACAATCTGAAAAAATGTTTTTCCTTGATTTGGAGGCTTTATAAAATCAAATGCAGGGCTCTAATTAATACTCATGCTGAAAATGTTAGTTTGTAACGATACGTGTATGGTAATTAAACGATACTAATAATTTTATTAAAGTATCTATTAATATATACATCTTGATTCCACAACTTTTAACGCTGTATCACTTCGGAATATGTGTGATAAGAACTTTCTTGTGTTAAACCACACCTACAGAGACATCAACACAGACATGGAAATACTGCACATCCAACCAAAAAGCCAGAAACTCAACACACTAGAACAATATGAAATATTATACAGACACACGAAAACACACCCCAACGATATTCTCAACACACAACTGAATTTCAAAACACATACACTCTTCGACTCTACACTACGAACGCACCCACACAGGAAACAAGAGGCGCCAAGACCAACAACGACCAGTTCCGAAGATGACCGAAAATAGGTCGAAACATGTTAACAAGGTATAGGCTATTTGACACACGAAACAATTAATACTTGCGTAATCCAGTTCGCATTGTATTTAATAGCTCACCGTCTTATTTTCTAAGCATGAGAGCAATTACTAGCAACTAATGAAGTCAGCATATTTTGTAATGAACAATATCGTCATTATGTCACATAATGTAAGGATTCATATCGTTAACATACTCTCTGTGCTGCTTCATTGTATACCTTTATTTTTTTACTCTTTCGAAGAGTTCTGATAGTATCTTTCACTTATCTTTTACCCTTCTGCAACGAATTATACTATTTTCTTCAAAGTACGTAAGTGAAAACGCAGGAACCATGTTGAAAGTGGCCTTTAAAATCTATCCGTCAAGCAATTTATCATCATCTTTAAGTTTTTCAATGTTGAAAAGCATTTCAGAGTTTAAATATGGAATCCCGCGATATTTCCTCTAGAATCGATGGCGTTCCGGTCTGAATGTAAATACGAGTCTGTAGCGAGTATTCAGTCTCACGGTCTGCATTGTGAGCTGCAGTCAACGCCACAGATATGCTTGATTTATGGATTCGATTAAACGACTGCCTGTTATTCACGGCTTGATCAGGTGTGCGGCAAAGAAGATATCAACAAGGTGCAGTCGGATAGTCATAAAACCAACACGCTCACACTCAGGTCAACATCAGGTTCCATGTAGATTATTTACATTTTAGATAAAATTGGTGTTCACTGCTGTGGAGTAACGGTTAGCACGTCTGACCGTGAAACGAGCGGACTCGGGTTCAAGTCCTGGTAGAGGTTTATTCCTGGGTTTTCCCTCAACCCATTAAGAACAAACGCTGGGTAACTTTCGGCGCTGGACCCTGGACTCATCTCGCTGCATAATAACCACATCTCTCTCAGACGCTAGATAAGCATAATAGTTGATAAAACGTCGTAAAATAACTAATAAAAGTATAATTTGTACAGTAGGTATAGCTAGGCCTATATCTGGGGAACCTAGGCACTGATTTGGAGCATCTTTCTCTGGTGATAGAGGGAAACGGAAGTACCTCGAGAAAATTCCTATCATTTCACCAACACTCGCCAATTGGTCTACTCTACAATTCTTATCTATCATCATCATCATCATCATCATCTTCGTCTACTTCTAATAATAATAATAATAATAATAATAATAATAATAATAATAATAATAATAATGAATTATTTGAGCTGATAGTGTTAAAGCCGTAAGGCCTTCTCCTTCACTAAACCAACAAGAGGTACACACACACACACACACACACACATACACACACACGGCTATATGGACAAATTTAACAAACTACAAAATATGTTGAGCTCGCCGAATATTACATATTATACGTGAGATATGAATTAAATAATAAAATACTATGAAATATGAATTAGATAGTAAAATACAAACGGAATTTCAAATTAAAATATACAGAAAGTGTTAAGATAATTAAATATAATGCTATATAACAGAAAGAAATTACTTACTTACTGGCTTTTAAGGAACCCGTAGGTTCATTGCCGCCCTCACATAAGCCCGCCATTGGTCCCTATCCTAAGCAAGATTAATCCAGTCTCTACCATCATATCCCACCTCCCTCAAACCCATTTTAATATTATCTTCCCATCTACGTCACGGCCTCCCTAAAGGTCTTTTTCCCTCCGGCCGCCCAACTAACACTCTATATCCATTTCTGGATTCGTCCATACGTGCTACATGTCCTGCCCATCTCAAACGTCTGGATTTAATGTTTCTAATTATGTCAGGTGAAGAAAATACAATGCGTGCAGTTCTGTGTTGTGTAACTTTCTCCATTTTCCTGTACCTTCATCCCTCTTAGCCCCAAATATTTTCCTAAGCACCTTATTCTCAAATATCCTTAACCTCTGTTTCTCTCTCAAAGTGAGAGTCTAAGTTTCACAACCATAAAGAACAACCGGTAATACAACTGTTTTATAAATTCTAACTTTCAGATTTTTTGACAGCAGACTAGATGACAAAACGTTCTCAACCGAATAATAACAGACATTTCCCATATTTATTCTGTGTTTAATTTCCCCCTGAGTATCATTTACATTTATTACTGTTGCTCTCAGGTATTTGAATTCTTCCACCTGTTCAAAAGATAAATTTCCAATTTTTATATTTCCATTTCGTACAATATTCTGGTCACGAGACATAATCATTTACTTTTTCTTTTCGGGATTTACTTCCAAACCTATTTCTTTACTTGGTTCAAGTAAAATTCCCGTATTTTCCCTAAAAGAAAGAAAGAAATTACAGTGAGAAATTACAATGGACAATTAGACTTTTATTATTACAATGAATATATTAGAAAAGAAAATTTCCATGTAAGCCAGTGGTCGTCAGCACTCACTAAAATGGTGAAGGGTATTCGGAGCAACATCAAATGCACCGTCGTGCAGCAGGCAGAGAGGGATAGAGCATACCCGCCAGCAGCTACGATGCACCATAGTGCAGTCTCTTATTCGCGGGTAAGAGACGCTAGCCCGAGCGTGCTCTGTGCTGACGACCGCTGATGCAAGCAGTGACACTTCAACATCAGATAATCAGACTCATTTTACTAAAAGGTATAATTCTCTATGGAGCGGAAACTTGGACAGTAAATAGAGAAGAAGAAGAAGAAGAAGAAGAAGAAGAAGAAGAAGAAGAAGAAAAAGAAGAAGGGAAATTAAGAGCCACTAAAATGGACTTCTGGAAATCAGTTTGGAGGTTAAGAAGAGAAAAGATAAGCAATACAATAATAAGGAAGATAACGATTGTTGATAAAGACATAATGGAAAGTCTAAATGAAAAAAAAAATTACAATGGTACTGCATTTTAAAAGGATGGAAGATGAAATATTACAAAGAAAATCATGCGATTGGAACCAGAAGGAACAAATAGAAAAGTAAGAGCTAATGAAAATTGTATGAACGAAATATGCAACTGAAAAAAACTGCAAGATCCAGACACATTAGATGGGGAACAATGGAGGAAAATAGTAAGTAAACAGCATGATAATTTTTATATATCATTATTAAAGTTAGAAATTTACCCACAGAGACTACAAGGTTAGTTATGCGTAGAGTGTTCGTTGTACGCACGAGAAACATATCCCCATTCAATTGCTGCGATACAGAACACATTTCAGTCGTAACCTGGCCATACCTCAGGCTTCACAGGACGTAAGGATAGTGTAAGCACAGATAACCTAATATTATCATGTTGTGGTATAAATTCCTACCTTTAATCAATATACTTTGGTTGAGGAAAATCTACAACACTTTAAGGTGTGTGTTCTGAAATTCAATTGAGTGTTGACGATATGATGTGGGTGTGTTTTTGTGTATCTACAAATCTATTATTGTTCAAGTGTATCGATTTTCTGGTTTTTTGTTTAAAAATGTAGTATTTTCATGACAGTTCCTTTGTTGCTATAGTTGTGGTTGGAGTTTGTTATCTGTTCTGTATAGGTTGAATATTGTTGTGTGATTTAGTTATGGCTGTGATATGTTCTTTGCAATACGTATTTGGAAAGATCTTCTAGTTTGTCTACTGTAGAAGTCATTACAACTATTGCACGTTAGTTTGAATGTACTTGTCAGGTTGTATCTTTACTGGAAGTTGCAGACCTTCAAAATGATTCAACAATAAAAGACAAGTTTTTAGTATCAACGCTTGTTGATTTCTATTCTATGTATATTTCTCCAAAAATATCCTGAAGTATGAAAAAATACATTGTCCGTGCTGTCCATATTTGGTAACATTTATAGAAATAGCAGTTCAGTCGAATGAAGTATGTAAAATCAAGAATTACAGATGCACACTTCTGCGAATCTCAACAACTGATATAAAAACAGACATAGATAAATTACTGCAGCAAAAAGGACGTCAAATTTCACACTAATAGACTGTATTAAAATAGTTGTAAAATTTGGACTATGATTCCCAGGGTTTTTGTACAATTTTGTATTACCGGTATTTATTGTTCTTTAAACATATGTAGGATTCCTAATGTTTTGAAAATATTGCCTTTAAAGTTTAACTAACCAAAAATGATACAGACTTTGATTATGTACATCAAATACTAAAAAGTATTAATAGTTTACAACTCACAAACTATGGTAACGTCCACACCTGTGGAGTAACGGTTAGCACGTCTAGCCGCGAAACCAGGTGGCCCGGGTTCGATTCCTGGTCGGGGCAAGTTACCTGGTTGAGGTTTTTTCCGGGGTTTTCCCTCAACCCAATATGAGCAAATGCTGGGTAACTTTCGGTGTTGGACCCCGGACCCATTTCACCGGCATTATCACCTTCATCTCATTCAGACGCTAAATAACCTAAGATGTTGATAAAGCGTCGTAAAATAACCTACTAAAATAAAAAAAAAACTATGGTAACCAAATATCAACAAGGTTAATATACCAACTATATCTCGAAACGGTTTGTAACGCTTCCCCGTTCGATAAACCTATGAGAATAATGTCTTACTACCTCCAGGTTAATTGGAATAGAGTGTGGACCAATATTACAAATAAATTGATTCCTGCGAAACTAAAAACATCTTGGTTTAAAGCTGTTCATGATATATATCCAACGAACCTCCGATTATATAAAATCAAAAGATCACAAACTATGCTATGCTCTATATGTGCCCACCGTTTAACTGAATGTAACAAAGTTAAGGAAATCTGGTACAAAATCCAACATATAATAAGTATATGGCTTAACACACCATATACATCAATACAACCTAGTATGCTTACGCAACCTGACTTTCATTATTTACCATCTCAAAAACATAATGCTGTGATTTGGATCATTAGCAATGTAGTATTCCTAATAATGAACTACAACAGGGAAATGGAAATGGAAGAATTTATGGAAATTGTAAAACGTTCGAGGTACAAAGCCTATAATAAAAAACACAGGAAAAAACTTTATGGCAATTTACTCAATTATAAATGAGTAAGGCGAAATAGTTTGAACATACTATGCCCAGCTAATCCACTTAGGTTTACAATCCTCTATTGCATAAATGTTATAAGCGAGGTGTTCAATTTAATTGGTGACACTGATATCATTGTTTCCTCTTTCTGAAATGTAATCTTCTTCCTTCAATACAATATTGTAAGTAATTTAGAAACGATGGATTGTTCTGTTATCTTATTTTTCTGTTTTGTTTGTTAATTAATGCTTTATATTCTGTGATATCTCATATCTTTGTGATGGTAAATGGCTAGAGAAAAAACAAACAAACAAGAAAAAAAAACAAAAAAAAACAAAAAAACACAAAAATACAAAAAAAAAAAAACAAAAAAAAAATGAAAACAATATTACAAAAAAACAATCTTGTTATATTAAAAAAATTTGCCACATGATTAATCAACAAATAAATAAATAAGTAAATGGTTAAATGAATGATGTATAAGCAGATAAATAAACAGATAAATCAATTACTTAATCAAAACTAGGACATACATAACTAAACAAACAAATACATAAATATAAATAAATTAAATGAATAAATAATCATAATAAAGTTGCAAATTAATAGTTTAACCAAATAAAAATTGATAATAAAGAAACTAAATAAAATAAGGACTCGGTAAAATTGTGGTCTGCCTGAGACTGAAATGAGCGGGGTTGGGGCTCATTTCGTTTAAAAAAAAAACTGGAGTTTTCTTTAATCCTGCCCTTAACTTCTGGTGCATAGCTAAGTCAGTGCGGCCCGCTGACAAAATAGGTTGGAGACCTCTGCCTTAGAGTAAGCACATCAGCTCATGCCGGGTACTACAACGCGCCCACATGCTTTTCCACAGAACTTCCAATCCAAAACATACCTCCATCACTTCCTACATATTCCCTCCCACATGACATCAAGAAAGAAGAAACCGGAAGAACGCGCAAAATCTCGCTGTAAGCTTAACAATGGCATCAGATCACTCCGAAACTAGTCCCAAAGACGAAGTACCATAGTAAGTTAACTCAATGAAGTATTAAGCTTGTTAATTTAATTCAGTAAAATGCAAACGTTTTAAATTTAAGTTACTGAAGTATGAAAGTTGTCAATTTAACCAGTTTTATTATAATTAATGATATAGAAGTGTTGAAACTGTGTGAATCAAAAATGAGTAGTAGTAGTAGTAGTAGTAGTAGTAGTAGTAGTAGTAGTAGTAGTAGTAGTAGTATTAGTAATAATAATAATAATAATAATAATAATAATAATTTATTTTACTTTATCTGGCGTCCACACCTGTGGAGTAACGGTCAGCGCGTCTGGCCGCGAAATCAGGTGGCCCGGGTTCGAATCCCGGTCGGGGCAAGTTACCTGGTTGAGTTTTTTTCCGGGGTTTTCCCTCAACCCAATACGAGCAAATGCTGGGTAACTTTCGGTGCTGGACCCCGGACTCATTTCACAGGCATTATCACCTTCATTTCATTCAGACGTTAAATAACCTGATGTTGATACAGCGTCGTAAAATAACCCAATAAAATAAAAATAAAAAACTTTATCTGGCAGACTTAAGGCTTTACGGTCTTCTCCTACAATCAAACAAATCTACAATTATAACGAATGCATAAGTGATGATAATAATAATAATAATAATAATAATAATAATAATAATAATAATAATAATAACAATAATAATAATAATAATAATCACATTGTGAAATAATATCATTGAAACATATCTAAGTTACCAGTTAAGCTGAATACATTAGAAATATAAAGACAATTACTTAGGTCTGTCATTTATAAAATAAAAATACAATATTTAAATATTTAAAATATAACCATTGTTCAAAACATACTAAGGCAAAATTAATTCAGTATACTATCTGAAAAAACTCAAATTATTAAATATTCCTTATGAGTCTTATCCTAGATCATATATACCCAGATTGCTCGGCGTTATAGATTTTGACTGTAACAAGGTTTTGTCAGGTTTACTACGTTGCCATCTAGTTGTTACACAAGGGGTCACGTCATAACTCCCATTTGAATTGCATTAGCTACTGTACTGCCAACTCGTGTTCGTTTACGAGGGACGGGTGGCGATCCTGGTGGTTGTTCTCTTCAAAGTGCAACCGATTTTAACATAGGAATGAGCAATCTATATGTGATATGGGATATTATATTTAAGAGCGAATGTAATTTACTATCGATGTTGAATCGAGTAATTGAAGGGTTCAGAGCCATAGTGGGCCAAGCGCCATATATAAAAAAAGGAGAAAACAAGAGTTAAAATTAGGCTAAAACCATAATTCAATTAAACATATAGCAAGTAAAGTATGCACATTAAAACTAAGTGATATTTCAATCTTCATTAAACTATGGTATTCACTTACCTTCAACCCTTGCTTTCTCCGTTTTTAATAAATGAACCCTTCAATTATGCATTTCAGTTTTGAAAGACGATACCGTCCGACATATTCTAAAATCGACAAGAAAAAGATTCCAGATTCGAGAGGTGTAAATTGTGAATGATTGAGAATAACGGCATATTCTGTGCTTACCTGTATATATAACAATAATAGTTTCTTTTTGAGACCTGGTGCCAAAGCTGTGAAGAGATGAGAGATTCTAAAACCGACTTGTCAGATAAGATGGACAAGAACTGTGCATGATCTGATACAGCAGCGAGTGGGTTTCTGCGTTTCTCAAGTCGGAGCCACATTAGTTGTTCAAAGTATAGTGAAAAAAGTCATATTTCCGAATGTTGGATGTAAATCTAATGCACATGTTATGGACACGTTATAGATTTATAGCTAATTTTGGAGTTATATCAAATAATAGAACATCGCAATACATAACCAAATAAAGGCAATATTAGTGTCTGGATAAGGATTTTTTTTAGAGAAAAGGAGAGATGTTTTATGTGGGTTAGGAAGAGGAAAACTGAAAATACTTTTTTGTAGTATTTGTAACCTCATTGTTACAAATTAAGTGAAAAATAAGTCCAGACAAAAGCGAAGAACTGACAGCGAATTATTGCTAAACTGACACGACTTTATGAAATCTAGTACGTATAACGATCCTCGACAGCTCAAGAAGTTCCGCCATCTTCCTCAATTACTTCCGAGTAATATCGCGATGACAGCAGTAACGGAATATAAGTGACAGTAAATGAAGCAATCTAATGGCATTAAATACATAAAAATTACGTAATAATTCCCTCGTTAAAGGATTGTGCACATTTTACTGCCTTAATATTGTGAGTGTGATATTGCCTGAAGGAAAATGAGAAAATGCAGCCCGTGAGCCCATCGATCAAGTTCTGACAGTTCCCCCCGGTGCCCTAATGGAGTATTGCACACTTTAGTAATGACGTCGACATGACTTCTTCAACAAGAGCTAAATTAGTGCGTCGCACTTTTAAATCACTTTTTCATAACAAGTCGTCGTTCGTACACCGCTGATAATTGAGAAATTCAATCTTTTCATTATATGAACTGTCCTCAGCGTACATGATAGACAGTCATGAAGTGAAATCCAAGAGTTAGGCCTACTACATTCTAGATCATAAATTAAAGACTCTTTAGATTTTCTATTGCTACTTCAGTTCTCTTGTTAAGTTTAAATTTATATCTTGTTATTTATTTTATCATATCACATCTTGTTGTGTTTTGTTTTCTTTTTCTCTAAGAATATTATATTTTCATAATATTCGTCGTTTTGTTTCATAGACGTGTTATGTATTACGTAGGCTCCTGTCTTATGCATCAAAATATAGAACAATTATAACGTAGGACATGAAAATAATATTATTAAAATATCACAAAACAAGACTATTTCGACCCTCCCAAATAGTAACATTGTAACTCAATTTTTTATGGTTTTGAGTTATGCTAGTTAATATGGTCTTAAATTGTTTCTTTTTCATCCAGTATTATCATTGTAGCTCTAAATCTTCCCAATCGTATGTAAAATATTATTGTTACCATCTGTATTCACTGATTTACACGACCATTTTAAAACTTCATTTGCTTCTCCTGAAAAATGGAAGAAAGTGAGTTACAATGTTAATACTTGTGAGGGTCGATTTGCTTTGCGTCTTAAATATATTCCGTTGTTTATATATATTAAAATTTAGAAAGTTTTATTTATTTACTTATTTACTTATTTATTTATTTACATATTTACTTATTTATTTATTTTCTTATTTACTTATTTATTTATTTACTTATTTACTTATTTATTTATTTACTTATTTACTTACTTATTGACTTACTTATTGATTTATTTATTTACTTATTTATTTATTTTCTTATTTACTTATTTATTTATTTACTCATTTACTTATTTATTTATTTACTTATTTATTTACTTATTTATTTAGTTTCTTATTTATTTATTTACTTATTCATGTATATAGTTATTTACTTATTTATTTATGTATTTACTTATTTATTTATTTACTTATTTACTTACTTATTTATTTACTTACTTTATTTATTTATTTACTTATATATTTACTTATTTATTTATATCACACGTGGTCTCAAAACAGCTTCATTTTAAACTTTGTTATGTATACAATGCTACATCAAGTTCTTTCATGTATTCGATAGCGATTATTATTATAATGAGAAATCCATTTTTATTTTATAATTTTCTCGTAAGCAACATGTTTAAGATCTTGTCACACCGGGATACCTTTCGACAGCGAACACTGATTTCTACTTTAATGTTCTTAATGAAATATTTGAAGGAAAATTATTGTACTCACCGAAAGCTGCTGAGTACTGCAACGTTGCTGAAGTCCATAGCACAGCCACTTTGCTACAACACTACACACTAACTATCGAGCACCAGTTCCGATGGAATGTTTGGCTCGCGCGGTGGCTCACCACGTAAATACTGAGGCTTGTGTGCAGTAGAGCGTGTACGCGATATTATAATATCACTGCACCATACCTGACGACCCAAATGTGAGCACAATTTCCTGGGATCGTTTTGTTATTGCAGCCCTGGGTTTGAAGCGGTAGAAATATCATAGAATGGGTCTCGTACGAACGTGATGCTGTACGGTAGGCAAAGGTCTCTATATCGAAGCTGTTCAGAAAAATAGAACACAGGAAGGTAGAACGCCCACTTTATCTTAAAATTTGAGATTAAATACTGGACATCCGCCCCTGTGATGTAACGAATATCAGCATATCTGGCTGTGAAATGAGTGGGCCTGGGTTCAAATCCTACTCAGGGCAAATTATCTCTTTGGGTTTTTTCCGAAGTTTTACCTCAAGCAATTGAAGAGGAATTTCTGGGTAATTTTCGGGCTTGTAGCTCGGACTCATTTCGCTATTACTTATTCACATGTCATTATTACCTTATCGCGGGTTAAGGAAATCCGAATCCTATTTTAAATTAATACTTTTAATGTATCAGTTCTATATATAAAAGCTATTGCGAGTACACTAATAGAATTTTTTTACAGATTATTCCGGCTTTCATTTAGCGTTATTTCAACAAAGGTTTTTGGAAAAATAAAATTTAATTTACAACTTTCTTTTCATATAACACAAATTAAGTATTACATTTCTTGATAAATTTGTGGGTTTAACTTGTTTGTAAATTTAAATTAAAGAAGGTCTATATTACGTGAGGCACTGTTCTCTGAAAGTATGAAGCGATTATGACGGGCAGAAACTGAGAAAAGTTGGATTTTGTACATAAAATATTTTTTTAACTAATGGCAGATATTTGACTGTTCTTCATTGATTCATATGAAGCCAGTTGTATAGACCAAATTTACCGTTAGAGTCGTTGCTCAAGGTGCGCCATATGAGGCTTGTCTACGCTACACTCGTGATGAGATGAGAAGATGAAGATTTGGTAAGATGTCACAGGGGAACAGGAGCTCTCGGATAGAACTCCTTTATTACCTGGACCACGGGCTTGGTCAACATAAGTTATAAATCGGGGGTACAACGGAAATCGAACCCGGGTCCACAGGATTGTAAGTCCAGGCTTCTAGCCACTAGATCAGCTATGGGGACTATCAGAAACGTAGGGAGGGAACATTCCTACTCACTTCACATTCGTTTGATTGACAGGCGAGGGGTAACGCAGTTGTTTTGTTAAGTCAAGTGCAGTGGTGGATTCGACACACCTTGCGCATCAGTAATTTCTCCGCTCTTATTTCTTGTTTCAAAATCTTTATAGTATTTTGTTTATAGGAAGTACACGTAGGCTATCATACAATAATTATGACCGCCACCTACTGTCATTGGGCAAATTATATATTTTTAAATTTTATAACTATTCCTTTATCATGTGCATAAAAAATTCTTGATCTGTCTTGTGATCGACATAATAAAGTATTTCTTTTTTAAAAACAATAAAGAAAAAAGCAAAGCTCCATTGTCATTTAACTGCAAAATATATTAAAAGATACAATGCTCAACATAATAAATTGTTTCTTTTTAAAACCAATAAAATAACTAAGCCCCATTGTCATTTAACTTGAAAACATATTAAACACAATATAATGATCAACAAAATTAATTGTTTCTTTTTATAAATACTAAAGAAAGTAAAACTAAGTTCCACTGTCATTTAACTTTAAAACATATTAAACAAAATATATGTGATATTATGAATGAAACGAAATACTACTGTAGGCCTATACTGCTAGTTTTCGTTTTTTTTTTTTTTTTTTTTTTTTTTTTTTTTTTTGTTGATTGCCCTCGAAATTTCTTGTTATTAACTAAAAAGGATATATTTGGCTCTAAAATAGAACAACTCAACCGTAATACTGAAACTAAATGCATGTCTGTGATCCTAGACCTGGAGATACTTTTGGTCATATTCATTTTGAAAAGAAAAACAGCTCACAACAGTAAGTTGAGCCAAACATAGATACCATACGCATTACAAATGTGCGCAGATTAGGGAATTGCTGCCCTGGTAGGTATACAGTATAAAGAGATATACCGTGCACACTGGACGGCACCGCGTACCCGTTGCACATTTCAGCGAGTGCTGACGACCACTGTTATAGTGGCTCTGATGCTTGGGTAACATCAAATACAAATGGATTATTGAACAGACATATCTCCATGTCCATTGCAGTTACTTCTGAAAATCTTTCTTGGAAAGAGAACGCATCAAGTAGGCCTAATATGCACTCAAAGTTTTAAATAAGTTCAGTTCCAGATACTTAATAAAATAATGAGTATCTAAATCCTGAAAATACCATAAACATATCTTGTTTTGTATCTCTTCATAAATATTACGAAAATAGCTTTTAAAATTGTAAATAAATACTTGTAAGATCACCGAAGTCCGTTTTATGCTTCCAATCAAAGTGGCGTTTAATATTGAAGCGTTTTATATGCGCAATTTTAAACCTACATATTAAGCAACAGGCTTTCTTCTTTTTGTAAGTAACAAAAAATTCTTTCTGCCACTCTTCCTGAAACTGACGTCCCGAGATCGAAGCCATACCCGCCACTGAATGAAGCGTGTCTAGAGAAGCACCAGGCGGAGGAGAGGATCGGTGGAGTGAGGTAAGGCGGCATTGAGTGCAGTGGCCCTTCGGAGCCATTTTTCCTCATGGTTGCACTAGACCATCGCCAGTTGTACAGAAAATTTAAATTTACGGGAAATGGCATTCATAATTTTTAGTAGCCTTCATTCCAGCTGCATATGCCGGATTGTTACAAACTGTTTAGAATTGAATAGTACATATGTTTTACATATCATTGCAAAGAGGAACTTTCTGATAGTAATATACAGTGAAAAATTAAAAAAAAAAAAAGAAAATTTTACTATTTTTTCCCTTAAGTACATGGTGCAGTCTGCTTTATTCGTGCAAGAGCCGATACTTCCGCGACAAATAACATTCACAAGCATTCTTCGAACGCCGGCTAGCGACGCAAGGTGGGATCTGGCCTAGGGACGAGTAGGTATCAATTAAATAATTACTTAACCAAATTTTCCGAATTGCTTGCTATAAAATCCGCCATTAAATTCGTACTAGCTTGCAGAGAGTGATACGTAACTTTTTAAATGTATCTGACAAATATTTGGAATGGGAAAGTCGGCAGTATTACCATCTACTTAATCAATTTCGATGTGTAAATGCTGCTTTAACTGCTTATATTTAAATAATATCTCACACTGCTCATAGACAGCAAGTTCTCTTCGCAATGTTGTAAATACCTAGGAGTGTATTTAAACTCCAAACTTTCTTGGGGAGAGCATGTTGATAATGTTACAGGCAAAGCATGGAGGGCACTTCACTTTATTATGAGAATCTTGAGAAAGGCTAGCCCCAAATCGAGGGAAATAGCATATCTAACATTAGTGCGACCGTTAATGGAATACGGAACTACGTGTTGGGATCCCTATAGAATAAATCAGATAAATTCCTTAGAAAGAATCCAGTATAGGGCAGCTAAATTTGTTAAAGGTAAAAGAGAAGATGGGAACGATACGATAAAAGAACTTAAATGGAAAACTTTGGAAAACAGACGTAGGAAAACTAGAATAACATCACTGTATAGAGCACATCTAGGTCAGAAAGCATGGGTAGACATAACGGCTCGGTTAGAAAAGCCAACGTACTATGGGAGGAACGATCATGATTTTAAAATCAAATGTAGGAAACAGAAAACGGATGTAGGTAAATTCTCATTTTTAAACAGAACTATAAATGATTGGAATGACCTACCTGCAGCGGTCTTTGAGGGCTGTCCTTCCTTAAGGAGATTCAAGAATAATTTAAAGAGTTGTGTATAAAGTGAAAATTAAAATTAAGGTGACATTCAACATTTAATTTTTTAAGGTGACATGTATTTATCTAGCCTTACGAGTTTACTTCCTTGGTTTGAATTGTAAATTATTTAAAAATAGCGTGTAAGAGGGCCTTAGACTAGAAATGTTTAGTTTAAATGTAGTTCTGTTTATAAGTATGCATAAGAATGCAATTATTTGACTTATTTGAACTGTTGTATCAGTGAAGCGAGGTGAGTCAGTGAAGTTATGGTTTTACAGTGCAGGGAACAGTTCCGATCAGTGATAATTTATAGCGTCAATGAAATGTGTTCTATAGTGTCAGTGAAATGTGTTACAGAGTGTCAGTGAAATGTGTGCTAAAGTGTCAGTGAAATGCGTCATAGTGCCACTACAGGAAATGAGATGAGAGTAAAGTGAAAGACTATTGAAACTTATGTAGGACCTATACATAATTATGTAGGTTGTGTTGTAAAAGTAAGTGTTTTATTTTATGTTTTATTATTATTGTGTTAAATTGTATTGTGTATTCTTATTGTATTGTGTATAAAATTGTATATGTGTTGTAAATTGTATTATGTATTGTAAATTTTATTGTGTATTGCTTATCATTTTAACTGTGTATTGTTAATATTGTATATACCACTGCCACCGGGTGCTTGTCCACTTGCAGTGTAAATAAATACATACATACACATACAATCGTAGTCTACGATCAGCTTGGTCGAGAAACATGCTACTAAGTTCCAGTTTATCTATACCTACTGCAGTATTGACCCTGTACATAATTATCCCGGATTGTTCATGAATTTATGTCTTTATGTCTGTGAGAATTCTCAAGCAAAACTAGGCATGGGCTATCAGCGGAACTCTAAGAACCCAGTCGTCTTATCTGTCAGAATATTCACGCGAGATCAGGCTTGTTAAATTGACAAAATTAACTCGACTCTGTCTTCATATTTTCTAATATTTTCAAGCAAAAGTAGGCGTGAACAAGGGACGGAAGTCTATGGACCTTGTGTAATAATAATAATAATAATAATAATAATAATAATAATAATAATAATAATAATAGTAATAATAATATTGTTATTATTATTTTTAATTACTATCATTATTATTATTATTATTATTATTATTATTATTATAAAAAATTGAAATTTATCTTTTGAAGAGTGGAGAAGTTCAAATATCTTGGAGCAACAGTAACAAATATAAATTATACTCGGGAAGAAATTAAACACAGAATAAATATGGGAAATGCGTGTTATTATTCGGTTGAGAAGCATTTATCATCCAGTCTGCTGTCAAAAAATCTGAAAGTTAGAATTTATAAAACAGTTATATTACCGGTTGTTCATTATGGTTGTGAAACTTGGACTCTCACTTTCAGAGAGGAACATAGGTTAAGGGTGTTTGAGAATAAGGTGCTTAGGAAAATATTGGGGCTAAAAGGGATGGAATTACAGGAGAATGGAGAAAGTTACACAACACAGAACTGCACGCATTGTATTCTTCACCTGACATAATTAGAAATATTAAATCCGGACGTTTGAGATGGGCAGGGCATGTAGCACGTATGGGCGAATCCAGAAATGCATATAGAGTGTTAGTTGGGAGGCCGGAGGGAAAAAGAACTTTAGGGAGGCCGAGGCGTAGATGGGAAGATAATATTAAAGTGGATTTTAGGGAGGTGGGATATGATGATAGAGAATGGATTAATCTTGCTCAGGATAGGGACCGATGGCGGGCTTATGTGAGGGCTTCAGTGAACCTCCGGGTTCCTTAAAAGCCAGCAAGTAAATAAGTAATTAAGTAGTAAGTAAGTAAGTATTATTATTATCATTATATTTATATTTTCTATGTATTTTTGTATTAGTTGAGTGGAAGAGAAGGCCTTAATTCTGCCAGTAAAAATAAATCAAATAAATGAACAAATAATTTAAATATTGTAGGAAAGATCATCGTAGTATCACTCTGTATCACTAGAGTGCAATGTAAACAGTCTATGAGGCCTAGTTTTGAATCATGAATAGAATGTGAACTGCAGCACAAACAAGACGCGAGTGTTCCCTGATAGTACCCATGCCACGCGCCAAATATCATGTCAAGTCGATATAGACTATTATTTTCGTATGCCGTGGACCAGAATACTAGCCGTAATTATAACTACAGAGAGCTCCATTTATAATATGAGAGCAGTTATAGTGTGCATTGATCCATTGACTAATCGACACTTACGCCACCGCCTTCCACATAAGCTGAGTTACCATTACAGCGAAAGAGATCGCGTATGTACAGTGATATTCGTCATCTTAACAATGGTTCATTACAGTATTAGATAATTTCTTATTGGAAATTTACTTGCAGTATAAAAAGTATGTAAAATGTGTTGAGATATCCAGAATTTCTTGTACTGTACTACCCATGTTAAGGAGGGACTAATGAGAAATACAATTATGTTACTGAATTGCCTATAACTTCCACATTTTTGGATCTAAGACCTTGAAATTTGAAATAGTAGCTCAAAATAGGGTTTTCTTTACCTTCAATTGTTTCAGAATTTTATGAATAATAGTTTTTATTTTTCAAAATTTTCATTGACAAATTAATAAATGATGTACCTTTTCCTAAAAATTTGCTAAACCAATAAACCTAAAACTTTACATATGTTGCCAATACCTAAAGTAACATTTCCCTGTTTCCCTGCAACCAAATATTTTATTTAGGCTTTGTATTATTTACAAAAATATTAGGTATGAAACTTTATTTATTTATTTTTTCTAAGTTTTGTAATGTATAAAACTCACACATATTAACACATCAAAATTTTGTTACAGGGAATTATAGATAAGTTTTAAGCTTGTGTGCAAAATTTCATATTTTTACTCCTAATTGTTGCAGAGAAAAAGGCACATAAGCATTGAAAAATGTAAGTTACAGAAAACGACGTTTAAAGTTATAGTACTATTTATCTACTATCTCAGCTCATACAGTGCACTCAATGTTCTCCATATCCATAAGGAAGTAGTAAGCCACAGCTTCCTAGTACTGGTCAGACAGTTAGCCTGTCTAAATTCCAAGAAAATTTCTAGAGCACAGAAACTCCAAAATGGCTACTCAAAGGAAGAGTGGAACATTGCGCCGCGCTGTGGTATTTAAATTCGGAAGACCAATTTGGTCCTTGAGACAAGCAAAATATTTCAGTATTCAATACAGAAAAGTATGTGTTATTTAAGCAATAAAAAATTCCATTTTTCTAAAAATTTCGCGTCTGTTTACACATAATGCACTCAAACAGGAATAGCATACTACGTATTCTGTATTAGACGAAAAAAGAGTAACAAGTGGACTTATAAAGTTAGCTTATATTCAGACAAGACTACAGTTAATTCTCTGAAAAACACTTAAGATCATTAAGGCCTATCAAAAAGTTGCGCTATACCGAGATATAATTAAAAAAAATACAGGCTAAAATCAACCTATGATAATTTCTTAACTATTACTTACGTACTTATGGCTTTTAAGGAACACTGAGGTTCATATACGCTCTCACGTAATCCCGCCATTGGTCCCTATCTTGAGCAAGATTAATCAGTCCCTATCTTCATATCCTCACTTCTCTCAAATCCATTTTAATATTATCCTACCGAATAATTTCAAGGAAAATTTGTTCCGAGGCCGGGTATCGATCCCGGGACCTTTCGCTTAGCGCGCGAACGCTCTTCCGACTGAGCTACCCCAGGAACAATACACGACACCGTCACAATTTTTCCTTTGTATCCACACGACTCAAATGAGCTGACAAGACGCCAGAACTCAACTATGAGTGCACACAAATACTTGTGTGACTTAAATTGTGGCTTTCTGTTAACGTACCTCCAGTAACGAATGTATTATACAAATCTGGCTTTCAGGTAGTAGCTCCCTGTAAAGCTACTACCTGAAAGCCAGATTTGTATATTATCCTACCGTCTACGTCTCGGCATCTCCAAAGATCTTATTCTCTCCGACCTCCCAACTGACACTCTATATGCATTTATGGATTCGCCTATACGTGCTACATGCCCTGGCCATCTCAAACGTTTGGATTTAATGTTTCTACTTATGTCAGGTGAAGAATAAAATGCATGCAGTTCTGCGTTGTGTATCTTTCTCCATTCTCCTCTTACTTCATCCTTCTTAGCCCCAAATATTTTCGAAAGTACCTTATTCTCAAACACATTTAACCTCTGTTTGTCTCTCAAAGTGAGAGTCCAGTTTTACAACCATACAAAATAACCGGTAATGTAATTGTTTTATAAATTCTAACTTTAAGATTTTTTGAGAGCAGACTGGATGACAAAAGCTTCTCAACCGAATAATAACAGGCAATTCCCATATTTATTCTGCGTTTAATTTCCTCCCGAATATAATTTATATTTGTTACTGTTGCTCCAAAGGATAAATTTCCAAATTTTTACATTTTCACTTCATACAATATTGTTGTCACGAGACATAATCATATACTTTTCCTTTTCGAGATTTATTTCCAAACTTGTCTCTTATTATCTTAACTAATATCCAAATTATCTTAATTATTTTCCTAATTATATTAATTATTACAACGAAATATGGTATTTAATAATTAAATTACTTAAAAGCTTAATCAACATTAAAACAAACGAAGTGGATGGACATCGAAAGTTGCTGTACACAGTTTAATTCACTTACGAGCGAAGATTGGTTGGTTTGTTTATCAGTTATCCGGCCGGCGGTATCATAGCAACGCGGGATGAAGATGGCTGCAGGTGTGAGTGGGAGGCAGGCAGCATCGCGGAGTGTGCCGTCCAGGCCGGCAGTCTGCAGCCGTCGCAGGCGGAGCCCGCACCGCAGCGCGCTCTCTCAGATGCTTCTCGTATCGTGCGCCCGCCGTGTACGCTGATTCTGTGTCAATTCCATATTAATCCGCTGTTAGTCGTTCGTATTCGTTGTCTCTCTGTACACGTGAAGATGTTACGGGTATATCAAGATTTACTTAGTTCGTAGTGAATGTTATTGCTTTTATTTTTCATTTTTTTCTCCTCTGTGTATGTGTGTGGTAATTGCTCAATTCAGTGTAGGACCGGCCTATTTGGTAGTGTTATGTTAAACATGTGGTGTTACGAACTTCATGTGTTTTCAATGTAAGTGAAGCTTTCTTAAAATCCATTATTTGTGGAGCATCGTTTCAGAACGTGTCTCCTCCACTCTTAAAAAACCGGTTCTATTTCTTCTATGAACGAAGCATTCAAATCTCCAACGGAAACGAAACAAAACGAGTTTTCTCCAATCGTGCTATGTTTTTTATTTGGTATTTAACGACGTTGTATCAACTACCGGGTTATTCAGCGTCAATAGAATTGGTGATAGCGGGATGGTATTTGGCAAGATGAGGCCAGAATTCGCCATAGACTACCCGACATTCGCCTCACGATTGGAGAAAATCTAGGGGGAAAAAAAAAACAAAATCGAATCCACGCTCGAGCGAAACTCCGGATGGGCAGGCAAACGCGCTACCACATTAGCTGCGCCGGTGGCTCAGTATTATGTTAAACAAAAGTGTTGGTCGGAACAGACAGGATTTTTTTCACTCCACGAAAAAAAAATAATTGAGAAAACTCAATTTGAAACGATGCTCCTCATTTCATAATTTTAGCTTTATTGTGACTTTAATTCTTACTTTCGTTCATATATTACGATTTCAGATAAGGCTCCAGAACGACATCTAATTCGTAATTGTTACTAATCCGAGAAATTTAAGGATTTTACTTACTTCTTCATGTGCACTTTAGAACATTAAATCCCTTTCTTTTCTAGAACCTTTTTATCAACATTCAAAATTCACAAGTATTTGATACTACCAATTCATTTAGTCATACTAACTCAAGCTAAGCCTGTAAATCATTATAATAATTATGTTTGTAGTCAGCAGACCGAAGACTGGTTGGAATCTCATAATTGTTACCAATAACGCATCACCCATGATGCAACTAAGCTAGGAGATAATGGGGAGAGTGGCCACTTCTTTCCCCCTCCATTGAATACGTCGCCGACAGGCTACATATTACACTAGTGAGACTTCAGATGCATACAAACAATTGTTCTTCCGCTGACACATATCGTCAAGTGATATGTACTGCGTGATAATAGATGTTTCAGCCAGAAATTCAATCAGAAATATAATTATAAGATATGAATAAACTTTTATGTTATTTATAATTTTATTATGTATTTCAGTGATTAATGATTTCTTAATATAATTAAATTTTTGAAGTAAGAAATTAATCAAGAACACTGTAAAGTATTATCATCACAAAGTTTATTTTCACTTAGATTAAAGAACATCACACCTGAAATTAATGTAAAGAATAGTTTTTGCAATTATAAATTTGTTTCATCATTGTTAGACTACTATTGGTATAAAAGTGTGTAGTTACGTTTCCAGCATATGAGATAATCAACTGTTTCCAGTTTACATCTTTTGTTGGTGTCACTTGTGGGGTCCAGATCTATCTTCGGGCATTTGACTAAACAACAACAGACATCACGCATGAGGCAACTAGACCAGGAGATAATGGGGCAGGATGGCCTGTTCCTTTCCCCCTCCATTGCATACATCGTCGATTAGCTACATATTCCACTAATCAGACTTTAGATACAAATAATTGGACGGAGTTACGCAATAATAGACCAACCGACAATTTGAAAAAAAAAATAGATATTTGCACAGATCTGTTGATGGCAGGCTAATTTAACTTGGAAAAAATCATGAATGTGATATCTGAATTTTTCTGCCATTTATAAGCAAAAATATGTTTATTTCATAAAATTCATTTATTTATTTTGCTTTGAAATATTAATTCAACTGCTGGTCTCTTATTAAAAATCTATTAGCCCCTTTTGGTATTATTTGTACTATTTTTTGTAACAGTATGAATGTTATAATACTTCATGCATAAAATGTTTTATAAAAAAAACAGATTTATTTTAGTGGCCAATATCTCGAAACAGGTTTTTGACGCTTGGTCTCTTATTGCGTAACGCCGTCCAATTGTTCTTCCTCTGACACGTATCGTCAAGTGAGATGTACTGCCTGATAATAGATGTACATATCAGCCAGAATCTCAATCACAGTTTTTCATCTTTGTGAACTTAAAAATTATAAATAATTCTTTGTCTTAAAATTTCACATTCCAACATATCATATAAATCGTATATTGAGGTTGTCGTCTTACAATATTTCTGCATATCTTATATTCTTACATGGTATAGTGAGACAGTATTGTTTTGATAAAACATATCTTGATCATCCTTGACACAGAAAATTGGTTTTCGTCATGTATTCCATCTGTATGCCTAACTGTGTATAGCGATTTCTCCTGAACAATTTGGATAATTTATTTTATGTTCAGTGTCTACAAGTCAATTCAGCCGGGAATTATGAAAAAAATATATTATATATACATACGTAATGTTTACTAAAATTAACGAGTTTTCATTCGAAAAAGCTGATTAATATAATGATTTACGGTACTGCGCAACCAACTATAACGACAATATCTTTATGATTTTGTGTATGGTATAAATCATGTTATAAACACCGAATTTTAAAAGCAGTATGTCCACATAAATATATTTCTGAAAAAAAAATAACACTTTATTTTTTCTGGCAGCGTTTAAGGCCGTGAGGCCTTCTCTTCCACTCAACCAGAGGATAAAAAGGAAATATATGATAATATAATATTAGTACAACAGAAAATTAAAGGTATACCGAAGACAAGATCTAAACAGAAAAAATATGCGTAAGTCAGAGGATTATCGAACTTAAATACCTACTTTAACTAGATGACAAATTAAATTACATGATTACTTTATAAACTAGTTATAATTGTGAATTTTAATATATATCCTGGGACACTGTGCGTTCTAAAATAAGATGTGTCGCTTTGGACTTCAAAGCGTTTAAGGTCGGGCATCTCCTGACATCTGTAGGTAATGAATTCCAAGAACGTATAGTGTGTATTGTAAAAGACGAAGAATACGCAGACGTTCTGTGGAGAGGGACTGACAATAGAGTGTCGTGTTCTCACATAATTTTATTACTTCCCAAATATAACATTTATTTTAGTAAATGTTTAGGATGTAAACATACGCATTGTTTTTAAACTTAACGTAGTATCTTTGGCTAATAAGAAAATAGAGCAATGAACTTTATTTTTCTGTTTCGAAATGTTAATTAATATCTATACGAGATTTCCTTTAAATAAACTCTTTTTTGCCAAAAATGTTAAGCAATAAAAAAATATATATGAAAATAAACGTAACCTTGTCTTTCACGCAATCAGCGGAAATAATATTCATGTGAAAGCCTAACTAACTTACTTCGCAATTGTACCTTCGAAAATTGTCTCTTGCCATAGATATCTTAAACGTTAGACAGGATTGTAGAAGCATTTGAGGGCACTCAGTCATGAAATATTACCCGTCCAGAAAGAAATATAATTTTACTTTCCCCTCAACTGAATTGCTGATTATTTGACAAGGAGGCATAAGTTAACTGTGGTATAAATAAAATTAATGTCTTTTACTAGTTGGAACATTTCCAGATAACTATTCTTGTAACTGAGAAATTTACTTAAATGTTTCAATATTATAATCGTACCTATTTTTAAGAAGGAGGACAAGACTAACTGTAGTAACTTTCGAGGAATATCACTTTTGGTGACGTCGTACAAAATTTTGTCGAATATCCTTTTGAGAAGATTAACTCCATATGTAGATGAAATTATTGGGGATCATCATTGTGGTTTTAGGCGTAATAGATCGACTATTGATCAGGTTTTTTGTATTCGACAGATATTGGAGAAAAAATGGGAGTATAAGGGTACAGTATATCAGTTATTCATAGATTTCAAAAAGGCGTATGACTCGGTTAAGAGAGAAGTTTTATATAATATTATTATTGAATGTGGTATTCCCAAGAAACTAGTTCGATTAATTAAAATGTGTCTTAGTGAAACTTACAGCAGAGTCTGTATAGGCCAGTTTCAATCTGATGATTTTCCAATTCACTGCGGGCTAAAGCAGGGAGATGCACTATCACCTTTACTTTTTTAATTCGCTCTAGAATATGCCATTAGGAAAGTTCAGGTTAATAGAGAGCGTTTGGAGTTGAATGGGTTACATCAGCTTCTTGTCTATGCGGATGACGTGAATATGTTAGGAGAAAATCCACAAACGATTAGGGAAAACGCGGAAATTCTAGTTGAAGCAAGTAAAGCGATAGGGTTGGAAGTAAATCCCGAAAAGACAAAGTATATGATTATGTCTCGTGACCTGAATATTGTAGGAAATGGAATTATAAAAATTGGAGATTTATCTTTCGAAGAGGTGGAAAAATTCAAATATCTTGGAGCAACAGTAACAAATATAAATAACACTCGGGAGGAAATTAAACGCAGAATAAATATGGGAAATGCGTGTTATTATTCGGTTGAGAAGCTTTTGTCATCTAGTCTGCTGTCAAAAAATCTGAAAGTTAGAATTTATAAAACAGTTATATTACCTGTTGTTCTGTATGGTTGTGAAACTTGACTCTCACTTTGAGAGAGGAACATAGGTTAAGGGTGTTTGAGAATAAGGTTCTTAGGAAAATATTTGGGGCTAAGAGGGAGGAAGTTACAGGAGAATGGAGAAAGTTACACAACGCAGAGCTGCACGCATTGTATTCTTCACCTGACATAATTAGGAACATAAAATCCAGACGTTTGAGATGGGCAGGGCATGTAGCACGTATGGACGAATCCAGAAATGCATATAGAGTGTTAGTTGGGAGGCCGGAGGGAAAAAGACCTTTGGGGAGGCCGAGACGTAGGTGGGAAAATATTAAAATGGATTTGATGGAGGTGTGATATAATGGTAGAGACTGGATTAATCTTGCTCAGGATAGGGACCAATGGCGGGCTTATGTGAGGGCGGCAATGAACAATGGGTTCCTTAAAAGCCAGTAAGTAAGTAAGTAAGTAAGTAAGTTTCAATACACAAACAGTTCTTTCATATGAATTTGTGCTACATTAATACAATATATTTACATAACCTGCTATAATAAAGACATATGCTATTTCTTTGGGTTATAAAATTACTTGCATGCAACAAAGAGTTGGAACATACTTCCAGTTGGTGTCAACGGGTGATCTTTCGAAGAAAATGGAAGATAAATGGAATTATTTTTCTCAATTTGGTAATAGACGCTAATTGTAGCGAAACGCATGGAATTTACCATGAAGAAGAATAGGCCTATAATTATACGGTATTTCTATTACGATTAGGATTTAAATATTTAAATATATATTATTGAAATGTATTAAAAGGTATGAATTCATTATAATTTGGCAAGTTATTGATGTTTCAACATTCTTTCTATAAGTGTGTGTAAACTGTTCAATTCTGTATAGAATCGGCGTATTTGATAGTTTTATGTGGAATAAGTGTCCTACGAATGTATAAAGTAATACTTTGTGAGATTTTCTGTTACATTACTGTTGTTAACAAATGCCAAATTTCAGAGAGAATTACCTGGTAAGAGTTATACTCGGTTTTGAAGAAGATTGTGAACGAAATACACAGCAAGATTTTTTTTTTTTAAGTTTAGTTCTTGGGTTACAGAATATACAGTTTATGTGTGTATATACATATATATACACACACATACATACATACATACATACATACATACATACATAATACATACATACATACATACATACATACATACATAAACGTGATTAGAATAAGGAGAAAAGGGGGAAAGAGAGAGAAAATTTTGAAATGAGGGGTATTCTTCAAGTGTAATAACTGTTCAGGATGAAAGAAATACTTCGGATTATTTTTAACTATAAACAAAGTAAAGGAAGTCGATTGTTTATGTAGTTACTGAAGATAGAAGAAATACATTGAATTGCACGTAATTAACAACAGAGAAAATGGAGGGAAATTCAAGTGTAATTAATTGTTCAGGATGAAGAAAATATATGTGGGATTATTCATAACTCTGAACAAAGTAGTGGAAGAAAATTTCTACACACGTAAGCTTAATTGTTGGGAGTAGGAGGACATAGTAATTCTTCTATATATTTCTTGTATCCTGAACAATTTCATTTGAATAATTTCCCTCCGTTTATTCTGCCTATGATTACGAATATTCCGAAGTACTGTGAACAAAGTAAAGAGTGGGGGGGAAGGGAATTCAGTAACACGAAGTTTTTCGGGATCGAAAAAAATCTCAAGTTTTGTATGTCTAAATATGGTAAAGGGAGGGAAAATCATAAAGTATAATTCTTCAGGGGAAAACAAACATCGATGTATACCAAACTGTGAAGAAAGGTAAGGGAGGAGAGTTCTTTCTACGCAATTAGTTGAGGAAAAATGAAACTTGTAGGAATGTTTGTAAATATGGGCAGAGAAAAGGAATAAAAATGATTGAATTTTAATTGTTTATGATAAATAAATTCATCGGAGTATTCTTTACTAATAACAAAGAAAATGAAGCAAATTTCTTATACGTAGTTTGTCAGGACAGAATAAGCACATCGAAATATTTGTAATAATAATAATAACAATAATAATAATAACAATAATAATAATAATAAGAATAACAATAGTTTCTTCCCTGGCAGAGTTAACGTCATCAGGCCTTCTCTTCCACTGGCCCAGGATCAAAACACATACAGGAAAATACATACAAGTATTAACTTGAGAAAAAATTTAACACATACGAATAAAATTACACAACTAAAGGAAGAGTATAATTTGTATAACCAGTATGGATTACATTGAAACAATGACAATTTCCTAGAATTTAAAGAGTGACTTTCCAAATGATGCTAAGTTAAAAATCTACTTTTTTTTCAGGAAACATGATTTTTTATAAATGGAAATAACTTGAAGGTACTAAAAAGCGTCTTTCGCAGTTAAAAAATTATCGAAAGCGAGCTTTATTGATAGAAATTAAGTTTTTGAAATTGATATTGTGCTAGGTACCAATGCTGTTAAACATTTTTGTATGTTTAGTATGTCACTTGGCTTAACACACATTGGAAAAAATGTTGTAAACATGTGTGGTAATTACATACGTTTATTTGAACATTTTGCATTACATGTAAACCTGGAAGTAGGCAATCTCTTAATAATAATGGAACATTCATATTATTGACTTAGCACACTTCGAAAAAAAAACTGAGATTATAATGGGAATAACAAGGCACTTAACATCGTTCAGAAAGTTTCAGTGTTTTCCTGTACAGATGTATGGGAAATAACAACGTTAACCTATAAAATAAAAAATCGTTTATAAATGACTTAGCACCGATTGGAAAATAACTCTTGAATAAGTGTTAATGGAAGCAAGAAAGTAATATATTGAAGAATTCTAGCTGCTAAATACTAATTCTGTGCATTGAACATATTCCTAAATAACCTAATAATTTTAAACGACTGATGACTAACACTATCCCTGACGTCCAGTGGCAGGGAATTCCAGGAGCGGACCAATGATATTGAGAAAGGACTTGAGTATTAGATGTCTGATTATGTGGTATTGGTAGCAACAGATCGTGCTGTGAACGTGTATTACGTTTGTGATGTAAAGCTAGAAGTTAAACCGAGAGGCAAGGTAGTTGGGTGTGGAATCATGTATAATTCGATATAGCAAGCAAAGAGAATGTACTAAACGTCTATTCCTGCAAGCGGAGCCAGGAGAGTCGTAGAAAATAATATTCCGATGATCATGTCGGTGGTTATTGAAAATAAATCGGACGCAGACATTATGTACCAGTTGAAGTTTTTGAGCACGTTCAGCACTTTGCCAAGTATGGCGTTTTATATAGCGACTTAATGAGGCACCACAAGGGTCTGTACTTGGATTTCTTTTAGTTTAGTAAGAACGAAATTTGTCAGACGTTTCAAAAAATCCATGACAGAGAAACCTTATCTACATACATATCTGGTTTGCGTATTCCAATTTATAACAGAGTTGAAATAGATGCAGAGGATTTTTTACAGTATCACTGAAAGGAAAAACTGTGTTGTTGAGCGAGACAGACGGAATGGTATTCATATTAATAGAGAATATAAGCCTTTGCTGTCCTAATAGAATGGCTTGGGTTTTATCAGGATTGAGATTTAGCCCAAATTTGTAGAATTAATTGTGAACAGAATGAAAGGAAAGGAGCAGAAATTCTTTAAGTAAAATTGTACAATACAAAAGAAGCACGTCGAAATATTCGTAACTGTGACCAAAGTAACAAGAGAGATATTCTTCAAATGTATTTCTTCAGGAAAGAAAAACACATCGGAATATTCGTAACTGTGACTACAATAAAAAGAAGAAATTCTTAGAATATAGTTGTTCAGGATAGTAAAAACAAATCGAAATATCCGTACTTGTAAATAGTGTAAGGAGAAATACGTCAAAAGTAGTTATTGAGGGCAGAATAAACATATCGGAATAATCGTAACTGTAAACGAAATAAAAGGACAAATTATTCTTCAAATTTGATAGATCGGGATAGAATAAACACACTGGAATATTCGTATCTGTGAACAGAGTAAAGAGAAATATGATTTTCCAAGCGCAATTCTTGAGTATAGAAAAGTACATAGGAATATTTCTGTGAACACAGTAAGAGAAAGAGGAATTCTTGAAATGTAGTTGTTTAGGATAGAAAAAATCTAAATATTCTGAATAGGAAAGAAGGGAGGAAAATTCTTTAAAATGTAACTGGTAAAGAAGAAAGAAACACATGTAAATATTCGTAGCTGTGAACAGAGTAAAGAATTAAAATTTCTTCAAATTCAATAATATGTAAAGCGTATATTTTTAGTAGGTTATTTTACGACGCTGTATCGAGATCTCAGGTTATTTAGCGTCTGAATGAATGCGGGTGATAATGCCGGTGAAATGAGTCCGTGGTCCACCCGAAAATTACTCAGCATTTGTTAAAATTAGGTTGAGGGAAAACCCCGGAAAAAACCTCAACCAGGTAACTTGCCCGACCGTAATCCGAAACCAGGCCAAGTGGTTTGCAGCTGTGAACAAAATAAATGTAGGAAAAAATCTTGAAATGTAGTTGTTGAAGACAAAAGAAGAGCACAGCAATATTAGTAACTCTGAACGAAGTAAAGGAAGGGATATTATTCAATTAAAAGTGGCCTATAGTTGTCTGGAAAAGATAAAATACAGCGGGTATTAGTAACTTTTAACAAACTAAAAACATACTAATTCTTCGAATTAATTTTTCAGGTTTTAGGGAGCAGAATTATTCGCAAATTTGAATAGCACAAATAAGTAGAAGTTTTTTTCGATAGATTGTACACTGATAGCTAACTCATCAGTTGTTTTTTCTTTGCTCCGTAATTTTAAACGTTTATTTTGAGAGTAGAGCTGATGAATAGAGTTGTGATGGAAATACGTTGTGAGATGGTTGAAATGTATCGAGAAATTTGACTTTTACTTTTTTTAATATATATATATTGTATTTGATCAGCCAAAAAAAATAAGGCAAAACCAAAACATGTGGAATTATGCATGAATTTGAACCGATGAAATATGACACTTTCTGAAGTGTAATTATTTGTTTGGTCGAGCAAAATGGAGATTAAGATTTAGATATTACTCTACATTTCCAAAAACACGCACCTATAATGCTGAAAAATAAATATTTCCTCCGAATCAACGAAGAAATGATTTCCCAGTACTCAAAATTTTTTTTCACAACAAAATTAGCCTGAAAACCTCAAACCTAATAAAGATTTAATTTTCCAAATCCTTGACCTTATTTATTTCGCTCAACTTACAACCTTGCACACCTATTATATCTACACAAATATTCTTAATTTGATTTCATTACATTTTAACTAATTAATTTATAATAAATGTAGGTATCATAAAGAACAGGAATTTAATTTACTTATTAACTGTACCTATGAAGAGAGAGACGGGAGGTTTCCACAAGCCACAGTTCACTGTCTTACGACAAAACATTATGGCGATATAATTTTTCGCTGTTCCTTTCATGAAACTGACTTTCATCACCGTGCCCTTTACATTCCTTAATATTTTAAAATTAGACATACAATAATACATATCATGGCTCATAGCCTATGGCTAAAAATATACAATTAAAATATATTTAACGAAAATTTTTGTCAATTTTTTTAATTTATTCTGAATCATGATAGAGGACGGATACTGGAAAGTTTTCTTTTCTCAATCGTACTATCGGGGACTGGAATGCTTTACCAATAACTAAAGGTTTTACCAATAACCACAAACATATTTAAAAATGTGCTTAAGGACTTTACTAATAAACGGTAGTATATTATACACACTATTTAAAGAGTGTAATTGATGTTTTGTTATTTGAAGTGTTGTATCAGTGAATAAGTGTGTTGTGTCAGTGAAGTTTTATAGTTTATAATGGCAGTGCAAAGTATCTGAACAGTGAAATGTTTTTGAAGTGTTAGTGAAATCAGGATAGAATCAGTGAAATGTGTCGTAGTTCCATTTAGTGAGTGAGTTGACAGCAAAATGAGTGTAGTGCTGAAAGGTACTTGTGCATGTATGAACATATCATACTCGTGGGTTTTAGTTCCAACTTAGATTTACTTTGAATGTTATTTTCAGTGATCGTGCTTCATTTAATTTAAGATGCTCCTCTTATTATTATTATTATTATTATTATTATTATTATTATTATTATTAGTAGTAGTAGTAGTAGTAGTAGTAGTAGTAGTAGTATATTAGTATTAATATTAATTTATTATTAATTGTATTTTTATTAATTGTGCTTATTATTAATTGTCATTATTGAGTGTAACTAGTTACTACTGCCACCGTGTATTTACCCATTTGCAGTGTGAATAAATACATACATACTCATTGTTTAATGTTTATTCTTGAAATATTTCAATCATCGGCGAGTAATTTATTCCCAGCTACTCATCTCTAATATCTCTCTAGGAGTAATAGTTGACCAACTTGATACATTCAGTGTTGCTTTTGGTGTACCATAAGTGGTAGTCGCACGTTGCACTAATGAAGTGATGATTAAGAGAGCAATTAGTAGATATCACGTAGAGAAAACCTACCCGAAGTACCATATATATCTGTGAAAAATTCTACTTGTACTGGAATGGACTTGAGCTCTGATTTACGGCGTAATCGACAAGTTAGCGGAATGGCTAACGGTGATCTATCTTAATATCACTGTTTCACTGAATTCTATAGCCTATTGAATGTGCATTTGAAATTAATATAATTGTCAAATAAACTGAGCACTAAAGGTGTACTAAGCGTTAAGTTTTAAAAAAATATAATATTGTTAGCCATTTTGCCTTTTATTACAGATATATTCCAAGCTTGAAAAAATGGTTGTTAATCTTCAAACAAAGATTAATTTGGTACAATGTTATTACGAATATGGTAGAAACTTCGCTGTTGGATTAAGAAGATTTCAGACAAAAATACATCTGAAAAACTGTCTTTGTATTATGCTTTCTTATCGTGCAGAAGTTCAAAGATACTGGTAAAGTTAATGAAAAAATGAGTTCTGAAAAAGCAAGATTTTTTTGTGATATTCAGTTTATGGGATTAATTCGTGATAAACCTACCCAGAGAGAGAACCCGTTATCAGTCAGCAGTGCTAATGTGTTAAGCATATCGTCGTTGTTCCTGAAATAACTCCTATGTGCAAAATATAAAATTTTTCAGTAGGAGGAAAAAACACATTTATTCATCCTATGGCAGCCGTACATAGGAGACTATGAATTCTTGCATTTTCGAAACAAAGAAAATACATAGTTATATATAGGAGATTTTATTATTTGCTACATTACTATATAAGTTATTTAATAGAGAAAAAATCTGAAAATTGATAAATATGTCACATAAGAGTTATTGCAGGAATAACGACGATATGTTATACAGTATTATTTGTAAAATTTACACTATCTTCTGTAAATGTAACTTTATCATCTGTAAATGATCTACTGTGTTTGTTGTATATGACATTAACGATTTTACAAATTATTTCAGATATTTTGAAGTCAAGTTTTTTTTTTTTTTTTTTTTTTTTTTTTAATTTCATACACTATGTATACATATTTCATGTTGTGATTCTGATATCTTTTACATGACTGTCTTCATTGGAGGTAAAAATGGGGGGAAAATGCCACATTTTAAGGTGTATGAAGTAATGGTACTTGATGTAAAAGCTATGCGAAAACACGTCCTTGTAAGGGAGTTTGGGGCTGAGAAAAACTTAATATGTGAGCTCCAAGCCTCTTGGCCACTTATCTCATTCCGAGTTTCGCAGTTTCACTGAAGTAACTTTTTAATGTTTCTCCTCCAATTTTCATTCATTCATTCATTCATTCATGCATACTTACTAGGTTATTTTGAGTCGATAGAATTGGTGAGATGAGACCAATGATGATCCATAGATTTAACTGACATTCGCTTTACCATTAGTGTAAACCTCGGGAAGAACGCTACCAGCGAAAATCGAACTCACGCTTGTTCATTTAAGTAGACAAAATTTGAATCTGTAACTTTATACTGAAAGAGTGTTATTTGTAATATAGAGAATATCAGTGTTTTTCCCTGCTACTAATCGAATTCTAAAAAAAAAAAAAAAATTATACTACTAATTCAAAATAAATTATGTTTAATTAACCTAACGTTCCATACATAATCACTGTTTACAATATCAATGCCACCATTTTCTCCAATGTTTACTTTTGAGAATCATTTTCATATGCTTCAAATCTGATAATGATATTGCATACTGTACTAAAACAAATATATACACATGGTAGAAAAACTATTAATAGCTCTGAACGCTTAGCAGATATGTTGTTTGGATTGGTAAAACGATTCCCTTATATTCATTTCATCTCTTGTGTATATTATTGCAGTTTTTATAGCATATATCAACCATATGAATTTCTGTCCTATTTATCAATTTCGTATGTATTTAACGTACGATGTAGAGTTTTGTTTTCAGTACTCGCATATTAAAATTTTTACAAACCAACTGATTATATTTTATCTGCGGAAAACATCTCTGCCGTTTCGCTTTAATAAATAAATCATTTACCTTATTATATCTGCTTTTATAATAATTATAATTATTTATTTCTATCTTAAAATAGGTCTACTATTTTTTTAAGCTGCGAAACACCTTGCAATAAGTTTGCATAGAGGTAGAAACTATCCCTCACTCTAGGTCCTTACTAGATAAGTTAGCAGAACATTCTTTTAGATCCGGATTCCAATCTCTGTAATAGCGAAGTGGTATTTGTCATGGAAAAAGACGAGTTTTCTGAGAGTTTGTTCGGAGTTCTTCAGTTTCCTTCTATTATTCCAATGTCACTTTCCATTTCAGTGTTCATTATCATTTCAATGTAATATTTAGTTGCTTATTTAACGCTTCTGTATCAACTACTTGTTTATTTAGCGGCAATGAAATTGATTGCGAGATGGTATGTTGCGAGATGAGTCGGAATATTAGCAAAAAAATTGCCTAAAATTATTTTTAAGTTGGGAAAAACCTCGGAAAAATTCCAACCTGGTAACTAGCCAAGCGGAAATCGAATACACATCCGAGCACAGCTACAAAATAGCAGACAAGCGCGGCTTCTCCCTGAGCTACGCTGGTGAATGATTTTAATAATATACATTCAAAACGGCGCGGCTTCAATTAACAGTATTGTGATTGGAGTTCAGGGGCATGTACTGGAGTGCTTACAGTTGTTGTAAATTATAAGTCTTGTATGTCAATTGTTAACTTATAATTCACAACTTCACTTTGTATAGTTAAGGGGTTAGGTACAGTTTACAGCAGTAAAATTTTGGAAATATTCAACATTTTTTTCCTCCATTACTGTATTTGAACGATAATGAAAATTAGTATGTGCAAAATACTAAACGAAAAAAATATTTTTACGATTTCAAAAAAAATATATTTACATTTCTTTTTTCAAAATTCATTTCATTGTGCAATGATGAAACGTTTCCCACATAACTCAAAAACTATCCAACATTCTGTGATGACATTTTTGTGTATTTATGCAAGATCACGTCTCTACCTTTGATAGATTGTCTGATAAAAAATAAATTCATTTTTAAAAATGCTCAAATATCAGTATTTTCTTCTAACACAAAATAAAAAAAAAATGTATTAAGGAATGTAGTTGAAAGAGCATGATATTGTAAACATGAGTTTCAGCAATAAAATAAAAGAGAGAGAACATGAAAAAGTTAAGAAGTTTGTAAGTTATGAGGGAAACGCTTCATCACTGCACAGTAAACTGCCACCATTTTGAATTTTGAAAAAAAAAAAATATTTCTTTAAATCGTAAAAATATTTTTTCATATAGCAGAAGGACAGTGTTTTACACATACCAATTTTCATTATTGTACAAGATACAGTAATGGAGGAAGAAAATGTTGAATATTTCCAAAACGTTTACTGCTCTAAGCTGTACCTAACACCTTAAACTTTACAAAAGAAGTCATATCTTTACAAATTAATTTTTGCATGACTTACAAGTATTTCATTTCAAAATGAAGTAATACTTTTACAAATGTGTAATTTTACTTGTATAACTAGCACATTTTCTACAATTTTCCTTCTCCACCGCTGTGGAGTAACGGTTAGCATGCCTGACCGTGAACGAGCGGGACCGGGTTCAAATCCCAGTTGGGAGAAGTTACCTGGTTGATGGTTTTTCCGTGGTTTGCCACCAGCAAATGCTGGATAATTTTCGGCGTTCGACAGTGGACTCATTTCGCTGGCATTATCACCTTCATCTCACTCAGACGCTAGATAACTATAGCAGTTGATTAAGCGTCGTAAAACAATAAATTAAAATTTTTCCTTAGGTGTGTAAAGTTTGAAAGTGTAACAAAATATGCATTAATAAAATAAATAGACTATTATGTTTTAAATTAATTTTATAACTGGACACCATTAAGATTTAGTTATGTTTTTTAAATGTAATATCATTTAACATCAGTTCTAGTGACTCAGATGTAGGTATTGTATTTTATTTATTCAATTTACTGTATTGTATTTATTTATTTTATGTATTATATTTAATTTAATATTGGTTAAAATCAAAGAAGGAGTATATCCTCCACAGTGTTACTATTCAACTTCGGCGTAGCTCAGTGGTTACAGCTCTTCATAGTAGAACCAAGGACCCAGGTTCGATCCCCGATGCCGGAGCGAATTTTTCTTCTCTAAGAACAATTGTTACCATAACAGATAAATTCTGTAGGACCAAAAATTAGTCTTTAAGTAAACATACTTATGAGGCAACAAGACTATGAAGAAATAGACACTATAAAATACTTATCCCCACTAATACGTTAAAACACACAGCACCTGTATTCATCCCACACAACACAAACACAAGCATTTCGATCCATGGTATACACACTAATAAACATACTACTCGACCAACGCCAGTGGAGTCCCTACAGCCCGGAGCCGTGGCGCTACTGCTCCTGCGTTCGTAACACCGCATCGCGATAGTTCACATTACGCCCGCGGCTCCACTCGCCTTGGTCGAGTAATACCTATAAGCCAACAAGACTATAATGAAGAAATAGACACTATAAAATACATTACAGGAGAATGGATACAACATAATAGAACACATTATGAAAAAAGGCTAAACACAAATAAATAAATTCAACAAAAACATACTAATAAAATCAATAAACAGAACGACAAATTTGGAACAGCAAAACTAGGAACAAACAAGAAACTAAATTGTTTTCCAACATAGTGAATATGTTGTTTTTTCTGCCTTGGATGTTGTAATATTTACAGCGCTTTAAAATTTTAAATGACTTTTGAATAGTCTTAATGATGGGTCTTTTACACGACACCAAATTTCTACATTTCACAACAACTCACAGACGTGTCTATCACAGGTACTGGATTCAATATACAGTGTAATGCTTCGTTGTTTTTCCTGCATTTATATCGGTGTCCGTCATTTTCAACAGCATTTGTAATCACGGAATCAGGTTACAAAATTAAAGAATAATACAATGAGCTGACAACTAGATTTAAGCTAATGTGGAACATCTGTTATTGTTATCAGCGTAACATTTTAAAGTACGGCTTTCGGTAGGGAAATGACGGTTCCCGTTGAAGGTGTATGTTTAAATTGTGTTTGTATGTGTCGTTTTTGAATCACTCACAGTCTGTAAAACTAATTTAGATACCCTCTCTAAGCTTGCCTTAACATTCTAATTCGTCCATTTTAGACGTTTTATTTCAACAAAGCTCTCACTTGCTAGTTGACTCCCCTACACCTCTTAATGTATTAGCTCTTCAAATGTTTCTCGCACACAGTTTTCCAATTCCATTCAACTTCACTATTATAAAACTCCCACGAAACAATTGTAGTTTCTGTCAAAAATATTTTTTTAATATTCCATTACACATGAAGATTCCATTTATGTGACCGTTTCGCATTCACTAAAATAAAAACAAAAAGGAAAAGCGATTCATACAATTCCGATAACTGAATAGGTCTTTGTTTTATTGTTTTTATTTTATTGTTATTTTTTATCGTTAGGAATGTGCTTTGTTATTATTTAATGTATTTTTACGCTTCACTTGACTATCCTGTAACCATGACGAAAGAGTTCTAACTAATTAAATTAATATACTTCATTCTGCCCCTTGCACATAAATAATAAACTCTTCCCATTTTTAGTTGACTCCACACTATTACACTGATTAGCCCAGTGACGTTATAACTACCTAAATAATGTCCTGTTATCTAATAAGCAACAAGCGTTATCTACATACAACTCTCGTTGCTTATTCACTTTCAAGCAGATTATGCACGATTCGACAGATGGCAGCATATGTATGCTTAGCCATGTGCAGCATCTAACGAAGATCTCTTCAACTTCGTGTTACGCTAAAATAGTCAATTTTTCATAATGGTACCTACAAGAAAGACGTATTCACGTCAAAACAAAAATCCGTTTCATGACAGCCAGTGGAGTGTCATGGCGTACCATCCAACTGTTGGCGTCACGTTCAACTGTCATCAGAGACTGAAGCACATTCATCTAACTCATCACCTGTCCCATGCAATGGCAGGAATTTAATGGCAAATTTCTTTCCCCGTGAAGATTCCAAACAGCTCTTATTGCACAACACTAGAAAAGACGCCTCAGATCACAGATATCTTTCAACATCTCTACAATAGCCTACTGAAGTAAGATCTACGTGGACATTATAATCTCCACATCATTTTTTCAGCATTTTGAAATAATCAAATATCGTCGATAGGAGTGAACGTAAAAATGACATATTCTAAGTTCATTTTTCGTGTTTATCCCGTAAATATTAAAAGCTCACAAAAATAGTTCATTTGTTAAAAAAAATATGTTAATTCACTTGCAGCCCATATAAAATGTATTCTATTCATTTTTTTTTCTTATAAATATTTTTGAGTGTTCTAATAACAAAAGAATATGCCTATATTGTTTAAAATTAAACTCTCATTTTTATCAATCCATTAGCAGAATATAATTTTACATAAGTAGGCAATTATATTTGACTATTCCAGCGAATTGCACGCAAGATTCAGATTCCATTAGTTGAAATATATGCTATCAATATTAAAATTTAACATCGTAATATTTCGAAGTTTTCTTCTTTTTTTTCACTAATTACACTGTACAACATGACATTTGTCCTTTTTATAAAAATATGTGTATTCGATGTATTTTTGTGGTCGCACAAATGAATCTGCAGTTAGTTTTTGTCCAACACGTATTGTTTCTCCAAAATAAAGAGTTATTTAATGTTAGTGAAATGTTGCACTACTTTCACCTTATGAGATGCAAGATGTCACTGAAAGTACACTTTCTGGACAGCCATCTGAACTTCTTTTCAAAAACCTTGGTGCTCTGAGCGATGAACACGGGGAAAGTCTTCATCAATAAATGTCTACCTTCGAAAAGCGCTTCAGTGGAAGGTGGAATACAAGAATGCTGACTGAATATTGCTGGTCACTCATCAGAGAGATTGCAAAAGCTGTCTACAAACGTTAAAAAAAAAAATAATTTGTTAATGTTGGCCAAACAAAGGCTGCTTTATGTGCTAGTATAACAAATGTATGTAAATAAGTGAAGTGCTTATACCATAAAAAAAAGGTATGTGTTAGAAAATTTTGGTTTTCAGAAATGAACTCAGCACCTCTCATTTAGTTAAAATTACATAGTTTCATCTAAAGGACAGAAACAAAGTTTAAATTTGTTGTTCAATGTTATTTTCTGCTTGAACTGTGACATTTGACTTTACCAGCAGTAAATTTCCATGCCATTATATTTCCATAAATTAAACAAGACAGTAACTCGTTTCATTTTAGATAATCAGAAGGGAAGAGAGACGAAAGGTGATCTCACATACTCATTTAGCTTAAATAATATTTGTCATTAATACATTTATTGTGTCTGTTACTACCGGAAACGATATTTTGCAAATGTAGTATTTTAGTGATACAACGAATGAAGTCCAGTGTAAACATTTCAAACGTATTTAGTTTCGTTTTCTTTTACTTTTGCCTGTGGAGATACTTTTACTTCGTATTGGATACTGGTAACAGTAACTGGAATTAATACATTATCAAGCACCTAGATGTAATGGAAATAATTTCACCTTTCATTCTGAAGGTTCGGGGTTCAATCTCAAGTTTTTTTGTAGTTTCCCAAGACCGTTCAGGATAATGCTAGATTAGTGCCAATTTTAAGTACTATTACTACGCACCGTATTTTTTTTTATGAAATAAAATGGAGGACTTCGGTGTTAAATTTGCTACTATTTTCTAGATATTTCGTGAAACAAATTGTTGTTAATTAGGGGCATACTGTATTTTGTTAAATAAATTATCAGTTTAGTGCAGTATGTTATACTTAATATAAAACATTGTTACTTTTCCCTTTTGCTGAGACATTATCACATATAGGCCAATCAGCATCACTAAAATATAAACTAAGCATGGTATCTACAATGCCCGCACGTTTGTGACAGTCACTGAGTATTTTCGTGTACGCAGAAAAGCCTCCCTCCTCTCTCTCTCTGTCCAGATTAGATTTAGGGAACAACAGTGACTGCAAACATTTTACACCAAATTCACTGTGGCCCCCCTACTAGTTCCCCAAAATCTCTTCAAATCAAAACATAGTTTACAGTGCATAACAATACAACATAGCTAATTCTATCTACAAAGTCCTCTGAACTTGTACAGGAGCTACAAACATTACCATAACTTCAGGTTAAATTATGACTGATGTATACTATTTGGTATGGGATATTTCGGTGACTATGTTACAAACTTCTAGGACTGACAAACGGGGTAAAAAGGAATTACTGTTGTACGTAGAAGAGGAACTCAGCGCCATATTCATCTCGGTTATGATCTACAGTGACGTCCGAAAGTCTTGTCACCCCCCCCCCCTTGTTTATATATTGATGTGCATCCATTTTGAATATGTCATAGGAGATGTGTGACAATGGTTGATACTTTACGTTCCAGCTTGTTTAGTGACCCAGAACATCAGTATGGGACCATCATTGTCCTCAGCAAAGGCGGTGTGATTTCCCTGTGGGGAATAATTAAGCAGCGTGTCTCGAAACATCGATACCAGGCAATTGAAGATTTGAAGCAAGCTGTTAGGGAGGCATTCAGGGAGATCACACCGTCTTTGCTACGGAAAATTTTACACAGGACATGGCGCCGCATCATTTTGTGCCACAACAGTGATGGTTCCATACTGGTGTTCTGGATCACTACACAAGCCGGAACGTAAGGTATCAACCATTGCCACACATCTGCTATGACATGTTCAAAATGGATGCATATCAACATACAAATAAGGGGGGTGGATGACAAGACTTTCGGACTTTACTGTACAACTCTTAATACAATGTCACTGAAAACACTCAATCCAGAGGCGGTTTTTTTTTGCATACTTGCATATAGAAATGCTTATCACACAAAGAAACTTTACGAACGGATTACGAATAACTTTTGCAAAATGTGTAAGATTTCACTGGTGACAGAGTTATGCTAATTTCAGGCTTATTATTGCTACTATTATTGTTACTATTATTACTATTACCCTATATCATTATACAGGGACATCACTTTATTTTTACCAACATTTTTAACATTAACCTGGCTATACTCGGAAACACTGTTACCCCCTTCCATTACAGAAGTTTGTTGTTACTAGTGCAATATGTAAACAAATCATTTTACTAGGCATAGGAGGAAAGAAAAGTAGTGTATCCATTTATGTTGTAGGGAAATACGATATTACGGTTTTCAGTTTGATCATCAGTTTTACGGAATTTATCAAAATACAGTAGAGTAGTAACTTTTTTTTTCAAAAACTCAACTTTTCAGGCGGCTATGTTCGTTATGTAATGTCTACTTTATTTAGCATATTAATTATTGGTGTTAACATACAATATAGAGAGTGCATTTAAATTGAGGGGGTCATAAGTAAAGGGCTGTAAGTGCACTTAAGTTACTTTTGAGAAAATGGGGTTTAAATATTTAAGCTTTCGTAAAACCGGTGAAATTTTTATTTAATTTTTAATGTGTAATGCGATTAAAATATTCCTTCGCCACTAAAATTTTTAGATACTTTTGTTTACACTGGATGAACTTAACTCATGTTATTACAAATGTCACTAGCATTCCTTTGCTTCTAATCACCTCAATTCAAAAAAAGCTAATCTGAATTTTTAAACAAGTTGCTGTAAATGGTTGCCGTTCATTACAATGCAGGCTTCAATTCAGTACGCATATTATTAAAAACATTTTGAAGCATATTCTCTGAAATTGAATTTATCGTTTCTTGAATATAATTTTTTAGTACGATATTATTAATATAGGTTCTTTCTTCTATAGAAAACGCAATCATATTTATGAAACACACTATACACTGCAGTGTTTACTTCACTGCTTGAAGACTTCGAATGCAACAGCGGCCGTAAGTTTGTGTGTCTGACGGGAGCAAGGACATTAGTGAAGGGTGAGAGTGAAGTACATTCAGAAATGCAGGTACAATAAAAATGCAAGTAAAAATAAAATGATGACCCTGTATATGTAACAGATAACTCATCGCTATGTTAAAATCGGCAGTACTTTGAAGAAAACAACAGCCAGGATTGCCAACCGTCCGCCGTAAACAAACATGAGACGGCAGTGCAGTCGCTAATGCAATTCAAATGGGAATTATGATGTGACTCTTTATGTAACAACTAGATGGCAGCGTAGTAAACCTGACAAAAGTTGTTAACGTCAAAGCCTATAAGGCCGACCTATCTGGTTACATATATGATCTAGGCCAGCGTTTCTCAAACTTTTTTGAAGTGGGGACCACTTTTTAAAGTCAGAACAGTTCCGCGGACCACCTTACTCTTGTTCCCTTCGAAAGAAATTTAGGCCTATCATTTTCGTCGTATATTTTAACACCATTATACTTATATTTTAAAATTGAATTAAGGTTCGGTACTTAGGTCCTGTTATGAATTCGGATGGTCACTGGCTGGATTACAGGTGAGGCGCCAGATGTGCAGGAAAAAGATGTCGAGAAATACCACGTATATAGTGCTTTAAATCCCTCTTTTGTTGCTGAGAGTAGAGTGGGAAATCGATAGACGGGTAGGATAATAAATTTCATAAAATGTCTGTACTGGGAGAAAAAGTGAAATTCGATTGCCATGTGTCATTTCCAAACTCTGAAATTTTAAGCTATAATGTGATACGCAATTCGTTCGAATTTTATTTTTTCTTCTGTTTTTTTTAAGGACCACAAGGGCAGACCTCGAGGACCACAGGTGGTCCGCAGACCATAGTTTCAGAAACGCCGATCTAGGCTATTACTATTTACTTACTTACAAATGGCTTTTAAGGAACCCGCAGGTTCATTGCCGCCCTTACATAAGCCCGCCATCGGTCCCATCCTGAACAAGATTAATTCAGTCTCTATCATCATATCCCAACTCCCTCAAATCCATATTAATATTATCCTCTCATCTACATCTTGGCCTCCCCAAAGGTCTTTTTCCCTCCGTCCTCCCAACTAACACTCTACATGCATTTTTCAATTCTACTACTACTACTACTACTACTACTACTACTACTACTACAACTACTAAAACTACTACTACTAAAACAACAACTACTGCTACTAAAACTACTACTACTAACACTATTAAAACAACTACTAAAACTACTAAAATTACTACTACTAAAATTACCAAAACTAAAACTACTACTACATAAACTACTAAAACTACTATTTTATTATTATTATTATTATTATTATTATTATTATTATTATTATTATTATTATTATTATTATTATTTCGTACGTCATGTATTCAGCCAAAGTGAAATGTAGTGAATTTCCGCAAAGTTATTTCCTAGCTACTTGTAAGGTTCCTGTTTTAGATAAGAATGCTTGCGTGGCTTTCAAGTACGAATAAAGAGTTTAAGGGTGCTATTCATAGACATTTCGCTAGCCCGCTCTACGAGCGTGCTAAACTAGCCCCGTCTATCGACTGGTTACTTGTACAGGATTCATATCATATATCGCTAACACTGGTTTATGAATACGAGAAACGTTAGTTCGCCGATCATCCACCGGAAGCCCGCGCTAAGAATGTCTATGAATACGGCCCTAAGTCGCTACCGCAGTGGTCTCGGAGAAGGAATTCTGATTCTGAAATATACTCTGATAACATGCTAGAGTAGTCCATTTCTACAAATTTTATCCTAGTTTGTCTGACGCCTAGCTTTCTTGCTTCCGTACCAATGGTATGCAACTGTGCCATTAAATAATTTTACGCCCATCGGCCAGGATCAGTTTTTATCCGATAAGGAGAGGGAAGATTTTAGCAGCATGTAGTTTCCTGTATTTGGAAGACACCTCCATTCGATGAACAATTTCAACAGCTTATGTCTTGACCAGTCATTATTGCGTTATCGACTCTTGGTGTCATGTCAACTAGGTAACAATTAATTGAGAATATATCTGGTGGAATATTGCGACTACATAGCGATTCATAATCCACCTGCTCACAGAGCCATTTGCGTAATGATCTCGCCAACGTACTGTACAATGAAGAAATAACAAATGGATATCAATTTTTGTTCAGCGTAGATCAAAAGAAGCGATACTGTTTTCCGTTTGTTTTCTAATGACGAGCAACTGGGAAATAAACCCAAGAGTTTTGTTCACGGAAACTGAAACATATTAAATATGAGAACAATAACAATGAATATTAGTGAGTAAATAATGTATAAAAATGAATCCAATCCAAGATAAAATATGAGTCGAAAGTAATATTATTTATACCTAACAAAATGTGACAGGTTCCCAACTTTACTATATTACATATTTTATGTAGAACGAAGTCTTCTCCTTCGTCTCTCCTTTTTTCTTTGTAATCATCCTTTCAATTCTTGATATTGTCTTTCTTCCCTTTGTATTCCCCTCGCTCTCTTTGTAGTTTGCTGTTCTCCTTTCAATTTCCCTGTTCTACTTTTATTCCGCTTTTCCTATTCCTACTCCGCTTTTACTCCTCGTATTCATCTTACATTCTCGACCTCCTCCTGTTCTCCTTTCATTTCTCTTTGCCTCCCTTTATTTCCCTTTGTCTCCTTCCATTCAACTTTTCCTTCTTTCACCTACTCTTTTCCTCCTATCATACACCCATTTCCTGTTCTCATCAACCTTTTTCCTCCATTCATTCACCTTTTTCCTCGTATCATACATCCTTTTCCTTCTTTCATCCACCCTTTTTCTACTCGTGTTCACCCTTTGTCTACTCGTATTCACCCTTGTTCTACCCGTATTCAAACTTTTTCCACTCTTATTCATCCCTGTTCCACTCATATTCACCCTCTTTTTCTACTCGTATTCACCTTTTTCCTATTCGTACTCACCCTTTGCTATTCGTATTCATCCTTTTCCTATTCGTATTCACTCTTTTCCTACTCGTATTCACCCTTGTTCTACTCGTATTCAAATTTTTTCCACTCTTATTCATCCCTGTTCCACTCGTATTCACCCTCTTTTCCTACTCGTATTCACCTTTTTCCTATTCGTACTCATATTCACCCTTGTTCTACTCGTATTCAAACTTTTTCCACTCCTATTCATCCTTGTTCCACTCGTATTCACCCTCTTTTCCTACTCGTATCCACCTTTTTCCTATTCGTACTCACCCTTTGCTATTCGTATTCATCCTTTTCCTATTCGTATTCACCCTTTTCCTACTCGTATTCACCCTTTTTCTACTCCTAGTCACTCTTGTTCTCCTCATATTCAGCCTTGTTCTCTTCGTATTTAATCTTGTTCTCCTCGTATTCCTCTGTTCTCCTTGTATTCCCCCCTAAAGTTCTCATATTCTCTCTATTCTCGTTTTTTCCCCTCTTTCTCCTTCTCGTCTCTTTTTTCTCCTTTTGTTCCCCGTGTTGCTCTCTTCGTTTTGCCATATTTTAATCTATTCTAAGTATGGAGAGTGCCGTGATTTCTTGCCCAGTAAATCATGATAGCATACAGAACCTTGTTTCATTTCTTGCACTAATCACACGTGGTTCTACTAAGTAGATATACAGCATATACTAAAGTCATGCACTTGTCGAACTTTATCAGAGTGGGTAAAATATCTGCCGTTGTGGATCAGTGGCAGCGTACTTACTTCCTGAGCAGGCGAATGGTGTTAGATTCCCGACTAAGTTAATGAAGAAACTTATCCTTATTCCACGGAACTGACTTTGCGTCCCTTTCTTTGTGCGTTTCGTATAACGTCCTATTATTAGTCCTGAATCTTGCTAATTCCACGTTTTGGCAGGTCCTAATTTCGGTCAAAATTTTGGCTTAAAAGCTTGAGTTTATCCCGACGTGACGCCTCAAATGGCACAGAGGGTTAGAAAAAAAAAACAAGAAGAGTATGTAAAAATAGTGATAGATGTCTTGTTTAGTTTAAAATAAAATTTATGTGAATCTTTCAAGCCACATAATCGACTCTGCTTACCCATATTCTGCAGTACAAAAAGCAGTGATTTCATTCCCGAAAGTTCATATTCTTCGCACAAACTTTATATTTTCTTGTAGAATTCGCAGTATCAGCCATCTATATGGGCAATGCAAGCCACTCGAGGGCAGCAATCATCTCGACTATTTCAGCTTACAAGAAGTAGTCGAATAACTGCAGCATCATGGTCGAGATCACCACAAAAGAATTGAAAATGGCCTGCACAAGAAAGAATGCGGCAATTTTTTTTCGTTCGATATGAGATATGATTGAAATTCCTACACGAAAATACAACAGCACACTACAGCGTGTTAAAACGACGCAAGTTGCATTTAAAATTAGAGTCTACCTTGCAATCGCCAATAGGTACTTCGATTTAAAGTGACTCGTGCCTGACCACAAGAGAAGAATCAATTTAAATATGCTAATAATTAATTTAAACTACCTCTGATTGAAGTTCTGACTGGTATGTACATCTATTATCAGTAGAGTCCTGCGTTTGGTCACCTAAAGCCTCCAAGCAGCCCGCAACAGTGTAGGTATGTAGTGTAGCTTGATGTGATGCAACGCTACATAGTTCCGGTCTGCTACTCAGTGAACATACAAAAACAAAACAAAGCTAGGCGCTTGAAAATGTGTGCTACAATAGACGAATTTGGTAGCGAACACATCATTAGGAAAGAATATATTGTATTTTATCAGAAAGAAGGACAATTTTTATATATCAAACACTTAAAATATTTACAGTCATTGATGAGACCTATATGTAACGCGTAGAAACTCCTAAAACACGCATTAATAATGTGTTTTATTTTAAGTTTGTGCTCAAATTTATATTTTTCATTTGTTATTTCCAAACATTATTAATTAAATCTAAAGTATCTAGATGCGTTTTACTTATTGTAAATATCAGGGGTAAAAAAATTCCGGGCGCCAGGTAGTTAAGACGACTAAAAATTGTATGTGGCTTCTGAATTGTTTATTGAGTTCAAAAGCTTTTAAGATTTCGATTTCTTAATTAATTGTCACTACGACTAATATATAATGTTGACAAAATCGGTTGTATGAAGAAATTAGAATGTGCTTTTTAAACTAATATCGTTACATTTGTTACGCATCTAAAGATATTGTCCTACATTGCTTCAGATCGTCTCTGAAACCGTGTGGTTGCATTGCATAGATATTTAATATTGTTTGATATATTTCAGTAAATGTATATTTATTTTGGCTCGAATGGTTTCCTCATTGTATGTCGGGACGAAATGTGATGGCTCCAGATTTTTTTTTTTAATTTCGTTCATCCCTAGTAATTTTTATCTTTTATTGCAAGCTGCCTTAAAAATAAGAGTATATACTTCGTTAATTGTTGTTATTAAATCTATTGGGAACTAAATTAATGACTCTCCCATAATAAGCAGTAAAATGTTTCATACAAAACAATTTTTATCTCGAAAAGGAAGCAAAAAACGAGCAAAATTGTATTACACTTTTTTTTTTAATATCTGAAAGAATAAGCCTCTGAAATTAATGACATTGCTTATGGTTCACCCTCTATAGTACAGGAAAGATTGGAGAGTTTTGCGTTTCCAGTAAAATACTTATTTTTGGACAGAAGAGTGTGAATGAATGAATGAAGAGAGAGATTTGTAGAAAACTGTGATACATATCTATATTGTGAGCACTAAGAACGTATTTGAAAATGGAAAACATCACTGCAAGAGATTAGGATTAATTGACTAATATGTATGCTCTACATACATACATACATACATACAACTGATCTTGACTATTTGTAATTTTCTACTATATTTTATGTAATTTCTAAGGTATCCTCTTTTGTGTTAATTTGTAATCTAATTTTGTATTTCATGTATATTATTGAAACCTGGTTGAGTGGAAGAGAAGGTCTCATGGCCTTAACTCTGCCAGGCAAAATAAAAATACTACTACTTACATAGATACATAGCCTACATACATACACACATATACATACATACATACATACATACATACATACATACATACATACATACATACATACATACATACATATGGAGAAATGAGTATTTTATCTTTATAAGATAATATAGAAACTTTACAAAACAAAACGACTTTTGTGGCCTAAATTTAAGTCATTATAATATTGACCTGCATTAAAAGTGAATATTAAGCAATAATAATGTTCTCTTCATATATTCGTGATTCGAACTAGGACCTGCTGCGTGAAATCACAGTCACTGGATATGAATCATAATGGAAGATATAACAGGAAGTTATGTGTGGTCAAAATTACGCGTTCCATTACGTAGATTTAAATATTCATCGTATTCGTGGCGCTCTCAGCGGTTTGACGCAATTTTGTTAGTTTGCTGTGAGATGGAACCTAACAAATATTTAGCCTCTAAATGCATGGATGAACGAGACAGCCCGTCTCTTTACACAGGGCGAGTGCGTTGACTGACTTGCCCGGTCAGTCGACCCGTATCGTGATATTGATTGTGGAAACCAATTAACATAGAAGCATTGTCAACACAGCAACTTTCGTAAAGCCTATGTGAGAAATGAGGTTCCCTATTGTCTGTTGGAATTGACTTCGAATTATTTCTGCAAATATTTGCTAAATATGCACGTTCCCTAATATTGTTACAGGGACTAACAACGTCATATTTCAGTAAAGTCTTGAATAATATTATGTCCACAAATACCTTTAAATGTACAATACAAGGAGTGGAAATTAAATAAACTTATAGTGCACACTTGAATTAATAGAAAACCTATATTACGTTTTGTGATTAAATTAACGATTATCTATAAAATTATGTTCAAAGTTTCAGCGGTTTGGCAACTTCACAGCTAACGCACTGCTCTTTCTTTTCGTGATATAGATGTGGAAGGTCAAAGAGCTCAGGTCTGTCTGCCTACCTTCCACCTCCCTCTCGGACTACAACGTTGCAGTCTGTTCGCATCGTTCAGTGGCTTCAAATTAGTGATTCTTGAATTAAATTTACACGAAAACCGTCCACGCTATTGAAATACGCCATAGGGCTAAATTACATTGGGCAACAAATTTAAACTTTGTTTCTGTCCTTTAGATGAAACTATGTAATTTTAAGTAAATGAGAGGTGCTGAGTTCATTTCTGAAAACCAAAATTTTCAAACGCATACCATTTTTATAATACATTCACTTCACTTATCTACATAAATTTATTACACTAGCACATAAAGCACCATATTTTGGCCACAATTCACAAATTAAAATATCTTTTTTGATCTTTTACGTTTGGAGAGAGCTTCTGCAATCTCTCTGATGAATGACCATCAATATTCTGCCAGCATACTTGCATTCCACCCTCCACTGAAGCGCTTTTCAAAGGTAGACATTTCTTGATGAAATCTTTCCCCGTGTTTATCGCTTACAGCACCAAGGTTTTTTGGAAAGAAGTCCAGATAGCTGTCGAGAGAGTGTATTTTCAGTGATATGTTGCATCCCATAAGGTGAAAGTAGTGCAACATTTCACTAACATTAAATAACTTTTTACTTTGAAGAAACAGTACGTTCTGGACAAAAACTAACTGCAGATTGTTTTTGCGACCACAAAAATACATCAAATACACACATTTTTATAAAAAGGACCAATTTTATGTTGTACAGTGTTATTCTTTATTAGATTTTCTATCGATATGGGCAAAAATCACGATCCTACTTGCAACTGTTTAAGAATAAGAGAGTGTTAAACATATGAGAAAAACAAATATTTTTTTTTCTGAGAAAATTATGAATTCTCCACCAATATGGTACTACATTTTTTTTACATACAACCTGAGCCATTCGCTCTGAAAATCTGCAGGGTTATTTCACTTCCTCTCTATATAAGTTCCATGAAGAACATTTACAGTATAAGCTTAAGTATTACGACATTATTTGATCCTTTCCTTGCAAATTCCTCTCAATAATATATAATATTAATATTATGTATGTTATATTCAGAATAAAATTATTGACTAAAATAGATAACTTTTGTCTTGTTGTCACTGCCGTTTTTCACTACTTCCATAACCAATTTTCTTCTTTTCTTCTGTTGATATTTCGTTTTTCTATCTCCCCATTAATTTTAGGCCTACTTCCTTCCATAGTGTATTCGGGTACTTACTTCACTTTCTGTTCTTCTTATACCTTCCCTCTGCCTATTTCCTTATCCTTGCCACTTTATTCTTCCCCATTTTGACTGCCTTATTTATTCTTATATTTTAATTTCATCTCTTTTCTTTTCAGATGTTTTTCTTATATTTTCTCACACTTCATTAAACCCATGTTTCGTTATTATATTGTCTATTTCCTTATTCTATTGTCTATTTCCTTATAATTACCGTATTTTCTTTCTTCCTTTCTCGTTTATTCTTTCTTTCTACTTTCTTACAATTACACTTTTTCTTTTATTCCCTTCTTTGCTGTTTTTTCACCTTTCTTATTTTACTTAAAATTTTCTTATTATATTCTATTTCTTCCTTTCTTTGTCGGTCTTTCTCTTTTTCTTATTTTTCTTCTTATTGTCTGTTTAATATTTTTTATTTACCCGTTTTTGTCGCTTATTATATTATATTTTCTTTCCATATTTTTTATTTTCTTATTCATTTTTCAGCTATTCTTTCCCTTTGCCTTATTTTTCTCCCTGCTGTCTTATCAATACTCTTTTTAATTCCTCCTCTTCTGCTATTCTTCCTTCCATTTTCTTACCATTAGACATTTTCTTGTTCATCCCTTATTTTGTCGTTCTGTTTTTCTTTATATTTTCTTATTATATATTTTATTTTTCTACCTTTTTCTTCAATTCTTCCTCTTTTCTATTCTTCCTTCTATTTGTTATCATTACGCATTTCTCATTCTTTCTTTTGTTATGTTTTCATCTCTTCCTTAATCCATAGCTGTGATATTCTTCCTTTACTTTTCACTCTTCCTCTTTTTCAATGTTCTTTCCGTTATTTTCTTTTTTTTATCTATTTTCTTTCGTATCACTTGTCTTTATTTTTTCCTTTTATACTCATATTTCTTCATTTCCTAACTTTTTATTTTTCTTTCTTCTCATTTCTTTCTGTTACTTTACATCTTTTTTTCCTTCAGTACTTTTTTCGTTTTGGTTTCTTTTCTCGGTTTCCCATTATTCTCTCCTCTTCACTTTCTTCTTTTTTCCTTATCTCCTTCTTTCCTTCTTCCTTTCTTTCTTCCTTCCAATCTTTCTTTCTTCCTTTCTTTCTTTCTGCCTTCCTTCCTTTCTTTCTTCCTTCCTTTCTTTCTTCCTTCCTTTCTTCCTTCCTTCCTTTCTTTCTTCCTTCCAATCTTCCTTTCTTTCTTACTTTCTTTCTTCAAATCTTCCTTCCTTCCCTTCTTTCTTCCTTCCTTTCTTTCTTCCTTCTTTCCTTTCTTTCTTTTCGTCTATTTTAATTCTGTTATCTCTTCATTTTATCTGTATTTAGTTTCCATTCTTCATTTTTTTTACTCTACTAATATGGCCACCATTTGTTCCTATTCTTGCTTTTGTCTGTTCTTAATTTTGTCAATCGTCAAGATAGTTGTTGTGCGACCTCTTAATTTTCTATCCGTTGTCAGCAAAACGTCATTTCCCAGGAGTAACAAGCATGGGATGTTTTTATAACGTGCCATGGCGGGAGCACGCCCGCACACCTTACCGACCTTGCATCGAGTCAACCACGAACCCACTCCAGGTTGGTGGACAAATTCACGTGGTGTTATATTGCATGAGAGTATCCCTTTCCGGGTATCGCCTTTGTACATGCTGTAAATATAAACATTTATTATTTCCGAAGTTCAGATAATATCCATTGTAAGTTGGATTAGGAACACATTGATGTGAAATGAATTACCTGCTTTCTATATGTAAATTATTTTAGACAAAGTTGGAATCTTCCTGTTTCCGTAACTTAGCTTGTTATAGTGCAAGTTTCTACTTTGACGAGTTCAGCAGCATTTGCAGAGAGAATGTTTACCGCGTTACATCACGATGCGGCTATTAATCGATCACGGGCTTAGCATTCGCCAGCTGCACTAATGCGTTATTCAGTACGAATTCCTCCATTCAAAAGATCTGACTTCGAACTGCAACTCATTAAACTTCACTTTCCATCGGAATGCATTGCACTATTTTCAACGTAAATGTGGATGATGGCCGTGAAAAGCTAACAGGTTTAAGCATTTAAGGAAGAAGAGTAGCTTCGCTAGGATGAAAATAAATACAGTTTGCCAAAGTTGTTTAAAATGTATTATTTAACATTTGAAGATTTATATTTTTTCTTCAGTATCAGTATAGATTTTAATAACCTGCTTAGCTGCCAGATATATGGAGATATATGTATATACCGAGAGAAGGGGAAGTCACCAAAAAATGATAATCCAAATCAAATTGTTTTAATTCTTAAAATTTAGATTCTACGAAAATTAATATTATTATGATATACCGAAGTACATATGACATTTCCGTCCAGGAATTCTGCGTTATCATAATATGATGGAGGGATAGAACAGAGAAAAATTATCTCCGGCATCGAGACTCGAACCCGAGTTTTCTACGTGCTCACGCTTTATCCACTAAGCCCCACCGGATTCCAGTTCCGATGCCGGACCGAATCCCCTCAGTTTAAGTCCTACCCCTCAGTTTTCCCTTTGGTTGCCTAACCTCATCTACTAGCTCACAGAGTATGTGACAGTGACACAATGTCCAAAGCACTATGTACAGAGGTGCACTCATTACGAGGGATTCGACGGGATGAGCGCCGTCTTGAGTAATTACTTACGCATATCATATTATTATAATGTATTGAAGTACATATGATATTTCCGTGCAGGAATTCTGCGTTACCAGACAGAATTTTTCTCTATTCTATCCATCCTTCATCATATGGTAATGCAGAATTCCTGCACGGAAATATAATATGTACTTCGACACATCATAATAATATGATATGCGTAAGTAACCACTTAGTGATTCAAGACGGCGCTCATCCTGTCGGATCCCGGCCACTTAGTCACTCTTAATGAGTGCACCTCTGTACATAATGCGTTGGATATTGTGACACAGTACGTGAGGGTAGGCTACCAAAGGGAAAACTGAGAGGTAGCACTTAAACTGAGGGGATTCGATCTGGTATCGGAACTGGAATCCGGTGTGGCTTAGTCAGCACGTAGAGCTGAAAACCCGGGTTGGAGTCCCGGTGCCGGAGAAAATTTTTCTCTGTTCTGTCCATCCTTCATTATAAGAAAATTAAGCTAAATATATTGTTATCCAGATACATTAAATATTTTACAGCCTTAGCAAATTTCACAAGTACGAACGAATTTATAAACGATGTTTTTCGGAATACATTACTAAAAATCTTCTTTCGAGATATATAATTTTATAGACATTCTCTGCCATTACTTCTTCCCTTTTCCCATCATTTTAAAACATAAAAACAAATCACACATTTAAATAAAACAACCAGTCACATCCCAAGTATTTCCATATTTCTCTCAGAAATTGACAAATCCACTTGCAGTATCTAGTTTAATTCCTAAAAGCCCGTGAGCTCAATGCTCATGAAGTCACTAATCCATAGAGAATAAATTATTTTAGGTCTTCACTTCTTCTACATAATTCATGACATAAAATATTCACTACAGTCCTCATCTTTGTCTTTCCAGCCTTACAGACTAACTTAGCAACTCACATAATGGAAATAATAAAATTCCCACAGCTATTTTTTATACCCAGCATATTGCAACCTTGCAATTGATAGTTGCTCTTTGAGTTTGCAATCCTTCCTATGAAAAAATTAAAGAACACTGTAAGATAGCCTTCTGAATCAATCAGAACGTAGCATTTTGTATCATGCTGCACTCTGAACATGTTTGTCTCACTGCAGGAAGATTTTTTTGTCCAACCGAAGTACTTATAAAACAGCGACACACTCGGTTCTCTTCACTGCGCATGCGCGGTCTTTTACAAGGTATGCGACAAGGTTATATTAGTGAATTAGTTGAGAGGATATCTAAGTGGCGTGAAGCCGAGGATCTTAAATCATTGAAATCTTTTCACTTGTTCCTCGACTCACGTCACTTAGATATCCCCTCAACTAACCCACTGACCTTGTCACATGCCTTGTAGAAGACTGCGCATGCGCAGTGAAGAGAACCGAAAGTGAGATCCACTCATGTATCGCTGTTACATAGGAACTTCTAGTTGGACGCAAAAAATCTTTCTGCAATGAGACAAACGTCGCTGAGCACTGCTGTGTTGTCGGTTTACTTATGTTATATAGTGCTACTATCACGTGCTTAATTTGTGTGTGTGTTATAACGTTATAAATAATTTGTAGTGCTGCTGTGTAATGTCGCAAAGAAAAAAGATGTCGTTAAAAAATGGTAACTCATGTAGTGAGAATCCTTGCATAAATAGATGTCAGAATGGTGCAAATGACTCGTCAGTTTTAAGAACAGGAGAAGGAATTTATTCGTATATAGGGTAATCCATCCATTTCTGCAGATAATTGAATGGTTCAGAACCATAGTGGGCCAAGCGCCATTTACTAAAACCGTAGAAAACAAGAGTTAAAATGAAGTTGTTATCATAATTCAATAGAAACATATAGTTTTTTTTTAATTTGCTTATTTTATGACGCTGTTACAACATCTAGGTTATTTAGCGTCTGAATGATATGAAGGTGATAATGCCGGTGAAATGAGTCCGGGGTTCAGCACCGAAAGTTACCAGCATTTGCTCTTTTTTGGTTGAAGGAAAACCCCGGAAAAAACCTCAACCAGGTAACTTGCCCCGACCAGGATTCCAACCCGGGCCACCTGGTTTCGCGGCCAGACGCGCTGACCGTTACTCCACAGGTGTGGACTGGAAACATATAGTAAGTAATATAAAGTATACATATTAAACTAAATGATATGTCAATCTTCATTAATCTATGGCATTCATTTAACTTTAACCCTTTCTTTATCTGTTTTAATAAATGGCGCTTGGCCCACTATGGCTCTGAAGCCTTCAATTTAATACAGCGGACATAAAACCTTTAGGCCTCTCTAAGAGAATAGCAATAAAGAATGAGTTACATGATTGTTACTATTTCATTTAACGGAGCAGAATAGCAGTGATAGTGTATTAAAATATTCAGACTGATTGAACGTAATTTGTATGAGGATTAGAATTTCGAAAATTTGCCCCCTTTTTTAAAAAATGAGTAAATAAAAAATGAGAGTATAATAGTCAACTTTTATCATTGCGTTGCTAATATTCATAATATGGAAACAAAAACGAAAGCTGTATCTTTAAAAAGTTTAGAAAATATTATTTTCTTTATAATCCCCACCTCTCTTAAATTCAACTCCATTTTGTTAGGTCAGTCTAATCCTACTCCAATTCTTTCGTTCTGCTTTGTCACGTTGAGAGTTTATTTTTTAGTTTATTCAAACAGATATCTATCCAAATTGATAAATCATCAAATATCATTAAAAGAAGAATTACATTTGGTAATTTTATCTTGAGAATGTACATAAGAATTTTTATGAAATGTGATGAATCTACCATTTTCGGGTACGACAAAGCGATTTACTAGGTATCGACTTTTGGGAAACTCATTTGGGGGGGGGGGTAAAATAACCAAATTTATTTCTACGAACTAGTAATCTACTATAGTTGGGCCTCAGTTTGAGAAAATTCGTTTAGGGGGGGGGTTAAGTAAATCAGATTTATTTTACTACTAGTAGATTAGGTAGTTCGTGGAAATCAAAGGGGCACATTTACAAATCAAACGAAAAAGCGATTGGCGAAGCAATAGTACGTACATGAATGAATCTACTGTAGGTTTAACTCCTGAACCGTGACCCCTTCGCGCAGCGATTTTTGATTGCGTAAGGAACTAGACTATCAAGAAATAAAGCAGTGGTAGTTATCCCGACAACATTAAGAACTTTAAACCGCTTCAGATAACTAAAATACATCAGATTTTCTGGTTATTTTTATTCTCAATTATTTTGACTTCGTTTAACAAACCATTGAAATAGCAAAATATAACATATCATTATGCTCTTTGCTTTTCTTTGTCGACTGACGATCTGTCTTCCAGATACTTTTCTGTTATTCCGCAATTGAATATTATAAAACACAACTCTGATGTTTGTAATAGAAAATGATATTCACTTTGTTTCGTTTAATTTCACTCCACTTCGTTAGATTCCAGTCCAATCCCACTCCAACACTTTCCGTTCTCCTTCGTTTAACTGACACTTCTTTCGAATCCTTATTTCAACTTCGCTGCACTCCTTTCCCACTTCCACTCCACTCCAATTCAGTTCTCACACTCTACTTACGTTCTATTAATTAATGATTGTTTACTGAAACTGGTTGAGTTAAGACCATTAGCCTTTCTCGGTCACATCGCCAGAAATACAAATATAAAAAGAAAACTGTAGAAAGAAAGAAATAAAAAAGTATAAATATAATTACAAATATAAATATAAAAATAGGGAAAAATACAATATGACATAAATAAAAGGATCACAGTAAGTACTAATTAAATAATATGTACTAGTATATTGACTTCACTGCACTGTAATACTGGGTGAACAATCCTTCGTGCGCTTACGGGCACCAGCTGCTAAGCCGGTTATAAATTTCCCGCCTACTCCGCGTTCAAGGTCGCGTCAGGCGTCAGTGTGAGTTGTACTCTTACAAGAATATACGCAGTTCGATTAAAAGATTAGTAAATACATTTCGTGAAACAGGAAATGTTCTTGATAAAAAGCGTAGACAGCCACGTACAGTACTCACAGAAGAAACTCCAGATAACATTGGACATGGCTCAGAAAAATTCCCATTTGCGGAGAAAGACATGGAAGTGATTTTCTAGGGGAATTTTTTAATTGTTTAATAGTAATGTAATAACACTAATAACATACGCGCAACAAAGTTTAAGTACACTTTTTAAGTGTTTATTAGTGTTTATTTTTTAAGTGTTTACTACTAATAATTTACGTGACAAACTGTAGGTAGATTGAGCCACTTCATCTGACGATGGACATACAATTTTATAAATTTATCACATAATTATTTTCAAACTTTCGTTTTCCTGTCACAAAGCGACCTATAAATTGGCTGACCTCCTCCTTGTTATTTACTTATTATTACATTATTTCTTTTCTCATATATACTACGTTACTACGCTGAACTATCAATAAAATCTAGAAAAAAATGTTTTGTCTCGAACTCTCATATTAAGGTCTTTGATCCTTTTACCTCTATATCCGCAATCTGTCAATCGTTCGTCAATGAAGCAAAATAGGCCTTTGAAACTACCCCAATGAGTAGGATACTCTTCTCAACATCCGTCTTTTAACCTGAAAACGAAAATATAAGCAATCTTCGAAACGTTGCGAACTCCCTACTCATTAATAGCACTTGAAAATGACCACTCTATACCTCGTCTTAAGGCCCAGTTTTATTACACTTAACACTTAGCATTACTAATTCTTCCTACTTTTTCTCCAATAATCCTGTCATTTAAATCCCACTCAATGCCCTCCAATGCACTTATCCACGACATTTGTACCAAAACACTAGTCATTCAAAGGCATTTCTGGAATATAATCTTGACGCACTCTTCTGTATACAATGGGGAATACAATTTAACGTAATTTCTTAAAATATAACAATACATTGTATCAAACAAGAAGCCATATCAAGCTACCCACGCTGATAACTGTCTGCTTTTTTCCGCTCACCCATCTGTCCAACAAGGGTCTCAGACTTCGCAGTAGGGACCCATTTGCAAGCGTGAACGTTATCAAGTTGCGTCATGAGAGAAGGAAGATTCGCTAGTCTTCGCGTTAGCGCTATTGCATTCTATCGCGATCCAAACGAATTCATTTAACATCTTGAAACTCATTTCCGTTATATCAGTTTCAATATTGCATCGCAGCTTCCTCTCTGCGCTCGTATCATATTTTCCATCGGAGATTTTAGTGTTTCTTATTATACTCAACGACGTTTAGTCTTGCACACTTAAAGGAGCACAGAGCTTTATGTATTAAGTCTAAACTTCAGTGTGTACGCTGGTTATTACAATGTTATAATACTTGCATGCATTATCTAAAAAGTTATTTTGCAAATAGTTTCCATACGAACGTGAATTAAAAATTGAAATAATATTTCTGGAATTACTGTAAAGATACTGTTCAGTAAAATCTTTTGTTACAAAAACCAGAAGATGTGTATGAAAAATTGCATGTTAATAAAGTAAAGACAGTCATCGAAATAAATGTTTTATTATATTTTGTACATTCCGAAACGATTTACTTTCTCATACATTCTTGTCTACGTTACATAACCACACCCTTACTTTTAAGTTTTACATTCGATTTTCGTTGCTTACTTCGGTTAGGCACATATAAGCTGACATATTTTCAAACGCAAGCACATGTTCGCAAATTCACCTGAACCAGCATTTCATAGAAGAAAAGAAATGAAAGAGATAGGAAGAAAAAAGAAAGAAAGAAAGAAAGAAATAGAAAGAAAGAAAGGAAAAAGAAAGAAGGAAAAATAGGAAAAAAGAAAAGGAAAAATAAAGAAGAAAATGGTAAGGAAAGAATAAAAGAATAGCAAAAATGAAAGAAGGAAAGAAAGTAGAAGAGAAAAAAGGAAAGAAAAAGAAAAGAAAGAATGAAAGGTAGAAAGAGCAAAGGAGATAAGATAGAAAGAAAGAAAAAATAAAATAGAAAGAAAAAAGAAGAAATGAATAGAAAGAAGTAAAGGAAGCAAAAATGAAGAAAAACATAGAAGGAAAGGAAAAACGAAGGAAAAAAAGGAGAAAGGGGAAAGGAAAAAAGAAAGAAATGAAAAAGAAAAGCAGAAAAGTAGGAAAGAAGAAAAAAGACAGAAATGGAAAGAAAGAAATAAGGGAAGGGAAAAGGAAGAAAAACATAGAAGGAAAGGAAGAACGAAGGAAAGAAAGAAGACAGGGGGAAGGAAGAAAGAAAAAAGAAGAGAAGCAGGAAAGTAGGAAAGAAGAAAAAAGAGAGAAATGGAAAGAAAGAGAAAAGAAAAGGAAGAAAGAAAGAGAAAAGGAAAAAAGAAAAATTAAGAAAGAAAGAAAGAAAGAAAAAGAGAAAGTAAGAAATAAAGAAAAAAAGAAAGGAATGAAGGAAAGAAGGGAAAAGAAAAAGAAAAAAGAAAGAAAGGAAAAAAGAAAAAAGAAATAAAGAAAAGAAGGAAAAGAAGGAAAAAAGGGAAGAAGGAAAAAAAACAGAGATGAAAGAGAAAAGAATAAACTAGAGGAAAAGGGAAAGCAAGAGAAAAGATCAGGAAAACAGAATGTAAGAAATAAATAAGAAAGAATGAAAAAAATTATAACGTAAGGAAAAATGAAATAGAGGAAAAGAAAAGGAAGAAGGAAAGAAAAAAGAAAAGGAAGGCAAGAAAGAAAGAAAAAAAGAAAACGAATGATTGTAAGAAATGTAAAAAAATTATCGTGAGCCTACTTGTATTTAACTTCATTTATAATTTGTGTTAAACGACACTAAATACATACTCGTACATATTTAATTATTAATATTTAACAAATTTACTTGAAATATATACGTGTATACTGTAGTAAAATCTAATAGCCTATTTCTATTACAGAAAATCGGCATTTCAAAGTGACATGATCGTTAAACTATAAAAATTTGCATTGATTCACTGGAACGTAACAAATCCGTCTACGGAAAATCGTCTTAATTTCATTAATGATACTACCTGAAATAAAATAATGCCCTCTTCATTAAGGACTGCGGAAGCTGTACCGATTTGAAACATTCACAACCAAAAGTAGAATGAAACTGCTTATAAAATTAGGAGTCTTGATACATACTGTAATGCGTTTCCAATTTCATTAACTTAAACTTATGTTAGAAGCAATATAGTTGAAATAAGGAAGATGAATTTTTGAGTTCATATCCGTTTCGTGCTTTTCCATTACCTAATGCTACCCTAAACATTAAACTACACAATTCGGTATCTTTCACACTTAGCTGTTAATTGTCCAATTTTAAATTAATCTTCATATGTTAAATATTTAGGAATCATTATCGATAAACACCTGAAATGGGACAAACATATCAACTCTCTTTGTAACATATTACGTAGGATCATATCGTCGTTGATTTTATGGAACGTACTATGTGGGAGTACAAAACATAATTTTTCAGGAGGAAGAAAAAATTAATTAAAAATGAATGAGCCTACATGACAATATGAAATAATTCGGTAGGAAACGTAGGCGAATATGATGAACATAAATGACAACATCGAGGATCAGTGTAGGCTTATTGATATTTAATGAATATTTTCTTCCTCCTGAAAAATTATTTTCTGTACTGTCACATAGGAGGTTTCATAAAATCAAAGACGATGTATTATTTTATTCTGATACAAAATTACTCACCAGTAGATATTCTACGTACAGTCTACCTTGCCTTATTTCAGTCTTCAACCCAGTATGGAATATTAGGATGGAGTAGTACTATTAAAAGTTAAGACTAACCTTAATCGACTAGATTTATTACAGAGAAGAATAATTAAGACATGTATAAAAAAAGCTACCCAGAAATTGTTTTTAAAGTTTAAAGTATTAAAAATACATCAAATTTTTGTCAACGAATTATTAAATTTTATATATAAAAATCACACACATTTGAGATTATATCTGCTACTCACGAACACAAAAACTTAGGCATGGATACAATACGTTTGTTCTAACCCAAGTGTTTAACGAGCACTGCCTTGAGTCATAATAATATAATTAAAAAAATAATAAAAAGACCCTCATCTATTTAATTCAAACATTTTCAAATTTAAAAATGTATGTAAGCAATTTATTATTATTAATTACTCAGTATTAATTTTTAGATATGTTATTTTAATTTATGCATGTACATTTCATTATGTATCGAATCCTCCCCCGAATATTAGATCACTCTCTTTCAGGGGAGTGCTAAATTTTGTACATTTACAATTATTGAAGATCTCTCTCGAAAAAGAATGTAACATCAATTAATGAAAAATGTGACTTCAGTGGAAAAGGTAATTTTGAAGCATTCATTTATAACAATGAATGTTTGCATCCAATAGCGGAATAAACTTGTATCCTTGATTAGTCAAATAGCTTTGCTGGTAAATGTAGGCCTAATGAAATATGCACCCGAAATTATTTTCTTTTCTCCTGAAACGTGTATTATAGATTTGTTGATTACACCCTTATTTGAGGGAGGTCTTCAATTATTTCTTTGTAAATTTTTCTAGAAATAAATATTATTATTATTATTATTATTATTATTATTATTGATTATATTTATAACCATGCAATAAGAATGTTAGGAATAATTCGGTCAATTACTTATTCTTTTTCAACACCTGACTCTCTTTTAATACTATATTATACATTAGTGAGATCGAAACTCGAATATGCATCTGTAGTTTGGAACTCTATTACTAGTTCTGATTCGGCAAAACTGGAAAATATTCAAAGGAAATTTATTTCATTATGGTCGTACAGATTCCTGCCTAATAACTCTGGGTATAACCATGTTAAAAAATGCGAGCATTTTAAATGTCGAAGCCTGTATGCCAGACGACATGATCTCGATTACTTATTCTTATGTAAGGTCCTTAAAGGCGACATTAATTGTCAATCTTTCTTCAACATTGTCAGCCTTCGTATTCCTATGAAGGACATGAGACGTCACAAACTCTTCTATATTAGAAATTCTAAATCTTCCTCGCCGATCTCCAGATGTATCAAACATGCTAACTTACATGTAGGCGATTTCGATCCCTTCAATGTATAGAAGTATTAGAATATGGCAATGTCTTTGCTAATATTATTTGCATAATCTTTATGCACAAATTGGTAGTAAGAATCAACTACTTTCCCCAATAATTTACAGTTTTAATTCTTGTAAATTAATTATTGTAATCTATGTTCTTTATTTTGTTGTTAACTCAAGTATTTAATTTGTACCATACTTGTTCATTTTAATGTATTAATTGTATCACTTTGCTGGACTTTTGTTGGCCAATGGCTGTTGTCCAGCACATAAATATAAATAAATAAATAAACAAATAAATAATAATAATAATAATAATAATAATAATAATAATAATAATTATTATTATTATTATTATTATTATTATTATTATTATTTCAGAGAAAGATATCTTAATTTTTGTTGAAATTATATTTCCTTTCATCTTTCGCTGATAAATTGACTTGTAAGAACTTACACACAGGGAGAGAAAGGCAGACAGAAAAACACCATGTATGAAAACACTTTTTCGATATTAGCGATATTTCAATTTATTTTTGTGACATTCACAATGCTTTCCCTTCCATTTCGAATAAAGAGAAAGTAAAAATCCACAATAGTCGTATTACTCTATTCGTGTTCTTAAACTTATTCTGTTCGCACTTTTTTTTCTTTTTCTTTTTTGGCAGACTAGACTAAGGAAGACATTCCGCATCCTTAAAACTCTATTCTCTCAATACTTGGGGCTCTGCCACGGAAACAAATCTCGTTGGCAAGAGATGCACAGAGTTTATACGCAGAACCTGTGCTGCAGCGTACATATGGCAGATAAGAAATACCATTTACAATGTGCATCCAAAGCATGATGGAATGTAACTCCGGAAAGATATTTCTTGTAGTGTGATGAACAACTTATTCCCTCTATTGTGATCTGTTATAGTTAAAATTTCAGCTGATTTGGAATCGCGTTTAATTCTCGTAAAGCACATGACGACTCATGTCTCGTCCAAAGGGCTACATTTAATGTTCTCTCTCAAGTATTTATACTAAAATCCACTTATAATTTGAGAGCGAATACAGCGCACATCTATGCAATATTTTATCGGCACTTGCGTCACCTTTCCTGCATAAGAGGAGCAACCCAAGGTAAAAAGCTCGTGACCGCACAGTGTACGTCCGTTCGAGTGGTTATGTCGCAGCTTGATTTCTCCCAAACGTTTCTGCCGGCCTTTCTGTAAAGACTTATGGCTGGACTGCCTTAGCTATTTCCTGAAAACATTTGCTGTTCGGAATTAGAACTCTACGTAATATTATACAACTGTTTAAGAAGAGGTTAAAGAAAAGGGCCCCGTTAAGAAACTGTCACGTGATTTCACCCGTTTTGATGATCCTGAGACATAACCACTCGGACGGACAGACGGACAGTATTGCTAGAAGACTGCCTGGCCGATGCTTACTACATATTTATGTTATATTCGTTACTCCATGACAAAGTGTTGTTGTCAGTACGTGTGTGTTTTGATGTTATAAATGTCAAATTGCTTTCTTTCGAACATAAGTGTACATTTATCTCATATTTCCAGAAAGAAACCGGGCATTTACAAAATATTTTTGTCTATAAAATGCACAGAAAATGAATAAAATTATTTTTATTGACACCATTAGAACACCAGACGTAACATGCACGACGCATAAAATTGCCATTCACTTTAGAGTAAAATGAAGCTCGATATACTTTTTTTATACTTTCTGAAAAAAAAATACCGTTCCAAAAATACTATTTCGGAAATGACCTGTTTTGTTCGCAACCTCTACATATATGTAACTTCAGAATAACACGGGCTAAAATATAAATAGCTATGAATGTTAAATTTGTTGTTTATTTGTGTTAGTGCAATATTTAACTTACATCATGAAAGATCGAGGTAATGCATTAATTTTTACGTAATGGAGTTTGTGCAATAAATATTTCGTTTTATTTGGCAGTGCGTCAAATTTAATAAATAGCAGTGCGTAAAATGATTACATAATTTTTAGCACTAGTGTTTTAAAGCCTTGAAGAGGTGGAAAAATTCAAATACCTGGGAGCAACAGTGACAAATATAAATGATACCCGGGAGGAAATTAAACACAGAATAAATATGGGAAATGCCTTTTATTATTCGGTTGAGAAGCTTTCATCATCCAGTCTGCTGTCAAAAAATCGGAAAGAATTTATAAAACATTCATATTACCAGTTGTTCTGTATGGTTATAAAACTTCGACTCTCACTTTGAGAAAGGAACATAGGTTAAGGGTGTTTGAGAATAAGGTGCTTAGAAAATATTTGGGGCTAACAAGCAAACGTTCTGATGGGGGCAGATAAAAAAGTTATTTTTTTTTCTTCCACCATGTTAATAATATCAAAATAATGCTTATACAAATTTTGGCCACTCGATCGCAATTACGAGGCCGTCCAGAAAGTGATTTTCCCTGGGGCTTTTTATAGAAAAAAGCACAATTGCATGGAAATATTTATTGAAACAGATACAGAAGTTGTTGCGCTATTTTTCAACATATTCGCCATTGGAATTGAGACAATTGTCATACAATGAGACCAATTTTTGTGTCGTAGAAGTCAGCCGCCTCAGATCGGAACCAGCGTTTGACTGTGTCTGTACCTATCTCTGTCCATCCCATGATATGAGAAATGTCTCAATTCCGATGGAAAATATGTTGAAAAATAGCTCAACAATTTCTGTTTATCTTCCAATAAATTTATCCAATGAAATTGTGTTCTTTTTCTGTTAACGGCCCCTGGCAAACTTATTTTTACGGCCCTCGTAATTGCAGTCGAGTGTCAAAAATTTGTATAAGCATTTCTTTCGACATTATTAACATGGTGGAAAAAAAAAATTAAAATTTTTATCTGCCCCCATCAGAACGTTTGCTTGTAAGACGGATGAAGTTACAGGAGAATGGAGAAAGTTACACAACACAAAACTGCATGCATTGTATTCTTCACCTGACATAATTAGGAACATTAAATCCAGACGTTTGATATGGGCAGGGCATGTAGCACGTATGGACGAATCCAGAAATGCATACAGAGTGTTAGTTGGGTGGCCGGAAGGAAAAAGACCTTTGGGGGGCAGAGATGTAGATGGGAAGATAATATTAAAATGGATTTGAGGGAGGTGGGATATGATGGTAGAGACTGGATTAATCTTGCTCAGGATAGGGACCATTGGCGGGCTTATGTGAGGGCGGCAATGAACCTTCGGGTTCCTTATAAGCCAGTAAGTAAGTAAGTGTTTTAAAGGTTCACTTTATGCAGTGATAACAGTGGGTAAAATTCAACTTTACACAATATTTATAAAAAAGAAAGCGACTACTATATGTTAGGAGAATTAATTGATAATTGCTTCCCTACTTTATTCCCAAATTTGATTCATATCTGATAGGCTCTGACATTTATCGGTAAGGAATTCTGAACTCTAGGACCAGTGTCTGTGTGTGTGTGTGTGTGTGTGTGGGCGCGCGCGCATGTGTGTGTGTGTCCAATGCCTGCTCACGTCACTTGCGTGATTCGGGTGCCACATATTTCGGATAAATGACAGGACTGTGCCCCCTTTTCAAGTTTTACACCATTTCGGCGGGCCCCGCTGTGCATGATGTGTATCTGTGGAGAGTTACGTCGTGTATTAGGGTGAGTGTATGTGTATGTTCATGTATGTGTGGTGTATGGAATGGATCGGGATAATGGAGATGAGAAAGGGAGAATGGAAAACCCGGTGTCGGCACGTAGGCTGTTGAATGGCACCAAGGGGCCGCTAAGCTTAATGTCCCCGTGAGACAAACGATTCACTATCAAATGTGACATATGCCTTCTCTTCATATGCACTGCGGATTTGTCATTAAACCCAGGCATATTGATGCACAATGTAGTGATAAGAAGTTGTGCACGGCAATCTGTTCTAGTCCCGAGGTAGAAATTTTATACGACAATCTCTGACCCCGCCGAGAATCGAACCCAAACCGGCTAGTCTGGAAGCAGGCGCGTTAACACCGAGCTAACTCGGAGGACGTTGAGGCACGAATGCGGTGAAAAAGAAGAATATGAGGACGTTCGGTGGGAGAGTATGGATATTACTGATGATTACTGTGCTCGTGTGTGAAGCAACAAAAGGAAAAGATCAATTTTCCGGGCATCCAATTCCCGGGTCGATAGTGAAAGCCACTCTTTGGATTTCAAAACATCGCTCAAGTTATGCGCAGCTAATTAGCAAATCCTCCATTGAAGTAAATCTGTTTTATTCTGACTTCCAGGAGCTTACAATGGAATAGAATCCTGTGGTTCATTGTAGCTCAGCCGTCTCAGACGTTGTGTGTAGTGTTTGACGTTTAATTTCCGGGCGCAGACCGCAGACTTGTGGGCATCGCGTCGCAGTTGTCAATGTATCGGAGGTCGCCTCAGAGTCAGTAGAGGGCATGCACTTTTCTTCGCTTGAAGTTAACGACAAATTCAATAAAAGTTTCCTTGTGTTATTGGCAATTATTTAATTTAACCGACCGACGTCGCGTTTTCTCGATAAAATTTATTCATAACTCCTTGATTTACTTTGATTTGATTTGGGGAATAGGGTGACTGCACCATTAGTCAGCCTGTTAACAGTACTGTAATACAATAGAGTAGTTTCTGATAAGAAAACCATTTAATATTATTTCCTTTATTAATCACCATTACAAACAAATAGTCTAGTTTTGAAATTTCACATAACATAACATTATAACTACCGTAATTTCCCATAACTATGGTCCAGGCACCCAACTATGGTCCAAAACGCATTATGTACAACTTAGTCCCCCAAGAGTTCGGTGTTTGCCATTTAAGGCTCCACTGTGGTGGAATTATGTTCTCTATAGATGCCCTCTATCTACCATTACACGTGGCAATGATATGGATGCTTAACAAGTCAGTGTGCATCGTTCTATTGAATGTGTGAAGACACGAAATCATTCAGTTTGTGTTTGTCTGTTTTATTAACCTCTCCTCTGTAGAACTGGTAAATTATAGATATATGATTCTTTGTACAATTAAACCTGGCTATATAGTGTTTATTTTCACGCAATAATTAGACTGGCCGAGGTTAAGGACTCTGCGTGAAAAATGTTTAACCTCAAGGCTAGAAGTCAGTCCTCAACTATGTACCACAATTTTTCGTGGACCATATTTGTATTTAATTTTGAAATATTTGTTTTAATGAAATGTGAACAATTTGATTATTTACTTCTGCAAATACGGTATCTCAGTATATTCTAAAACGCCATTTAACATTATAGTCCAGTAAATAAAGAAACAGGCTGTTCCAGCATCAATGGTACTAGCACGAATAATGGTCCGGTAAAACGAAAACTACAGGATCACAACCGTCCCTGTAAGTGACTATGAGAGCGATGAAATTGAATTGGATAAAGATTGTGATGTTTCCGGTGTACTCTCCATATTTACAGACAGTGAGTCAGATGTGGAAAGAAGACGAAATCTCTTAAAATAATGCTAAAGGCACATAGTTATATGGTAGTTACCTATGAGGAGGAATTGTGGCCAGGGAAAGTTTTGGAAGTGAAGAACAATGGAGCTGTTGTTTCATGTATAATAAGAAGCGGCAATTACTGAGGGGAGGCAATATCCACTATTAGTAACATCTGGGTGGCCACAAAATTAGTTGAACATTTGGAAGAAAATTGAAACAATTTGTAAGTTTTTACATCTTTTAATTATATCCATTGTTTGGCGTTGAAAATAATAGCGCAAGTGATAATAAAAAAGGTTTTTTTTTCGGGAAGCAATGTTTTCTTCATTTCATAATGGGTTTTCTGATTCTCACCTCATAAAAAAAAATTGAGAAACTTTAGGTGGCCCGGTATTTTTGCCGGTGAGTGTAGTTGTTCATTATTGCAGGAAAATGACTTTCAGATTTCACTTGTTTATTGTGTGTTTATGTAATATGTACTAATAAAAAGAATCCATGTACTTTTCATTTATTTTTAATATTTCTGTGCTAGATTATGTTTCTATCCTTAAATTAGAAATTCAATTTATTGATTTACGAATAATTACAGATCCAGCTATAGTCAATTCTTGCTTTCAAGCATGAATATATGAGTGGACCATAGTTGGGCAACTCAGAATACAACTATGTACCAATGCTTATTATTTTTTCAACACTTGTAATTAAATAATTTCAAACACATATGTCAATATTTATTCAATATATACTTACAAGAGTCCGAAGCCAACATTTCACTTAATCTGGATGAATAGTATTGAATATACAAAGAAAAATGTGACAAATGTGGACCATAGTTAGGGGAAACTACGGTACACTTTTTGGACTAAAAATAATACATTTTCCTAGTAGTAACAAATTCTCCAGTATTCGGCCACATAAATCCAGTGTCCAGCCAGTTTGAAACCAGTACTCAGCCTTTAAACCAAATTTAGGTTAAATTCAATTTTACTGTTAGAATATGATAAAATAAACATTATACATGTACTTTCATTATACAGTATTACAAAAAAATTAGAAGGAATGACAGAAGGCATTTCTGAGGTAGACACTATTGAAACAATATTCCTTTAAAAAAATCAGCACAGTGTAATATAAATTTAGCTTCCCTTAAGAAAAGGTTGCCAGATTTGACAAAGCGTATTGCATATAATTTGGAAACACACCTAAAAGGTAAAATGATATACATTTGAAACGCTTAGGGAATCGAATATACAAAATGTCAGAAACATTTACACCTAAGTAGCGTTTGTGCTCATTTACACTCAAGAAATGGGGGGGGGAGATCATCAGATAGGTTAGAATGATTGGAATGCCATATACCGCGAGAAAAATAATAGTACGGATTTATTGGCATTGATATCTAAACCAATGAACAGCCATCGGTTAAGATAACTTGAAATTTCCATTATCACTCCCATACAAATGATTTCTCAATATCTGAACCGATCCTTTGAGGGCACTAATGGCTATTTCCTTCACAATGCTGTGTGTTAGGCCCAGTTGACAGTGAAATTATTTACTCTCTATAATATCATATGACAATGCATTAAGCTCAGTACATTTGAAATGAAACCAGTTTGAACAATTATCACACCCAATATTTTTCAAATCTTCGTCTTCAACGTCACTAATAAGTTCATCATTACAAGCAGTGCACAGTTGTCTTAAATAATTGTCCTCTTCCTGAGATTCATCATCTGGATCAGCATTTGCATCTGAGATGAATGTAGATTTCCTTCCTTTGTCTTTGCTATTTTTCATAAGAGATTTTCGATTCTCCCTCTCCCCTTTTCTCTGTTGTTTTAATTTTGTTTCCTCGATTTTGGTCAAGTTCTTTTTATGGAAGAACTCATGTCATGCTGCTGATGAAATAGTATATGGAACTCTCTCTTTAACATGTCGTTCTTTTTTGTATTTGATAAGGGACCTGGACAGAACAGATGCTCTTCAAAATTTTGTCTCTCTTGCAATGTCCCATACTAATGTTTAAATTATTTTGCAGAATCTCAAGCAAAGCTTCATATTGGTGAATCGGTCGTTTTACCTTTTTAGTCGAAAACTTTTTTATTTATAGGCCTATCTGTAAAATATATATTTAGGAAGCAAGTTGTAGGCAACTTCTCATGAGTTCTACACTATTATTATTACATTATTTTATTTAGATTTTAATATTTGAGATGGTGGCTGACTATAGGTTAATCAAGATACCAATAGTCAGCCTATGTGTCTTACTAGACTGACTACTAGGTTTTATGCATTTAAACCAAAATACCGTGGGCTGACATTAAAGGCCAGGCTTTAAGCTTACAGATGACAGAAAATGGTCTTTAAATTCAGTGTGAGCCATAGTTCCAGTAGTCAGCCGCCTAGGCCAAGATGGCTGACTACTGGGAGGTGGCTGACAATAGGGTGAATTATCCTACGTACAAACTACTAAAATTGAACGGAAATCAATAATTTTCATTTTATCTATCTAGTTGGTACTTGCAACTTTAAGGTATGTAGGCCTATTCTTCGGTAGAGTTCAATGTATAGTGTAGTTGACAGAGGAAAACAGAGATTGCCAAACAACACAGATATGCAGCCTAATTTCTCAATAAACCTTGCACTTAATTACAAACGCATAACAGTTTTTATTTATTTCAAAATATTCTATTGCACCCTTCAATGTGCACAGTTATGCCACTCACATTATGTATTCACATTGGTTTGATGTGACTTATTAAACATTGAAGCATAATTTAGAAACACGTTAAACGAATATTCTCATTGCACCAAAAACGGTTGCTCCCTGAACCAAATAATCGTAATGTATACAATAGCAATTAAGAAACATGTGAAAGAAATTAACCTTGCATAATAATTCCTTCTGCAGGAAGAATAAAAGGCCCCATCCAGAGTATTCGTGGAACCCCAGAATGAACTTTGGGGACCCCCGAAGGCCCATGGATCCCACTAACAGGTTCCTGACGCGAGCCGCACGTCCTTTACACTTGCGCAAAACCTCGAACCAGTTAAGCCTTGGTTTTTCTGAACCGACGCATGCGACGTGCGAGGCCCGCCTCGCACAAATCCGGACTACATGAGAGATAGTGAGTGGTTTCTATAACTGCGAGATGCGAGGTTTGCGTACCTCGCAACTATAGAAACCACTCACTATCTCTCTCTCTCATGTAGTCCGGATTTGTGCGAGGCGGGCCTCGCACCTCGCACGTCGCATGCGTCGATTCAGAAAAAACCAAAGCTTTAATCAGCCCAAGCGGCAATCAAACCCAGGCCCGATCGCAGCTCCGGATCAGCAGACAAACACGTTTCCGTCTGAGCTACGCCGGTGGCTGTGTTACAACGTAGCATGACAATTTCTTCTACTCGATGTCGGTACGTGTTTCTGCGCTGAGATTTTCCAGAACCACATTTTTCATTTTTTAAATGGGTTTCAGAAGTCAACATCGCCAGATCAGCTTTCGATAGACTTCACAAAAACGTCTGTACACAGTGTGGTGGTCGTGGAATCGAAGTCCTCATACCCTTGTAACGAAGCAAATCGGCTGCCTTGTCCCCAATCAGCAGACGAGAGTCCCTGTGGCTCGTCCGCCGTGATTAATTGCAGGAGAGCCTGTCCTTTGGTTTGGCAGTTCTCCCCCAGAATTGTGAAAAATAGCCAGTCTGCCGGTCACACACACAGATACTCGTCACTCGCTTTGTGGTTTCCAATGTTGCACACACGTACAAAGCAATTCTTTGGAAACCAAACCCCTTTCCAATAAACCGCGTGTCGTAAAGTAAGCCATTAATAATTGAAGTAGAGACATACATTCAGGGATTTGACGACGATTCACTCAAAAGAACAAAATTCTGTCTCGGCAGGTTCTGTGAGATTTGTGGCCAAGTGAATTTAATTCTTACGTACGCAAGGAATTGACTGTGAATTTTGTTGTAGAAGTACGTCTTATTGTTTAGTCAGTGGTACACATCTTGTTCAGTTTTGCTTTCAAATGACGTAGTTTTATTAAAAATGTCTATTCTATCTGGTACAGATACTTTCATAGAACACTATTGATTATTTTTTCTTCTACTGAACTCTTGGGAACTACACTCACTGTCCAACACCTTGACAAAGAAGTGCATGGTAGCAAATGCGCCATGGCTGCATCATGGCGTTAAGCATTAAAGCCACATGGAACGGGACTGATGTGGTTTTGAAAGAACTCAATATTTTAAGATTTTATAGAATGCTTAATAATGATCGGAGTCATGTTGTTTTGAATAGAAATGATGCGTCTATCCATAGTACTTCCTATAGTACCGGTGACTCATTTTCGTAAAAATGTGGACTCATGTGGTTTTAGAAATGACCGATTCAGTTACAGTCTTTGCATCATAATAATATTAATTATATTATATTGACATCATCGATTTAAATATTAAATTTCAAATAGAGTTACATTGTTATATCACAATCAGTTTAATAGAATCAGTAAAGTAAAGTTATTATTTTATATATGTTATAAAATTATATATTCATTTGTGCAAAAGAATTGATTATTATTTTAAAAAAAGATTGATTATAAATGTAATTCGCAAGTGTACTGACGTCAGAAATTATGGCGCGAGCACTGAAGGGTTAATAACACATGAAGGCTGTTCACAACAACCAAATAAATTTATAAGTTGTACCAAGAAAGCCTAGTGCGTTTCTGATATTGTTGCCACATAAAAAAAAAATATTAAACTCGTTTTGCAGAAAAAAAAGTTCATATTCAGAATATTCCCGGATTCCCGGAATGAGCTTTAAGAACTTCCGGGGGTCCGCGGATCCCACTTTGAGAATCACTGTTTTAGGCCACAGGAGGGTATAGCGTGCTATATGCACTCGTTGGCGAGCGTGACGAAATCTTATTACCGCGGTTTCATTGTGGAAAAAAAGAGTTTGGACAAGTTATATTTATGGTTTGATATGTATCCGCTGGTACTAGATCGTGCGTGGGTTCCATTATTTAAAGTTGGGCAATAACAAAATGGTGGCAACCTCCATAAGTGGGTGTGGTGTTCTTATACTAAGAGCTTCATCTCCGGAACGAGTGAACGTAGCTCAACGAATCATAAACGAATTCGTAAGTAATTAATGTCTATATTATTAAAAATAACACTTTCGGTTTAATATATTGTAAGTCATATTAAAAATAAGGGGCTCTTTATTTTGTATATTTCTCTGTATTTATGGCAAAAGTTCGACAGTTGAGGGTGGAACTGGCAGAGGGGGAGGGAGCCGATGAAATAAGGGAGAGAGTTATTTTTAGTGCTGTAATGAGTAATATTAGCATTGAGCGAATGAGGTAATTAGGAGATAATGTTCTTTTTGTATTTATTGTGTCTTTTTTTTCTATTTGTATTTTATTGCGTGTGTATGTTTCTTTTTTATGTATTACCTTTATATGTATTAGTTGGATTAGTTGGTGCAGTTTCAATAAGGAATTGAATTGTATATATGTTTCACTGTGTGTTCTTTTCTTTTCATATCTTACATTTATTTTATTTTTATTATTTTTGTGAAATTTGGTATGAAGTTAGATTAGTTGTAGGCCCTAATGGTGATAATTAATGATAACGGTAGTAATAATAATAACTGTTGTTTTACTATTTTATTATCAGTAGTATTATTTTTGTTTTGAAGTTTCAAACTGTGCATAGTTATAGCTCGAATGGCCGTACGGGCTCGTGCGAGGGATCTTGTGTACATGAGTTTGTATAATTTATTATGTATCAATAAATGCACTTTATCTATCTAAAAAAATATTTCTCTTTATAGCTATGTGCAGTAGTTGCAAGTTTCTTCAAGTGAATGTACAGGGACATCATTTTATTTTTACTAACATTTTTAATATTAATGTGTCTATACATTTAGAGAACCGGAAACACCGCTTGCTCCCCCCTCCAAGACTGGGGTTCGATGATACTGGCTTAAAACACAAATCACTCCACTACGTATAGGATGGAAGAAAAGTAGTTCATCCATTTACGTAAACTAGGAAATATCGCGATTTTGAGTTTGATAATTTTCATTAGGTTTTTCTTTAATCAAAGTACAGTACTGTATTAAGAATAAGTGTTTTTACTCACGAAGTGAGTTATCCATGCGAACGTATTCATTATGCAGTGTATATTATACTGTCTACAGCACATTAGCGTACAATATAGAGAAAGAAGTTAAATTGAAAAATAATCATAATATGAATATTTAAACACAATTTTGAAAATGGTGGCCGTTCATTTCGATACAGGCTTCAGTTCTTTTGTGCATATTATCGCACTATAGACTATTGCATCTAATTCCAATTGCCAGTTTCGTCCTTCGTACTAGTAACTCATGTTGAAATAATTCTGTACCTACTCTACGTACTGTGAATTCAATCTTCACTTCTGCACTACCCGAAAATATAAAATTACTCAGACATGCTATCTCCTGTCCGTCCAAGTGGTTATGCCGCAGGATTGTAGAAAGGGAGGAAATCACGTGACAGTTAATTACTTAACGCGGCCCTTTTATTTAAGTTAAATTAAACAGCTGTATAATATTACGTAAACTTCCAATTCCTAAGAGAAATTAATGTTTTCAGAAAAGAGCTAAGACAGCCCAGCTATTACAAAGGGGCGAGCAGAAGCAGGTGGGGGAAATCGGGATGCGACGTAGGCAAACGGACAGTACCTGTGCGAAAATATGATTCAATATTGAAAGCTCTTTCGTCACTGGAAAACGCGAACATATTTCTGGAACGTACTATATCCAGTAACTCAGTACTGCTTACTATCTGTGGTCTTGGTTCTGTGTGGAGTTGGAACTTCCTTAGTAGAAGGGGTGGGAGTGAAGTACATTCAAAAACTCAGGTACAATAAAAATTGAAGTGAAAATAAAATGATGACTCTGTATAATTTGAAACTAAATTTCTTCTCCATTGTGCACACTGCCAACATCACTGCACTCCTTCACAATTTGTGCACCGAACATACAATCGGGCACTTTGATTCCATCCATTCGGTCACAGTATATAAATGACCCATTGCACTCCTTGCGATTTTTTCCTTGAGTGTTCTCATCATTCAGGGATAGATCTATTTTATGTGACATTAATCTATTGTCATGAGAATACAGATTTTACTGCATATCATCATCATCATCATCATCATCATCATCATCATCATCATCATCCGCATCATGGTTTAAATCTTATAATCTGTTCCCCAACCAAGTGGAATTGATCTGTCCTTTTCTTTCTGGATCTTCTTAAAGATCATCTCCCTTGAGGTTCATAGTTAATTAATTAATTAATTTATTTATTTATTTATTTATTCATCCACTAACATCATACATAAAAACGCTACATGAAAGTATCCGGAAAGAGTAAAACTCGTATTCGTAAATAGTTTCGTTTTGATAAAAAGATTTGAAAATGAAATATATTTGTAAATCATATAATTTTTTTTTTCTGAATTAAAATTTACAAATTCTGATACCCGAGTACTACACAGATTATACATAGCTCACAACAATAAAAGTATCCGTTGTTTCTAAAAATAAAACAAATTCTTACGCCAGGATCACATTCTTAAGAGTAGATACGAGGCGCGTCCATAAAGTAACTTTCCCACTAGTCCCACAGTTAGCAAACCATATGTTGCGCGAAGCGACTGCGTGTACGTGATAGGGTAATTTCTGGCATGGCGCATACGCTAGCGGTACTTCCCGAGTGCTCTCAGTAGATTCATTGAATTGGTTGAAGATGGACGCTCTTATTCCAGCTCCCGCCGCTTGTGAAGTTGCGATCAGTGATAAAGTTTTTGAATGCACAGGGCATAGCGCCGATTGAAATTTATCGTCAGCTGTGCCAGGTCTATAGGCCTAACATCATGAGCAAGCAGATGGTGCGTTGCTCCACAAGAACGTCTGTGATGATGGTTGGCCTCCCACTGCGTTCCTTGTCATGCACATTCTGGCGTCCTGCTGAAAATTGTCTACAGCATCAACGCGCCATCTGCTTCCAAGGTATATGAGGGATATGAAATTCTGTTCTAGATTGAACACGAATTACAGATTTAAGACTCGTGAGCTTTGTTTTGATAACAGTTCACATGTGGATTTTTTGTATTTCATTTTTAGGTTTATGAAGTGATCATGTTTAATTGAGATGTAAGTTCTGAAGTTTGTATGATTTGTTGGAAATGCTGCTTTCTGCAACATGAATCCAGGAATTAACTTATATCCGCAAAAAAAGATAAACTGAGTGGTGCGAGATAATACTGACACAAAAAGCTTAATATTGCTATCTCAATTAAGGTTATGACTTTTCTAATTTTCACAACTGATCCTATGACATTGATTTCCAAATTTACTTGCCTCTCCAACAAAGTCTTACGGAGTATTTTACAGATTTCTAAAAGCCATTGCGCTCGCATTAGGTTAGTACCTATAAGCCTAATACACATAATAAATCACCGAATACTGTACGATTATCATTGTGTTACTCTGACTAGAGATTTCAACTCGTAGTCCTTGAAATCAGTATAATTTTATGAGTATTAAATAAAGCAATTACATAGAGCGGCGATGCATGTAAAGATTTGGCCGATGGATTTTGCTAACACGCGGACTACATTTCATGTTTATTAGTCTTCAATCCCGAATTCAATATGTGCAGAGCAATTGGAGTGCATATTGTATAAAGCTGTAGGCATTAAACTGTAAAGAGAACTAAATTACCCTTTGCTTGATTCCACGAATTGAGGCAAATAGCAGGATTTTCCATGAAATAATTTCCACAAATGAACATTTCACTGAAAAAATTCACACTGGGAACCAATTTCAGTACGAACCTCTCCAAATATACGTAAAATTATAAAATCAGACACATAATATAATATAATATAATATAATATACTTATTTTTTTACTCTTAACTTACAAATGGCTTTTAAGGAACCCGCAGGTTCATTGCCACCCTTACATAAGCCCACCATCGGTCCCTATACTGTGCAAGATTAATCCAGTCTCTATCATCATACCCCACCTCCCTCAAATCCATTTAACATTATTCTCCCATCTACGTCTCGGTCTCCCCAAAGGTTTTTTTCCCTCCGGTCTCCCAACTAACACTCTGTATACATTTCTGGATTCGCCAATACATCCCTGCCCATCTCAAACGTCAAGATATAATGTTCCTAATTATTTTAGGTGAAGAATACAATGCATGCAGTTTAAATTGGAAGACGAGAAGATAGAAGGGGTTTTTAACACTATAGTCTCATACACTACCTGTGCTTCAAATACTTCTCTAAATTCTTTTTCAAGAAATCATTTAATTACAAAATCGTGAATAGTTAGGACTTCAAAGGAAAAAAAGAAAACCATTGATGAGAATTGTGGATAATTAGAGAAATATTTAATCTTCTGATTCATTGAGCTCTTGAGCGACTAGAATAGAAGTTGCAGTAAATTCCATCCCGTCTCATTAGTTTCTTTGCATGTCGAAATGGATTACAGAGAGAATAACGTACTTCCAAATTCAAGTCACGAATCGAATGGGGATGCTTAATTTGTCTGGCTTTAATTCAATTCCCTTGGTATATAAGTAAGACATAACGAACACATATCCTTTGTCTATTTGCATTAAGTTTCATCACTGATTTACATTACTGGTAATGTCCGGGAAGAAAAATCTATCCCAATAGTGATAATATTTAATAATATTACTATATGAATACGTATTCAAAGTAAAAATTATTCGTAACTTGAGCCTAAAATACACGATCCACAAGCAGCAGCAGCAGCAGCAGCAGCAGTAGTAGTAGTAGTAGTAGTAGTAGTAGTAGTAGTAGTAGTAGTAGTAGTAGTAGTAGTAGTAGTAGTAGTAAAAACAACAATAATAAAGAGATTGAAAAATTTAAAAAATGTGGAATCGGCTGTTTATTAATTGATCCAACTCATCATGTTTTGTTGCACAAAATTACATAAATATTTGATGTTGAGATTTGGGGGTATTTTAATAATAGCTTGGAGAAAATTGATGTAGAACAGGACAAATATTGTGCACGAGATTTACGTCTAGAAGAAAAGTAACGTTGCATTGTGGTAGATGTAGCAATAGAAGAGGAATAATATGGCAAGAATAGCAAAATATTGGTTTAGAGTTTTTAAAATGGAAGACAACAAAATTGATAAGGATTGCTAGATCTACAGATATCTGGTAATGAATGGCAATAAAATAAAATGGGCTAGCTTATTAAAATGTGAAGTAGACGAAACTGGACTTGGAGAAAATCGCGAAAGAGAAAATGTCTTAAATATTATTGGAGAAATGTGTAATAATGATAGGCCCATAGGAAAACAAATGTTTGGTTACATGAACAACAAAACTTCACTACAAAATTATAAGAAAGCTAAAATTGTATGGAGTCAAAAACCATATAACAATATGCGACAGACACGCAAGGATTGGTTTTGAATAGATTAGGTTAGAAGTATGGAAATTTAAAGTTTTTAGAAACAATACAGAAAATGACTAGGCTGTCTAGCCTGAATATATATATATATATATATATATATATATATATATATATATATATATATATATATATATATATACCTAAATGTGTGTATTATGAGAAAAATAGGTTATAGAAACATATATTTATTGTTAACACGTGTTAAGGTACAATGGAATGTACGCAATTGCATGAAAAAGGAATGACTAAATTTTAATATCAAATTATGTATCATCATCATAATCATCATCACCATCGTCGTCGTCGTCGTCGTCATCATCGTCATCATCATCATCATCATCATCATCATCATCATAAGTATAAGGTCCAAGGCCTGTTACGGTCTCAGTGAGTCATTCTTAATTTCTTTTTTTTTTATGACGGTCCAAAGATTTCCTAAGATCCTAGTGTTGCTCTCATAAATTTCATTTCACAGGCCGTTATTCTGTTCATCAAATTATATATATATATATATGTATATATATATGTTTATGTGTGTATATTTTAGTGGGTTATTTTACGACGCTGTATCAACATCCGACGCTGTATCAACATCTCAGATTATTTAGAGTCTGAATTAAATGAAGGTGATAATGCCGGTGAAATGAGTCCGGGGTCCAGTACCGTTAGTTACCCAGCATTTGCTCAGATTGGGTTGAGGGAATACCTAGGAAAAAGTCTCAAACGGGTAACTAGTCTCGACCGGGATTCGAATCCGGGTCACCTGGTTTCGCGGTCAGACGCGTTAAACGTTACTCCACAGGTGTGGACTTCGTGTGTATTATGTGGCAGAATAGAATATATAAACATATAACTATTGTTAACATGTGTTAAGACAGAATGCAGTGGACGCAGTAATATGAAAAAGAGATGGCTACATTTTAATAATCAAATTGTAATAAAAAATATCGAGAATATATATTAAAAATGAACAAACGATATAGATTTTAAAATATATTCGTCTTTGTTTATCAAATGTGCACAGACCTACCTACGTATGTAACAAAAAAACAGTATGTAGACAGGTGAATTATAGTTTAATGACAGAGGTCAATGCTATCATTCAACATTATAACGCATTCCAAATTAATAAATAGTAAATAAATAGACCTACATGTAAGCCTATGTGCATAAATGAATAAGTAAATAAACAAATAAATAATATTTCATAAAAAAATATCAAGGAAAAGTATTCTGACATGTATTAAGCTATTGGCGGCCATTTACTATTCCAAGTCAACGTTTGTTAGGTCTTTCTAGCGACCGCTTTCTATTGGCTGGCAATCCAAAATTTGGCGCTTGATTTTTCCATATCTTCCGTAAGCATCTATGTAGTCCAGAACGAGTGGAATTTGTAGTTCTTTCCGTCCTCGATATTTGAAATCAATGGATATTGAACTTCAGGTGAAGTTGTGAATTTTAAGAACCCAATAGAATAGGCGACCTGTCTGGTCATACTATCTGGTCTGATGATAAAACCTACAGATATGTAATTCTGAAACGTTTGGAATGTCAAGTTCCACGATGCGGTGAAATACCCAAGAGTCTAATTATCGTCAGTCACCGTGGAAACCTAAAGTCGCATAATAATATTCGGGTTTAAATTTATTCTAAGTGGACCTCTGGTTCACATTTGAAGTGACAATTTTGTAGTGAGATATTATGGATCGAAGGAAATCTATAGTCAGAATATTCAAGTAGAAAATTTCATCATTACATTGCTCCCCACGTCGTTCACTGTCACTTTGTCAAAATATGACTAAGTGGATTATTATAATTGTCTTAAATAGTAAAGAAATCATGGAGCGTCCTGCATAGACAACTACGGAATCATTTCTTGATTGATGAATTGAGATTGCACGTAGTCACTGGTTCTAAATTCATTCAATAATTTTACTTGGTATAATTTTCGGCATAACATGACACACAAAGAAATTACATTTTAGACAATATCATTACTTTCATGTATTTCAAAATTTCTAGAAAAATGCATTAAAGTTTGATTAATGAATTATCTTGATAAACATAGTATATTAAGTGATAATAAATTTGGTTTTCGAAAGAAAATTCAGTACAGATAATGCAATATATCACGTTACTAAAAAAATTGTTAGAGAGTTTGATCAAGGTAACAAATGTATTGGTATTATCCTAATCATAAGATGAGCATTTGATACAGTGAAACATGATATCTTAATTGAGAAATCACACTTATTAGGAATCAAAGGTAATGCTTTAAACTTAATGAAATAGTATGTCAACGACATAATTGAAATAACTCAAATTGACAATTATTCAAGTGAACCTCCAATTATTAATATAGATGTTCCCCATGGCGCAGTTCTTGGTCCTATTTTATTTTTAATATATATTAATGACTTACTAAAAATTGACTTACAACAATGCAATGGTGTTCATTATTCTTATGCAGATGACACAGTTTTACTTTTTGGTGGAGAAACCTGGTATGGCATTTATATAATTCAAATAATGGATTTAAATTAATAAAAAAAAATGTTTGACATAAATTATCTTTCTATCAACGAAAATAAAACCATAATTATTCCATTCTCATTATATGAAAAATGTAACAAATCATCTACCTTTCATTAAGTATTAAATTACATAACTCTGATTGTTGCCTTATACAATGTAAATGTCCGATTATTAAGGAGTCCTCTGAAGTTAAATATTTAGGCGTAATTTTCGACAGTCATTTAAAATGAAATCAACACATTAATTACCTTTGTAATAATTTACGTAAAATAATGTATTATTTTGTTTTATTGAGGAAATACTTATCAATAAATTGATTACGCACAATATACTTAACTTTATTTCAATCGGTAATTATGTACGGAATTATGGATGGGATAGCTTATTTAAAACCAATTTTAATCCACTTTATTTATTACAGAAGAAAATAATTAAAATATGTCTTCATAAACCTATTGATTTTCCATCTCAAAAATTGCTTTTAAACTTTAATGTTCTTAAAATAAGAAAAATTTATTGTATGGTATTAATAAAGTTCGTACATAGAAATCGAAATAATTTTGAATTATATTCTCATAGTTATGAAACAAAAGTTATGAATTCTTTATGATTGTTTGAAACAAAATGCAACACTGCTACAGTATTTAATCATAGTAGTAATTTAGGCCCAAGAATATCCTAATCGTGTCAATTCTAGTAGTTCTAGTATTAAATTTAAAAAGTTATGTATGGATTTTATAAATAATGAAACATTGTAAATTTAGATTTATATTATCTTATTGTGTAGTAGATATAAGAAAAATTATGTTAAAAACTTCTTAATTTAAATACAGGACTCCGCCCCTGAGCGCGAGTTCTACTCTTTCAGGAGTGAGCTAAAGTTTTATCTGTTTATATTATATTTTATGTTACACTTATTAGCAAAATAAATACAAAATACAAGGCAATAAGTATAAATTATGTTAATAAAACTCGTGAAGGTCACTCTGCCTCCAATCTAAAATCCAGTAAGATATTCGTTGCTTGGCAATGCCATTGAACACCTGGCAATGAAAGACAAAGACTTGGGGTGGCTGTGAGGCTATTAACAGGGAACACAATGCTTTAGTCTCATTAGTTTAATATGAGATTCACAAAGGACAGAGAATTCCTACTATGTGGAAATGTAAAGGACGACAGTGTGTACATTTAGTGCTGCTATCCTCCTCTTATTAGCTGGAGGATCTAGGAGGCCTAAGGGCGGACTGTTTGATAAGTCACGTAGCCAACTCTGGGGTGAATCTATTACCCCGGTTGTGCAAACCACCGAGAAGTGCAGTAGAACAGGAACGAAACGTGCTGTTAGAGCGCCTTGTATGCCTACTGACTTCATCGTTATTACAATCTCTACAATTAATATTACCTCCACTAACACTACCTATATTATTACTACAATCACTACTACAATTTCGACTAAGACTACAACTACCACTATACGATGAAGGATGGATAGAACAGAGAAAAATTCTCTCCGACACCGGGACTCGAACCCGGGTTTTTAGCTCCACGTGCTGACGCTTTATCCACAAAGCCACACCGGATTATAGTTCCGATGCAATATGTGAACGTGAAATCACCAGTCGGCTGATAGGGCTTTAATCTTCATCTGTCACACCACAGATTATTACTATTACAGTGGACTCTCCTAAGTTAGACAGAACAGAATTGAAAATTCTGACCAATAAGGGTAGTGGGTGTGGCAGGTGAAATGAATACAACTTCTTATTGGTTATCCATCAACGAATACAGTAAGCCTACTGTACTTGCATTTCCTGTCCACCCCGAAACTTGTGTATGCGCTTCTATTACCACAGTGGGTTTCGGCAGTTCCATCTCACAAACAGCACAATTCTCAACTACAAAAAGAAGAGTTCATTAATTTAAAATTAGTGATCAATATGGATTTCCTAATCAATAAAATATTCTGTTTTCCTTTAACAAAAGTATCACTACAAGACACAGGACCAATTTCCATTCAAATGGCAAACCCATTTCATAGTGCCCGTACAGGGGCGTGTCTAATTCTCCTACGTAAGAAGTCGAACTATAAGAATGTCGAACTTGATTTCTGTCGAACTTCAGAGCTTGCACTGCATTATTATTATTATTATTATTATTATTATTATTATTATTATTAATGCAATTACTTACTTACTTACTTACGTACTTACTTACTGGCTTTCAAGGAACCCGGAGGTTCATTGCTGCCCTCACATAAGCTCGCCATTGGTCCCTATCCTTAGCAAGATTAATCCAGTCTCCATCATCATATCCCACCTCCCTCAAATCCATTTTAATATTATCTTCCCATCTACGTCTCGGTCTCCCCAAAGGTCTTTTTCCCTCCGGCCTGCCAACTAACATTCTATATGCATTTCTTGATTCGCCCATACGTGCTATATGCCCTGCCCATCTCACTATTATTGCAATTATTATTATTATTATTATTATTATTATTATTATTATTATTATATTATTATTATTAATATTATTATTAATATTATTATTATTATTCATAATGACATTAATGGTAACTACTATTTAAATATACAGGGTCAACCGTAAGTAATGCCATTAATTTCAGGTTGTTATTCTTTAGATATTTCAGACAACAAAGTTTAATACAATTTTCCTAGTTTTTGTTTAATTTGCGAGATAAGAATTGTTTTATATCAAACATTTTGATCCCCTTTTCCTTTTTTATTTTTCTTGCTTTAAATACAGTATTTATTTTCCTACTTATATCTTGTTCTTGACTTGATTCTGTATTTTTATCTTTGTAATTATTCCTGTTTTTTTTAATTGGTTTTGTGATTTTATTGAATCTTTGTTATGTACTTTAGTACAAGATAGTTATTTATAGGAACTGTCCCCGAACACTAGCTTGCTCAAACGGGTGTACAGTACGTAAATAAGCCTAATATGTATTTTATGTAGCAATAAATACTAAATACTAAATTTGATAGCGTGTTTTGGGAAAGCAATTGATTTAATTCCTAATCTGCTCAGTCAATTTAAGAGAGCAGAGTATTATGATAACAAATGATTGAAAGAATTATAGTTTTGTCTTTTAGTGGTGTAGAAATTTGATCCGAAAAAATGTAACTTTTCGTTCTGCAAAGAATTTTACAATGTTGCATTTGCTCGGATTAAATTTCTGCACATTTCAAGGACAAAACTAAAATTCTTTCAATCATTTATTATCATAATACACTACTCTCTTAAGATGGCTTAAGATAATGAAAATTAATTCAGTAGCTTTCCCAAAACATATTATGAAATATTTCATATAGAATAATTCTTTTTGTTGAAAAGGAAAGAAAAACGAGCAAAATTCTATTAAATCTTTTTGTTTGAAATATCTCAAAGTATAATACCTTACAATTAAGGACATTACTTACGGTTTACCCTGAAGATAGGCCCTAGTTTTATTATATGTATACTGAAAATTTATATTGATACATACAGTGATATTGAAGATAATAATGGTAATGTTGATGGTATATCTCAGAGGTAACAAGCTGGAATTATGCTCCAAGGCTACGTATGTTCGAAAACTGCTTGGACAAATTATATAGTTGGGGGATCTCTCAGAGGTTCCTTTCAACTCTGTAGAAATGTCAAATACCATTTCGTTAACATTAATTCCACTGATGCTATAGGAGTTTGCAGTTCATAAGTATCTAAAAACAGAGATTGATAAAAATAAGGAAGATATTAATAATTATGGTAATAATTAATGTGGTGGTGTACGTACATGTAGGTATGATATTGAAGATGATGGTGATAATTTATCAACAGGCCAATGACTGTAACTTTGAACATATGTTAATAAGGATACGTCATCAATAAACATGTCAGTTTCACGCGATGATACACCTCAACGATATAATGTATAGTTTTGTATTCTTAATAGTTAACCCGATTTCAGGAAAAATCTGTAGCTACCAAAGGAAAATCGAAAATATCAAGGCATCTGATAGAAATTCTAATGTGTCCGCTGGCTGGAAACACGAGACCTTGTCTAGTCGAATTTGATGTAAATTGGAAATCGCTTGATGTTGCACGCAGTTGTTTAGAATACATATACATGCAAAGAGATTTATTCACAAGGAGCCAAATTGGATAAAGGGGATTGTCTTTGATGTGGCACTGAAATGCTTTGCATTGCGATGGAATCACCGGTTTGGAAAGAATAGAGGGTTCCGTCCACAAACATTATCCTGTTACTCATGGAAAGACTTTGGAGCTTTCCATCACAGCACTAGAACCTAGTTCTCTTATCCCATATCCCGTTGAAGCACGCTTATTTTTCACAACAGTCTACAGTAGTGCCTCCCGTGTTAAAAGGAATGGTGACTAAAAATGGAGTAATGTGCTTTTGACAAATTGTTTTTATACCTCCTTCTCCCTTATGCAATTTTTCCTTCCTAAATTTAACATTTCCTTCTTCAACTTTCATCGCCTGTTTCTTCAATTCTTCAATATTTACTCTCAGATTTTTATTTAATCCTTCCATACTGCAGTACCTATTCATTTTATTTTATTTATCATTCTTAGTATTAATATTCATGTGTTCATTACTGCAGTTATGTTTTTATTTTGTCTATGCGTTTTTATTGCTTTAAATAATAACATTTTATTAATTTCATCTTATTCTTTCCTTCAAATTCAAAAATGTTTTTATATTCCCATTTCAATTTCTTTCTTTCCTTTTCAATTTCTTTATTTGATCTTCCTGTCCTATTCATTTCTCTCTTTCAATATCAATATTTGCTCTTTTCTGTTTTCTTTAAGTTACTTTCTTTTCATTTGTGTATATCCTTCCATTTTTCTTTCTTTTACATTCACTACTTTCATTCAATACTTCAACATATTTTCATTTCACATTCATTTCAATATTTCTTATCTTTCTTTCATTTTTATTGCTTTCGTCCCATTTCAGTGTTTCTCCTTACCTTGCTTCCTTTACATTTTTCTCTTTCTATTTTAATACTTTCTCTTATCCTTGTTTCTATTATGCTTTTCTTTTTTCAATATTCCTTGCGTTTTTTCTTACATTTCTCTCCTTACGTTTTAACATTTCTTCTTAATACATTTCTCTTTCACTTTCTTTCTTCTAATTAAATATTTATTTTCTAACATTCACTTTAATTAATTCACTTCTTCGATTTTAATATTTTCCTTATTATTTACCTATGATACCTCTCTTTCCATTTCAATATTCCTTATTATCTTTCTTGCCCTTTCATATCTCTCTTCCTACTTCAGTATTTGTTCTTGCATTTCTTTGCTTTCACTTCTGTCTAAGTAATATTCTTAAATTTCGTTCCCTTTCAATTCGGTCTTTATACTGTATTTCATTATTGTCTATCTGTTATTCCCTTTCATTTTATACTTCTGATGTATTTCTTTCTCATTCAATTCCCTCTTTCCATTTCAATATGTATTATCTTCCTTTCTCATTAATCTCTTCTTCACTTTTAAATATTTCTTATTATCTCCCATTTCCCTTCATTTATCTCTTCCATTTTCAATATTTATTAACTTTTTCCCATTATTTTCTCTTTTTATTTTTAAATGTTTCTGGATATCCTTCTTTTCCATTCATTTGTCTCTTTCTATTTCAGTATTTCTTCTCAGTTTTTTTTTTCTCTTTGAATACTTTCCGTTTCAATATTTCTTGTTATTTTCAATTTTGAATCTTGCGTACACTATTTTTAACACTTGAATATAATTAATTGATTAACTAGTGGACTTACTCGTGTTAATTATGTAAGATTTGTGCGGCTTACAGCTGTTTCAGTGCTTCACGCACCATCCTCAGAGCCTACTAGATCACGGCGGCGTCCCGTGATCTGGTAGGCTCTGAGGATGGTGCGTGAAGCACTGAAACAGCTGTAAGCCGCACAAATCTTACATAATTAACACGAGTAAGTCCACTAGTTAATCAATTAATTATCTTTATTTTCATTTAATTATTATTTCTATGTTCTATGATTTCTTTATTTCCATTTCAATATATGTTGTAATATTTATTTTCATTTCGCTATTTCCACTGCAGTATTTCTCGTTATTTAATTTCTGTACTTCCATTTCAGCACTTTTATTATCTTCCATTCTCGTCATTTCTCTCGCTCTTTCATACTTATTCGTTTCTTTCTTCTTTCCATCTTATCCGTGCGGTTTAATTTAGTTCCCCGCTCCATGATTTCTTACCTCAGCCATATATTTTTAGATTCCACCTAAACTTGTCTCTACTCTTGGTTTATACCAAATACAGTACTCTAATAGAAATTCTTCCTAATCTGTCACCAGAAGTTAGGTCTACTCGACTAATAATGCAGTTGTTTAAGTACAACATTTTAGCCTCCTTCTAATACACATTAGTTTTAACCACACAGCGGATTTTCGGTCCCTACACAGCGATAAGACTCCACGTCACATGACGTACGGAGGAAGCGTAGCAATGAGTTCATTGACTTCCCTGCAAATGACGTACACCTAACGTTCAGAATCGGGACCGAAAATCCGCTGTCTAATTATAACCTATTTATCGGAACTTTTAACTGAATACGATAGCTATGAAAACTCTTTTAAAGCGATGAACACCAGTACATTCTTTTTGAGAGCAGGAGGTATTATGAAATCAAGACTTGCAGGCCTGTTTAAGCCAGACAAGTGGTTCTCTGCCCGATTTCGACATTTTGAGGGGATTGAAGTCGTATAACACTCATTCTTTTTCGTTCATTTTTATTCCGTTCTCCGACTTCACGCTAACAATACCTCTATCTTACGTCACAACTTGTTCAATTCAGACTCCGAGTTTCGTAGTGCGAGTAGGATCCCTTAATTCTTTATCAGTTCTCGGCTTCGACACTACTTCTAGTTCAACTGAGAAAAATATTTTACTACAATCTTAATAATTTTATAATTTCTCTACAAAGTAATGTCATACGCTATGTCATTTTGGAAACTTGACAGCCTTTTTCATTTCATTTTAATCGTTCCTTTGAAGTTTAGTCAGAATAATGGACTATTAATAAAGCTGAATAGGAAAAGATTTAAATGAATTAGAGAATGAAAAACGAATGAATAAACAATGAGAGAATTATACAAACATAGAAGGGAAGTGAATTAGAAAAATTAACAAAAAAAGAAGAAGAAAAATCAAGGTAGGAACAATTGAATAAATGAAAGGAAAACTGTGAAAGGGAATAGAGAACTGTTTGTTAGAAGAGAAAGAAATAAAAGAGTACGGACGTACGAAAAGTTGAAGAATAAAATAATAAAAAGAGCGAACAAATAAATTACTGAGGAAATAATATTAAAAATACCTAAAAAACCAATTCCAACAAAAATAATGTGCAAGGTGAGTAAAAGTAGCTGCCTATTTTTAATTCTACAAAAATGATATAGAGTTGAAAATGTAATAGGCTATAGTGAAAATATTTTCAAAAATGTTAGTCCACTTATAAAGAGTTTCCCAAGGAATCTGTTTAATTTGAATGTCACCCTGTACTTATTTTTCCATTTATTGGATTGTTCAGGTACAAAACACAGAAACATTCTCTCTAAATTAAAGAACATATTGGTGTCTTAGAAAATAAGTATTCACCTTTGAGATTTAACTACCATATGAAAACGAGGCATAAAATGTAAAGCAGAGGAATCATTAAAGACAATATAACAATTTCCTAATTTTGTCGCGTGTTGATATCAGTTCATAGAACGTATTCCAAATGGCCTATATTTCACTGACAAACAATATGTTATAGTTTTGCAATTCATTTTGCGTAATTTTCAGAAAAGTCTGTGAATGTGTTAGAAATTTAATTTTTCAGTCGTTGACTTTACTATTTTATATATTTTGTTAGGTGTTAACCTTTACATAATAAATTGTGTGATGTATGAACGTTTTCGTTGACCATGTCAACATCATCAGATACACTCTGTCATTTTACAATATCAATACTCTCAATGTTATCTACACAATTCACATACAATACATGTTTACTGTCATATGAAGGTAAAACCTATTAAAAATTATATGAATTAGTTTTATAATGTTGAATTGTGGATACCCCAACTGTCAACAATTAAAATATACTTATATTATCATGGGTACAGGGAACGGATTTATATGGACTAAAAATATATGAAATATGTAAATATATATGTAGTTATTTTTACCAAAATATGGAATTAAATATGGATTTTTACCAAAATATGGAATTAAATATGGACTTAAAATTATAAAAAAATGACTATGTACGTTAAATATTGGTACATTTTAATCAAACTAAACAAAAAATATAATGGACGTACCTTATCTTCCAATGTAGTTTCAACAAAACACAATTTTTATTGTCTGTTACCATAACAATAGGTTACAAACATTTCTTTCAAGTGCTGAAAAGTGAATCTTCTTCTATTGTCTCTGAGGATAGATTTATACTGACTAAAAGAGCGTTCGACGTCACAAGAAGTAACTGGTACATAATTCAATTTCACAATGTCTGCTGGGGATAAGTCCAAGTTAATCTTCACTGTTGATTCACCACTCATCACAGCAACAACCTTTTGTAGTTCTTCATATCCAGGGTTTTTTGAAAGTACAGTGTCCACCTTAGCTCTTACTGCATCTGCAACTTTACCTCTACCACGATTCAGTTGTTCCACAGTACTATTTATAATTTCAAAACTTTCAGATAGTGAAAGGTGCCTATTTTGGAGACTTTTGAGCGTTTTTATGATGCATGAAAATGTATGCTGAATGTGAGCTAAGTCATTCTTCACACTTATGTCACAGGTAACTGTTTTCGCAGTATCAATTGAGACTGCATCTTCAGAGTCCAATGCAAGGAGAACATTGTTAATAGAGTCTATATGTTCGGCATAATATTCAACTGCTTCTAGCCATGTACCCCATCTAGTTAAAATTGGCTTTGGTGGCAATGGAATTTCAGGGTACATTTCTTTCAACACGTTAACTCTACTGGGAGCTTTGAGAAATACTTTTTTCACTGATGAAATCAACAAATCTACTTTAGGGAAATTGTCTCTGACCACTTCTGCCACACGATGAAATGCATGCGCCACACAAGTAAAATGAGTCAATTTAGGATATACAACAGATAATGCTTGTCCAGCTTTGACCATATAAGGGGCAGCATCGCTAATAAAGAATAACACATTATCGTACATAATACCCTTTGGCCACAGGATACCCATAGCTTCGTTGAACAGTTTAACTATAGTTTTGTTATTGCACTTTTCTAGAACATCACAATGTAAAAGAATTCGTTCAGAATATTGTTCACTTAACAAACCGATAACTACATTACCAACAAGTCTACCTTCTTTGTCGGGAGTCTCATCAATGGAAACCCAAATTGAACTATCTTTAATTTCATCTCTTATCTTCTGTATTGTCTCATCGTAGATGGATGGAGCATACGTCTTCCTAAGTGTTGACTCATCCGGGATTGTATGTTGAGTATATTTTTCAAGGAATTCCCTGAAGACCTTATTCTTTAGTTTGTAGAGAGGAATATCAGCAGAGATGAGAGAACGGCACAGGTCGATGTTAAACTCAGATCTTACATTCGATGTTGTTGGTTGTGTTAAAAACAATTGTCTCTGCTTGGAATTTAGTTGTTTGTTGGCCTGATGTTTACTAGTTGTAATGTGTTGTTGCACCAGGAACTTTTGTGTAGATGATACTGCACACTGACACAAATTACAAAATAATATTTTATTGTCAGTTGATAAACCATCTTCTTTAAATTCTGAAATGTAACTTGTTAGTTTTGATTTTAAATTGACTGAATGACGTACTTTTGGCATATTTACCGTCTTTATAGTATGATTTACAAAACTGAACCTATGTGTACTCTGACTGGCATTTAACTGTTGAGCTGCACAACTGAAGTCTGTTAAAAATTTTAAATTAAATTAATACAGTTTTGTAACTTACTTTCCCATTGTTGATAGGACTGCTAATTTTCAAATAACTCTGATGTTAAAGGGATTACTGAACATGTGTTTAAATCTCTATTGTTGAAATGTATTTTTAAAAGTTAATGGAATTTTGTTTTGTTTTATTGTTAAACCTAATATAATATGGACTGTTTTATATGAAATATGGAAAATATATGGAAATTAACGAAAATATGTACTAAACTCTAAAATATGGAAAAATATGGAAAATAAAAGTAGGATTTTTCAACCCTACACATTGTGAAACATAAAGATAATGCAAAATATAAATTATATTAGCTTTATAAGTAAATATGTATTTACATATAAATCCTTTCCCTGCATGGGTATATTCTTTGCAAATCATCACATGTGCACGATAATATGAACGATGTAATGATATGAGGCTAAAAGATAAAATATAAAAATGATGAGCTAACTCTATTTAATGCTTTACTATGCATGTGAGGATTTGCAAATTACAATATTTTGTTACAAGGTATTCACTTTTCCATATCATAGTATAAAATTCCGGCCTGTTATAACTGCCTATATTTTGTAGATCTTGGTGTTATTGTTTATGCCAATATGTTGGGTTTAAACTGTTTATAGTTAATCAAATGATGGGCGTATGTTCTGTTGTTGTTCATGTTACACTGAAAAATAATCAAAGTCGTAGGTAGTTAATCTAATTTTGAAACTGATGGATTTGATTTTAATAATTGTAATGTATTAAATGAAACTTACGGATAATTATTCAATTCTACAACATCACTACTACATTGAATAATTATCCGTAAGTTTCATTTAATACATTACAATTATTAAAATCAAATCCATCAGTTTCAAAATTAGATTAACTACCTACGACTTTGATTATTTTTCAGTGTAACATGAACAACAACAGAACATACGCCCATCATTTGATTAACTATAAACAGTTTAAACCCAACATATTGGCATAAACAATAACACCAAGATCTACAAAATATAGGCAGTTATAACAGGCCGGAATTTTATACTATGATATGGAAAAGTGAATACCTTGTAACAAAATATTGTAATTTGCAAATCCTCACATGCATAGTAAAGCATTAAATAGAGTTAGCTCATCATTTTTATATTTTATCTTACTTTTAGCCTCATATCATTACATCGTTCATATTATCGTTCACATGTGATGATTTGCAAAGAATATACCCATGATAATATAAGTATATTTTAATTGTTGACAGTTGGGGTATCCACAATTCAACATTATAAAACAAATTCATATAATTTTTAATAGGTTTTACCTTCATATGACAGTAAACATGTATTGTATGTGAATTGTGTAGATAACATTGAGAGTATTGATATTGTAAAATGACAGAGTGTATCTGATGATGTTGACATGGTCAACGAAAACGTTCATACATCGCACAATTTATTATGTAAAGGTTAACACCTAACAAAATATATAAAATAGTAAAGTCAACGACTGAAAAATTAAATTTCTAAAATATGTTATAGGCCTACATCTGTCTCGGAAATTATTTAGTGCTTTTTTAGTAACTGTTTTGCTCACAACCCATTAGTCTCTCTCTACATTCTGTTTTAGAATACATACACTAACTTATGATTGAGATAATTCGATTTTATAAGGACTTTGTAGCAGGATTTATTTAAATAACACACATTAAACCTAAATTTCCCATTCATGAGGTAAATTAAGTATAGTCAAACTTAGGGCTATTCTTATGATACGAACAGGCCAACTTACTTGCAAAGCAATAGAATCATTCTAGAAAGTCACAGTGCTAACATATAAAAAAACTGACTGGAAAATTTTATCACGGTACTAGACTATGGATCTCTAAACCTAAAGAAGCTGCTGTATGTCCAAATTATCCCAACCTATCCTACATTTATGTACAGAGTGATCCGTTTGGGTATGGATAAAATAAAGACACCGTAAAGCATTTACTTTTGAACTTTATTTGTTGAAACTTTGTGCACACAACACTGAAAGATGGGAGATTCCTCAGAGCTCAACATGATCCCCATTGCTCACCCTGCACAACTCATAACGGTGATGCAATTCAGCCCATATCCGTTGTAACATAAGAGAGGTGATTTGTTGAAAAGCTTGAATAATTTTTACTCAGTCAGATCCTCAATATTATTGGGTTTCTGTGAATAGACTATGTCTTTAACAAAACCCTACACGAAAAAGATAGGAAGGGTTAGATCTGGGGAGTTTGGGACCAAGCCAAGAGAGAGCTGCTTCTCGTACTGGGTTTCGCCTGCGATCTTCTGCATGTTTTTAAATACAGAATCTGTTTCTACAAATGTTCGATACCACAACATTACGAAAGTCGCATTTAGGTACAATACGCATACCATACTCACGTCGAAATTCCCTTTGAACTCTTTTAACACCCTCAAATTTAGCATACCAAAGAACACATTGTGCCCGCTGTTGATTTGTAGTAGCCATTTTAATCATCTACGAGTTTCATTTGTCCTTACAGATTATGCATTGTTGATTGTCATACATGGAAACTCCCATCTTTTAATCATAATATGCCGCAAGAAATTTTTCTTACTATCATAATAGCTTTATAATAATAAATTAATATTATCCATACCCAAATGGACCAGACTATATATTGGGATCTTACATTTTAGAAAAATTTACAAATTAATGGTTTGTCGGTCCACAATCAATAATATACAAATTATAAAATATTTTAAATGTAGGAAATTAATAAATTAACTTATAATCCAAGGTTGAAAGAAGTAAATTGTCCAGATGAGCATGGGCGAATGGAACGATAAATAAAAAATACAGTAAAAAAGGCGGATCAATAGAGACATTAGTTACATAATAAATTACAAAGTTGAGTAAATAATCCTACGGACCGTAGGCTCGCATTTTTATTCTCAGTCACATAATATTTTTATTCAATAATTTCACAAGTTGTGAACAACAGCTAGAGTTACTCCACTGCCCTTAAATTAAGAGGAAAGGAGATTAATCTCGCAAAAATGAAAAAGTAGAATTAGACTTAATGAGAAGGGAAAGTGTTTATCAGCGTTGGAACAAACCCAACGACCAACTTGCACAGTTATCAGGCAGTTCGGGTATAATACCTGATGAAGACGAACTTTTGCCTTGTTATGGTGGTGCACCGTCTGCCAAAGTCTGGCTTAATCAGTTGTACGAACATTGGATAATTGCGAATAAAGAGAAGTAATAATGCAGCAAAATAGCGAGATGCTAGCGAAACTAATTAACAAACTACAGACTGGATTCATGCGTTCATTACCATAATTCTAAGATAAGTTATTTTCCAGCTAATGCACATTACATCTCTCCTATGTTATAGAGGTTACTCGCCATTAATTGGACCAGAACGATGTAATAATTGATATTTTCATTCAGTTTTTATTAATTTATTTTATTTCCTTCCATTATATTTTTAATTTCGAATGCTATCTTCCGCACTTTCGCTTTCGAAATTTATTATTTATTTCTCTGACTCAACATTTCAAATTTATCCCGTCATACTCTTTTAATTATTTAGTTCTCTCTTGGCTATATATTTTTTAACTTTAAAACTTTATTCTCTTCCACAAATTGGTTAATTAATTAACTCATTCTTTCACTTGCCAGTCTGTTATTGATTCAAAATTTTATAATTCTGACTTTCAGTCTTGCTTTCAAACCTTCACTGGTTTAATTAAGCATTCATTATTACCTTATAATTGTCATTCTTTGCTTTAATCTTTTCTTCCATTAATCATTTCTTACATAATTTTAATTGTTCATTCCTTTTTAATGTCTCATTCTTTTTATCAAACATTCCATCTTTAAAAGAAAAAAAAACGATAGACTGAACGAAGAATGAACGATTAAATTAAAGAAGTAAAGATTGGTAATAAGAATGTAATATTAAAAGAGAGTGAACAATCATCAGCTTTAGGAATTAGTCTTTCTAGACTGTTCCGTCTTCAAGGATTTAAAACTGTTCTCTTGGCGTCTGTCTCTGTTCCCCGTAACTCTACTTGAAGATTCGTTTCGGGAATCTGTTACTGTCCGTTCCCTTAAGAATCTAGATCTTCCAACCATATTTGTTGATAATCTGTTATTTCTTCTACATGCTATACATTTTTAACTTTATTTCTTTAAAGTCTTTATTTCTTAATCGATCAGCTATTATGTATCCAAAAACTGATCTCAAGAATCTTTTAAATTGCATTAAAATTAAGTATTGCTCTATAAGTTATGGAAAAAGTTTGAAATTGATAAGAAACTAAATATATTTAACTATTTTTGTGGTACAATTCGCCGTAATTTTGGGCAAAAAGCTGCGAAAGGAAATTTTATTGAAGCTTTATAAAGCAATAGCAATCCCTGCATTCTTGTATGGTTGTGAATGCTGGATTCTAACAAAGGACCATGAACGAAGAATCAAAGCGGGAGAAATGAAGTTTTTGAGATACGTAGCTGACTATACTTTATTGGATAGAAAGAGGAATGAAGATATAAGAAAATAAATAAATAAATATACAAAGTATAAAGAAATAATAAGAACAAAAGAACAGAACTAGAAGGAACACATACATGGAATGTCAACAACACGTATTGCTGTAATAGCCATGGATTATAATCCAAGAGAAAGGAGGTTAAAAAATGGCGAGATAAATTTTGATCGAGGCGGAACAGATCGAAAGGTGATGAGATGATGACGAAAAAATTAAGTAAGGAGTAGTTGATAGGCCACTGATTGAAGGAAAAATTAATAAATTAGTCTTAAATTTCTTAAAATATGGCTTTAAAAATAACTACCGAAAGACTAAAACGATATCTGTTAGAAGACAAGATCGTATAATTTTCAAGATGGTCATAAATAATAAAGTTATAAAAGAAACACTTTAAATTACATGAAGTAAACATGATCTTATGAAATAGATAAATATGAGATAACAGAACTCTTTAAACTTTTGCAAATCTCAGGTTTCATAAACAGAACTTTCAAATCCTCCACTGCAGTACAATAAACTACATTAAAATTATATAAAAATAGCAATATCTACCCTTTTATGCGAATGCAAAACCTGAATTTAGGAACAACGAGACAAATCAAGAATGACAGCATCAGATGTCACATTTTTAAGGAAAAGAGCTAAATACATATAGCAAGAAATAACAAAGAAAAATTAAAAAAAAAACACGGAAGTAACTCAATACAACGTGTACGGAAAATAGCCAGACACTGAATTAGAGTTAATTTTGAAATTCAGGCCACAGGGTAGAATAAACTGGAGACATATTGTGAAGAGACTTATGCCGGCCTCAGTCAACCAGAAGTCACATGACCCAACTTCATGATAGTTTGCTGGTGATAATTAGATGTATCCAATTTGATTTCCTGTGGAGTTTGTCTTCATTAACTAGATAACATACAAAAAAATAGTATTTTCATAACTCATTATGTTATAACATAGTTTATGTTGATTAGATTTTAATGGAACTAGCTGTGTAAAAGTGTAACAGTATTTTTTATGTAATGAAATCCCATACATGTTTTAAATTAAGGAATTTACTAACATAACAACAGTATGACTATTTCCATTTAATGAATGTATAATAAGGACGCCCGATTGACACTATGATTGATTACTGAACCTGTCCTTCCAGTGTTTGCTACATGAAACTACTAGGGCACAAATTCTCCACTTGATGAGTCAAGGCTTACATGTAATCTCATGAAAGTGATTATTAATTACCTTATTGTAATCCATTCAAGTTTCAAGAACATCTTACATCTTAGCCAGAACAGTAATCGAAATTCGATTATCGATTTATTTTATGACAGGGATATGTAGAATAATCTCAGCTTAAGATAATGTCCCGTCTTATGTATACCCTTGACACAAAGAGAGGGCATCTCAAGACATTAAATTCATCGACGACAGCGAGTGGAACTCTCTTCTAAGATAATTTCTCTTCAGGGAGTTGCGCTCTAGGCCATGAGAGCTCTAGATTCCTCTAGAAAGACCTTTTTAGTGGTTAAATGGCGCTTGCCATAGCTCGAGAGGACACTTCAAAGATCAATAAATAATTGTATGGACGAGGCATTCTTCCTCGAGGAGAAAAGAGGTGACCAAAGTCCTTGGTAGCCAGCAGGAAAGACAAACCTACGATTGGTGTCAAAATGATGCGAGGTTAACTAGTGTTTGGCAAGCCCATGGTCCAGACAACACTGGATAGACGAAGTTAAAGAAGGTTGGTACTTACTGCGTGCAAAATAATGGTAAAAATAGCCTATATTCAAGTAGTCATAAATGTAATACTATTTATCAAAGCTCTTTCTTGTTTTTAGTGATGTGTATATACATATATATGTATATATATATATATTTATTAAGCTTTGAAAGAAGAAAGGAATGGTTACTCTAGAGCAGCCGTGGCGAGAACGTGTCTCGCAAGACATTGTGGCTCTCAGCGACAGCTGTGCATTTCGATTGCTTCTAACCTCCGCCAACTCCCACCCTCTCACTCACCGGAGTCAAACTCCGTTCCGTTTGTATTTGTCTCTTACCTGCAAGTGGCATATGTCTCTCTCGAAACCATGTGCGAAAGTTCCAAGTAGGATGGGAGGACGCATTTTTTTTTTTTTTTGCTGTCAATATGATGAGAATATTAAATGTATGATTTGTTCACAAGTATTACGAGAAAAACGGTTGTGTAACATAAAACGGCACTACAGTATACTACATGTTACTGATGAAACATTAAAAGATTAAGTGTTATTGTTGTTGTTATCATAATCATCATCATCATTTATCATCATCTCTGTACGTCGACCCTTTTTCAGCAGATGTACGAATAATGCAGTTAGCTCTTTAATTTGAACTCACTGATTTACTATGTGATGTCAAGATGTAAGGACTTGACAAATATTGAACTTTCAAATCTTTGCCAAAAAATAAATATCCGAAGATTCGTTCTTTCGCTTGCTCTGTTCAAGCCATGTTCGCTACAACTTACGTTTGTGAAAAATTATTTTCAACAATTAAAATAGTAAAAAACAAATTTAGATCACGACTGACAGAAAAATACCTTCGTGATCAACTACGACTGGCAGTAAGTGACATAATTCCTGGTTTTGAAACTTGTCGCAGAAACATTCTGAAGACAGTTAATTTTAGGTTGTGATATTGTTCATTTCTTTCTTCGTTACACGTACTAAACATAGTCTACAGCCTTGTACTGTATAAAATTATATTTAAGTGCTTGACGTAAGGAAAATGAAAATCCGTTAATAAGTCTGACGGTACTTCACTTCCCCTTCGGGTGTCCGCCTCCTTCCATAGGTGCTATGCACGTTGCAAGCTACACAGTGGCTCGGCACACGATTACATTTTCGCCACCGCTGCTCTAGAGTAAATCTTTCCCCTTAAAATAATTTCTTAATTTAAATATAATTTTTTATTAATTCACTGCATGTCACTGATTGCGCACACTCTATTCACTCATTATAGCACAAACTGAAATTAAATTTTAATCACTTGCTGCTAATAGATATTAAAACACATCTTACCAAAATTATTAATATACCTGCAATATTTTGGGCATAGGGCTTAAACCAATCTTCACAGTTCATTTTTAAATATATTCGTAATCAGAATTGAAGTAAATCCATTTGGGGTAAGAAAATATACATCTACAGAAATGAAATAATCAATAAAGATATTTTGGAAAATTTTCATGATTATCGGTGGAGTATCCCCTTAAGTTAATAGAAGTTAAAGTGTTCTTCGTTCATAATAAGCATACACTGTAATAAAAATTAAAGAATTGGCCAAGTTTCTATTAGTTTGACCGCCTTTGTATGATGGCCGATTTATATGGAACAGTGAGTGATCAACATAGATAGCTGTTAATGTATAAGAAATATATCTCATGCAATCCAGACGACGAAATGATATTCATATTAATTACACATCATTTATTTGAAGATTACAGCGACGCCAGATAACCAAGTATTTGGTATTACTCGTCCTAGGCCAGTGGAGTTTTGCAGCCCGGAGCCGTGACGCTACTGCTCCTGCGTTCGTAATACCGCATCGCGATAGTTCACATTACGCCCGCGGCTCCACTCGTCTTAGTCGAGTAATACAGGATTGTTAAATAAATAATCAAATAGATGAAGAATATAAACATACCAAGATTCTAAGTATATACATCACTGGGATACGACTATGAAGCCTGGAGTATTAGAAAACAAGATACACGGAGGACAACATCGCGAAATGAAATTCATACGTAAAGCAGCAGGTTATACATTCCTTGATAAAAAGAGATCAAATCCTATGCTAGAAGAATTAGATATGACTTAAATCATAACTTCCTTCATCACTATAGGAGACGATGGAAAAGTTCACGTTGAAAGTAAGGAAGATCGTACGTCATGAAACCTAAAAGAATCCTGCATTACCGACCAACAGCTAAACGCTCAGAGTCAAACTCTTTCCATGATTTATATTTAACTGATTTTATATGAAAAAATTTAATCATCAATTGAATTGAATATAGTCGGCCTAGTTGGCGCAGTTTGTATAGCACTGGCCTTCTATGCCCGAGGTTGCGGATTCGTTCCCGGGCCAGGTCGATGGCATTTAAGTATGCTTAAATGAGATAGGCTCATGTCAGTAAGATTTACTGACATGTAAAAGAACTCCTGCGGGGAAAAATTCCGGCACACTGCGACGCTGATATAACCTCGGCAGTTGCGAGCGTCGTTAAATAAAACATAACATCAATTGAATATAAATGCATGGTTAGAGAATCAGAAAATAGTATACATTGCTAATGACGAGTACTTATTCGTCATTTGCCCATATGAAGCCAGTTATTTAGACCAATTTCCGACAGAGTCGTTGTCCAAGATGCGCCATACAAGGCGGGTCTAAGCTACACCCGAGATGAGATGAGATGAGATGAGGTGAGGTGAGGTGAGGTGAGGTGAGGTGAGGTGAGGTGAGATGAGATGATGGTGGAGATTTTTTGGGATGCCAAAAGGAAACCGGAACTCTCGGAGAAGACCCCTGTTTACCTGACCACGGACTTGCCAAACACAGGTTATAAATCGGTGATACGCCGGGGATCGAACCCAGATACACAGGATTAGAAGTGTAGCGCTCTAGCCACAGGACTACTGTGGCGGTAACAGAAAACAAAATATTAAATGTCGCTGTCTGTTTACTTCTCCGAAGTTTCTTGTAATGTAATAATACAAACTTATATTTATAGCTTATACTAATAGATCAAACTACATTTTAAATTAAATCTTTAAAATCTTGTGCAGTCATAGAAAACCCTTTGCTCACAATGTACTCCAAGAAAGAAAAAGGTCGTGAAATTCTAATTCTATTGTCTCCATTCAGGGGTTTGCAACGGAAATCGCTGCAGCATTCAAGGCTTTCAAACTTCTCCTCAACTTTTAATCTATTTTAACAGTAATTGGATTAATGTCCTCAGCCAATATTGGAAGTGTGTGTTAAAATGCAAATTAAATGACGTCCTTCTGAAAGAAGGAGTAGCTTGCCTTCGAGACCTTCAGTTTCCATATAGTGCACTTCTGTTGCTTACTTTATGCAGCTAAATTAACGAATTATTTCTGAGGGGGAATGTTATTGCTGCGTTTAATGAATAAATCAATATGTATTGACAATACATATTTTAAATATACGCACCGACAGAAGTAGGTACTATGAACAAGCAAGAATAGATTGTTTCGTTCTTTGTAACTGAACAGTAATAATTATTGTGAATTCTTAAAGAATATAGTTTTTTATGTAAGGTACACGTATCAAATAACCCCACCTTATCACTTAAGTCACTGTTGCTCTGGAAATAAGTTATGTACGTACAAACACAAAAATTATGACAAAGGAACTATAATCTTATCTTTATAGAATAGGACAATGAAAATGGTGATATATACTGGAGAAGAAATACAACTCAAATAGGAAAACTTTGTATACTGGTGTTATTTGGAACAGCTTGTCCAATTAACGCTACCTATACACTTATAATTATTAATGAATTATTTTTCCTAAGTAACACAAATTGAACAAAGCAACTATATTAGAGTTTATGTTGATTTTTAGTAGGTTATTTTACGACGCTTTATCAACATCTTTCGTTATTTAGCGTCTGAATGAGATGAAGGTGGTAATGCCAGTGAAATGAGTCCGGGGTCAAGCACCGAAAGTTACCCAACATTTGCTCATATTGGGTTGAGGGAAAACCCCGGAAAACACCTCAACCAGGTAACTTGCCCCGACCGGGAATCGAACCCGGGACACCGGGTTTCGCGGCCAGACGCGCTGACCGTTTCTGTTGATAAAAAGTACAAAATCACTAATGGAATATCCTTGATCTGAAGCTGAAACACCATGGATTAGGAAAATATGTTTTCCCGTAACTCCTCACTGTAAAAGAAGAGAGACAAAGTGTTTCAGTAGAAAGTTATAAACACAAAAGCATTAACCTTAGTTAAATATGAATGTTTTCCACAAATAAAACAAGAAAAATTAAGAGCTTCATAAACAGTTGAACCAATATCATCACTGTATACATTCTGGATAATTGTAAGTTGAAAGAGTATTGTTTTCCCTTATGTTTCCACACTTACCATGTAAATACCTCATACAATATCAATGTAAAAGCAATGAAGATATTATTAAAAACTGAGGACTATCGTTAAAAACAAATGAGTACCGTACTAACATAACTTTTCAACACCACGTGGCGTTAAAGCGCTACTGAGAACCGTACTTGATAACATTATACTCCTGTTTCTTTACATTTTCAAATTTTATAGATAGCAAGTAATTTCTCTGCATAAAAGAATGTTTAAGGATCACGAAATATATAGTTTAATATAGTTATTATTTGCTCAACACACAAAATAAAATGTTGCCTCTTACCTTGATATAACAATAGCCTTTCACAATCAAAACACAACAGCAAAATGGTGGAATATCATGTCACTCGTAAATGTCATCGGACAGCTAGTAACTCATTTCATCACTACATGGCAAGCGAATGCAAGCTACAGTAGTTCACTACCGAAATCAGATCGTTAACAAGAATTAATAGGGTGGCGTTAATGGCGTTATTTGTCTCAGGAATCTTATTTATTTTGCTAATAATTGTAACATAAAATATAATATGAACAGTTAAATCTTTAGCTCACTCCTGAAAGAGTAGAACTCGTTCTCAGGGGCGGATTCCTAAATTTAAATTAAGAAGTATATAATACAATTTGTCTTATGTCTACTGCACAATAAGAATACATACATACATTTAAATTTACAATTTTTCATTATTTATAAAATCCATACATACTTAAGTTTTTAAATTTAATACTATAACAATTAGAATTGACAAGATAAAGATATTTAAATATAAATTTGTTATATGTTTGTCATATTATCACTTACATTCCAGTCTATCGTACATAATCACAAGCTTACAGTATACCATGTGGAAGGGGACTAACTAGGGTCCTTTTGAGCGAATTATCAGGGGTATTGAACTTCAAAGCCTAATAATTAGAGATGAAACAATTCCTTCGTAAACACGATACCAGCGTATATTTTACTCGAGTATTGTACATGACGACAGATGGGGGAGGGGGTTAGAATATTTTCTTTACCGTCTGGTTACAGCAACAGTGCTGAACTCTGGTGCTACGTATTCACGCTGTAGTAAGTGATCGAGTCGATTTCTAACCTGCAGTGCAGTGTTATTGTCATTACTTTATATATAAAGTCATTCTAATATATGTAGACTTTAGTTGAATTGTACACTCCATAGAGGACTATCAAGAGTAACAACTTTACATTGGTTATATTTCACTCCAAATTTTCCCAACAGATAGTGCGCAACGTTTGTCTTCTACCGATGTATACTTTGTATGCATGTCTGAAACCTGCTGTTCTTTATATCTAACCGCTGTGCAGAGTTCAGAGACACCCACATTGTATGGTTGAAGCGTAGGCAACCTCGTGTCCATGGAAGGACAGGTTTCATCATTACTAATATGTATTTTTAGTAGGTTATTTTACGACGCTTTATCAATATCTTAGGTTATTTATCGTCTGAATGAGATGAAGGTGATAATGCCGGTGAAATGAGTATGGGGTCCAGCGCCGAAAGTTACCCAGCATTTGCTCATATTCGTTTGAGGAAAAACCCCAACCAGGTAACTTGCCCCGACCGGGAATCGAACCCGGGCCACCTGGTTTCTCGGCCAGACGCGCTGACCGTTACTCCACAGATGTGGAGACTAATAATGTAATTGTGATCGTTTAAGCATTGCTTTTTTTTTTAGATAATCATACAAATAAAAGGAAAAAATATGGGAACACTGCAACAAGTGTTAAGGTAACAGTAAGGTTACATCGTAAATTGTTTCTCTTCCGCTCTACCCAGGTAATTAGAAATACAATTATGAATACAATTAAAATTACAGTTATAATTGATAATACATTTACGATTTTACGATTACAATTACAATGTAATCTAAGAATATTAAAATATTTATACAGACTAATTTCTTTCCTTGTTTTCAACTTCGGGTACTGAAATACAAATGAAAAGTAAATGAATAAACAGATGAAATTACTGGAGACTTGAAACATTTTACGCTATAATAATAGAACTATTTACAAGAAGTCATGGAAGAGAGACAAGTGGTTTCAGGTTAACTGTGTTCTAGAGTCCTTCTATGCTGTACAATAAAAGGCGGCGTATATCATGCTTCGTTGAACTACCGTGCCTTAGTTATGCGGTATTTACTTGCTTTATGTTACAGTCGACGAATAACTTTTTTAATAGGCTATTTTATGACACTTTATCAAATGCGACGAGTAGCTTACATCATGGGCTAGATACCATAGAATTCCGCATTAATTTCGAAAAAAATCGTTATAAAATATTATATTTCACGTTTAATCTCTGGTTGGTTTTGTAAGATAAATAATCGCAATAATTTCGTATAAATTGAAAAGAGATGTTTAGACGTCAAAATAATGATAAAAAGGTTACATCAATTTATTCAACAGATGCACATATTACAAAACAGCAGGTGTAAATTCAGGGTAATTCAACATGAGAGTTCGTAATGCCTCAATCACGCCAACTTTAACAGTAAAAGTGTTGGATGATTGTTTCAAAAATATTTCTTTCAAAGTGAGAAATGCTAAATTTCAATCAGTACTTTTTATAACTTTGAAATACTAACTTATTGCTTTAAGCCTGTCTGTGAGTGCATTAACATTATCAATATCTGTATAATATTTGCTGGGTTGAATAATTCATAATAATGAATATGAATTATGTAACTCGTATTTTTCAATTTTCTGAATAACTAGTTTACGGACATGCATAAATAATATTTATATTGCAGTCTATAAGTCCAAACTGAAATTGTTAATTAATTTGCCTACCGACTCCTCTAGATTATTACAAATTACTATATTCATTCTACATCTCATGTCATTATGCCTCATGGTCTCATGGTCACGTTAACAATTGTAATTATAAAAACAATAAAGTTTTATTATTTTTACGACATTTTACTAATAATTGCATAACCTTTCCGTTCATCGGGAAACACTACAACCCTTACTTGAAGATGTGAATTTGGTGGTGAAATTACGCATGTTGTTCTAGTTATAATCATGCTATAGCACATTGACGCACTAATGTTCATTTTCTGAATGCTACCTTTCCCAACCAATGAATTGGTGACGCTGGACCAATTGCTTGGCCACCAAGATCACCAGATTACCTTTATGGATTTGGTTTACGCCATGGCATTTAATGGCGAGAAGGACCTCCGTCACAGCATCATGGGAGGAGTACAATAGAGAACATTTTGAACAAAATTAAAAAAAAAAACAACAAGGTTTTAGGGTCGATTTCTAAAATACGGACGAAATCGTGGTTCCAAACATCGGTTTTCAAACCGCCATCGAGGTCTGAATCCTTATGCGATTTCTAAAACGAAGTCGAGACGGGGCTTGAAAAGAAACCGAGGTTCGTGGGTTTTATGTATGGTAACGCAGCTAAGAATCTATTTTTATTCCTGTAAACAGTCGATATTAGAAAGAAATGAACATCGGTACCGGTATTAATATTTTTATTGAATTGCAGTAAGTCACATTCTTTTGTTCTCAGCTATGTTATTGTTATATTTACTAACTAGCCGTACCCGTGGGCTCCGCTGCACCCGTTAGAAATAAATATAAAGTAATTACATAATTAAAATAGGATATTTGGTCCAGCGAACATTCGTGTTTGATAGAAGGATAAATAGTTTAATATGTTACTTAATTTAAATTGTATTCAAATAATTAAAATGCGATCATTTTGGTCCAGAGAGCACTCATTTGGTGCAATGACAATTTCTTTCCTAACATGTTTCTTAATTTTTATTACATGCAACAATAGTTTAATGAACGTTGACATCATTTAGATTTAATGTGTATACTTTATTTTACTTGCTATATGTTTCCATTGAATTATGGTAATAACTTAATTTTAACCCTTGTTTTCTACGTTTTCAGTAAATGGTGCTTGGCCCACTATGGTTCTGAAACCTTCAAATAACTCAAATATATTATATTATATTATATTATATTATATTATATTATATTATATTATATTATATTATATTATATTATATTATATTATATTATATTATATTATATTATATTATATTATATTATATTATATTATATTATATTATATTATATAAAAAGAGTGTTGATAACGGATGTACTCCGATAAGTAAGTTTTAATTTGTTATGGGGGCTCTTGAATCTCAGGAGGAACAACTTTTAAAATAGCGCAACATAATCTGCTTGGCTCATTACCCAATTTTTTTGCATCGCATTTAATGCATAATTATGTATTTTATGTATTTTAACAAGATTCAATTGAGCATAGTTAAAATTTGGATTATAAAATAATGGAATTCTAAGCTAACATACTATCACTGCGTACTAAATCAATACACTCTCTGAGATTAGAATGAATGTGTACATAAACATTATTTTAAGAAATACAGGAAACGAATATACAGAATAGCCTATCAAGTTTTCTGTGCATAAGAAGCTATTTTAATCTTACCTGTCCTCAATTCACTCAGAAGTTACTCTAATAACATTATAGCATTATGTCCATCTAGAGAAACTACACTTTCCAATGGTGAAATAATAATTAATTATACAAATCGGTTAATTTAGCTTCCGATATTACTTCATACAAACACACAAACATTCTCTGTAGGCTACCGCATGTTTCATAGCTTTCGATTGTGGTTGTCCAAGGCCCCTTATAGACGAAGTCATTTGTTTTTTATTTCATTACACCACCTTAGATGGCGTTGTTATTGTAATTTTGAAACGCATTTATCTCATTAAATATCAGTCCTATCAAAATTTTGCATATAATAAAATGTATCGGAAATGATGTTTAAAGAAACTTTTGTTATGTAACATGTTTCACAAAAATCAATAATAAGCGAGATATTTCTTTTTATTTAATTCAGGCCCCCTTATAACCCCCCTTTTAAATAAAGCATTGTGAATGCCATATAGCCTAAAATCTAAGTTACAGCGAACATAATTTATATTCCAATTTCCATCGAAATCCGTTCAGCCATTATCGCGTGAAAAGGTAACAAACATACAGACAGACAGACAGACAGACAGATAGACAGATAGACAGATAGACAGACAGACAAAAATTTCAAAAAAGCGATTTTAGGTTTCAGGGTGGTTAATTATATATGTTAGGACAAATTATTTTTGGAAAATCGAAAATTACCAGAAAAATTTCGGCTGCAGATTTATTATTAGTATAGATTTACAGAATACAGGCTATGTGCGTTTAATATTAGCATTAGTTAGTATTTAATAGGGAACGGATTTTTAGATACCATAATGATATTGATCAAATTAGCACACGTCGAGCGTTTATGTTGTATTTTATCATTTGTTCATAACTACTACCAACATTAACTACCAGAAAACCCTGTAATAAGGAATTAATAACCTAAATATTAACAGGATTAAGACTTCAATTGAAACTAAAATGTAATATGGTTCTATTTTCACATATAATGTCCAAAACTACTGAAAAGACTAAGAATTAAGTTATAATATCGTCTTATAGACAAAAAGGTATAATTAATATAAAATATTAGCCTATATCTTACTTCCCTCAAAGCAACAAGAAGATGTCAACCTGGCATCTCTTGCATTTCGTTGCAGATTATTATGTATCACTCTTGCTAAATTTTGCGTCGATTCCTTCGAAAATCGAAATATTCCTCTGCAATTATTGTCGTTACATAGTTACAAAGAATTATTTCTCTTTGTCATCATTCTAATCAGGGGATTTAATACTCGTAGACACAAATTTTTCTTCGATAATCATCCAGCTGATCTACTACTTCCATCTTGTGCTACATGAAGCCATGGTTTTAAACAAACCCCAGCCGTGATCTCTGCTTCAGACCAAAGTTTCGAGTCATGGCTCAGTAAAATGAAAAAGACCTCGTTTCATAAATCCAAACGCGGTTTAAAGCCATGGCCGTGGTCAAGACCTCGTTTTAGAAATCGACCCTTACTGTTTTTACGATATTTTACCGATAACTATATAACTTATGCTGTCTGACAAAAAGTATTTTCTAGTTAGTGTATTAAATTCTGGAACACCCTATAATAAATTTAAAAAGTAGACGGAGGGGAAGGAAAGGTAGTTTTCGAAATCACTATATGATCTAGTCCCTGACTATAAGAAGTTCTTTATTTGTCGCTTAATCTACATCCTCCTTAATGTAGCAAGTGAAAGAATATGACGGTCATTCTAGGGAATCTGCGTGAATAAAGAACTATAAGATTGCAATTTAAGCACAAAGGACATTAGAGTTTTTCGGAGGCAGTAAATTGGGTTTAATTTTAAAACAAAACTCTAATAACAAATTGCTTACTATCGGAACTCCGGCGTTCCCCAGGGTGTCGCTAATCTAAAAACACTGGAAGCAATCGATTTTCACTCGGATTACGGGCTCATATGCTGTTCAGACCAGCGGTAAAGCCACAGAATTTTATCAGGGGACTGGTACATAAAATAGAATCACACACTATACAGTTCTGCACAAATGGGTTAAAGAATATTCAAACAAATTCAATAGACATTGCACAGCCATTTACTTTTATAAAAGACCACTTTCAGTCCTATTCTTTTCAGCAATGGCAGTGATATATGCTTGATTTTACATATGCGTGGGGCTTAGAGAGCAATTTATTCTGCTTTAATCCGAGTAAGTAACTTTCTGTTCAAATCTTCGTTGTTAAGGAGTTTTGTATTCTCTCTCGTTAAAATGTCTGAGCAAAAATAAATGAATTTCGTCCATCATATTCTTGGCTTTCATTTTTCCTTTAAATTTAATTTGTAGACTTCCCCGTCTTCGTTACGTAGATGTGTAACAAAAATATTGGTACAACTTCATACGAATTCAGATATGAAGGCGGTTTCAAAAGTAAGGTACACTTGGAATAACAAGGAAAGGAATTTTATTCTCATTTATACAATCATATGCCACCACCACCACCACCACTATTACTTACTGGCTTTTAAGGAACCCGGAGGTTCATTGCCGCCCTCACATAAGCCGGCCATTGGTCTCTATCCTGAGCAAGATTAATCCAGTCTCTATCATCATATCCCACCTCCCTCAAATCCATTTTAATATTATCTCCCCATCTACGTCTCGGCCTCCATAAAGGTCTTTTTCCCTCCGGCCTCCCAACTAACACTCTATATGCATTTCTGGATTCGCTCATACGTGCTACATGCCCTGCCCATCTCAAACGTCTGGATTTAATGTTCCTAATTATGTCAGGTGAAGAATACAATGCGTGCAGTTCTGCATTGTGTAACTTTCTCCATTCTCCTGTAACTTCATCCCTCTTAGCCCCAAATATTTTCCTAAGGACCTTACTCTCAAACACCCTTAATCTCTGTTCCTCTCTCAAGGTGAGAGTCCAGGTTTTATTATAGAACAACCGGTAATATAACTGTTTTATAAATTCTAACTTTCAGATTTTTTGACAAGACTGGATGATAAAAGCTTCTCAACCGAATAATAACAGGCATTTCCCATATTTATTCTGTGTTTAATTTCTTCCCGAGTATCATTTATATTTATACAATCATGTACTAGAATCTATAATACGAAACATTTACCAATGTAACACAATTCTCAATCCTGTTTAAAATTAGTTTCTAAGAGAAACTAACTTAAAAATACATTCTAAATGAAAGAATTCTTCAGTATCTTAAATCCAGTTTATGTCAATTTATACTTCTTGGCGTATAACTTCTAGTATATTCTACCTACAGCGAAAGAAAAAAAAATGAAAGTGAAACAGAAAGGCCACAGAGTTTGAACCCGTGACTCCCGAATGCAAGTCTCAAATTATACTGTCTGAGCCGCCAACTCGCTCGGTTGTGCATTATTATGTAAATTAAAAAATGAAAATGAATGTGGTACATAAATATTATTTTAAGAAATTCAGGAAACGAATATGTGTAAATTATGAGCGCAGGAAAGCTATTTCGTGAAAAACCATTTTAAAATAACTCAGCTCCAGTGGGCTGAATGCTAAACACTTATTTCCACTCTATATGTGGTGTATTTAATTACACTGGCCGCCTTTGAAATTCTTACGTCATATTTACTTGTTCATATCTTTTTTCTGAACCATCTGTCTTAGTTATAATTTGCCTTCAATTAAGTGAAATCATGTCACTTATGAAAAATGCCGCCTATCATTCCGGCAATTAGTTTGGTTTATTTATTTTTTCTTTTAATTTTTTGGGGGTTATAAGTTATTTGTAGGGTCGTTTCGGAAGATCTCGATATTTGAGAGATCTCGACACTTAAGAAAAGTGGCCATTGTGAGCACTGTTGTTAATGCAAAAAGTTCGACTTCTTGAGATCTATTTTGACTGTTTTTGTAATCTTTATGTAAGTGAATCTCGTGGCTTCAAGTTGTGTTTTACGTTGACAGAAGGCAAGAAACACAATGAATGTCATGAAATAACTACAATATACCATCTTTAGTTTATTGCACTTCGACTGGATTTAATAGATTATTTTACGACGCTTTATCAACATCGTAGGTTATTTAGCGTCTGAATGAGATGAAGGCGATAATGCCGGTGAAATGAGTAAATGAGTGCGGGGTCCAACACCGAAAGTTACCCAGCATTTGCTCATTTTGGGTTGAGGGAAAATCCCGGAAAAAACCTCACCTAGGTAACTTGTTCCGACCGCGAATCGAACCCGGGCCACCTAGTTTCGCGGCTAGACGCGCTAACCATTACTCCACAGATGTGGACCTTGGACCGGATGTGTATGATATTAATAGATGCACAAATTAATATACATACATTTTACAAGTTAGTAAAGGCGCCAAAGTGATTGCCCTCAAACAATTAGGTTTTTGTTACTTCAAAAACCTTTCATTTAATTCAGTTTTGCAATATCTCACAATCTTGAATATTTAACATTTTTTTAAATTAAAATGTAACCCGGGGAGAGAGAAAAGCCAAAGTAACAATAAGAAACTCTTTGAAGGATTACGAACTTTCCTAAAATCAAACACAACAAATTTGGTAGAGACAGCCCCCCCTATCATCTAATAAGGACCAGAAGCGAAATCGGGGAGAATTCGATACTTGTCGATCTTCAATTCACATCTAAGAGACTAATTCATTACATAATCAAATCATACGTAAAAATCATTCTACACACATTTTGAATACAAAAGTATTCTTTATGTATCTATAGTGCATATGTGATAATTTCGAGTCCTGAGGAAACATCACGCCAACGAAGCTGTTTGTCCACAGAGTGGGACAGGGTAAATTGTGAAGATGTTAAATCGGAGGCGTATGGAGGATGTGACATCACTGTCATATTTTTATTGTAATTTCGGTTACCACTGGATCAGAATAATTTCTTATCTTTCTTCGAGTTTTTCGATTAGGAAAATAAATATTGAAAAATAATCTGTTTCGTGGTGGGAATATAATGGTGTAGCAGACGGTTGACTCAAACTCGTTTTCTACTGCGCATGTCGTCACTTGGGAAGCAGCAGCGGCGCGCTAATTCGCACCGCAGTGCTCGAGGAACAAAACAAACAGCTGTTGTGTGTACGTGCACGGTGTTAATTCTTTGTTTATATATATTATATTGAATGTTATTCTTGTATCAGTAATGCTATTAATGCGACACATTTTTAAATCGATGAGGTACTTGGAATAACGCACAACACACAGTGACATTTGAGCATTACCACAGTATATTTAGCAAAACTACGTCTATGGGTCGTTTCACCAACCTTCAGTAAATCAGTTCAAATGAAACATTAACTACTGAACATTAAAATATTTAACGATTCACTAAAATGCGAGCTGCTCACCAACCAAATTTTCTTAACTTTTAATGAACAGTAAATAATGGCTCATTAAGGATAAATAAATGCGATTTATGAATTTTTCATAACTATATCAGAACTCTTTATACGAAACCACAGTCTACTATATTGCAAATCGTGTACAGTATTAGAAAACAGTTTTGTTATGTCTCTTGGTAGTGGAAATGTTGAAATTTTGGCCGCGATTTACATGAGTACGTTTATATGCGCTGTCTCCCTAGACTTCAAGCCGAGCACCTATTATGTACCTCGTAACGCTTATTACGTCTCGGCTCTTTGGTGGAGCAGTCATTAGTATGCTGACTTGCCAACCGTGGGACCCGAGTTCGACTCTCGGTGAGAATCTTTTTTTTATTAACGTAACTAATTTTTATACATGCTATCATTCTTCATTTTCTATTTTTTTTTTGTAGTGAAACGAATTATTTCGCAACTCTGGCTCCACTAGGAGAATTAAAAAACTCTTGGGAGATCAATTTTCTTCCCGAAATACAACAAAAATAAACAAACAAATTAAAGAAAATAAAAAAATACACATGTGAATCTTATACTTTGTCCACATGCCACTGGCGTCTATCACTGCCTGGCATCTTCGGGACATTGAGTCCATCAGATCGCGGAAATAGTTCTGGTCCTCAGCGAAATCTTCCCAGATAGCCAGAACTTGATCCCACAACTGATCTGGATTTTGAGGTGGGTTGTCTCGATATTTGTCAATCCTCCTCTTTTTCATGCCTTTACGTGAACCGTCTTTGAACATTTATGGCGGTGTGCGCGGGGTGGTTATCCTGCTGGAAATGCAATATCCTTTGGAAAGAAAATGATATATAAATTCCATGAATCCAGTTCTTTTGCTTCTGTTTTAAAGCCAGTGCAAACATATATTATCGCTAGCTAAAATACAATTCTAATAAATGAAAGTTAATATACCAATTAAGTTTTGTTGTGTTTGAATGCATATTAAGTATTAATTTACTAATATTTCTTAGGTATAGTTATAATAACCACTTTCATGTGTTAAAATAAAACTCATTTGTATGTTACTGAGTTGACTAGTTTCAGCTTTGTTTCAGCTGTTTTTATGACATTCCAACCCAGGCCTGCAGAACTCGTAAGGAGGGGAAATATGACGTCAGTCTCACTCCACTTCTATTGGGGATGATCGATTTCCCCGTAGGGTTATTTACCTTCTCTTGTCGTCAAAGGTCCATCAGTGGCGGCATGTAATTTTCAAAAAGGATTGTAATAAATTCATTGTTTTTATAATGCGTTATCTCGTTTTAAGGTTTACAATTATGCTAGATTTCCTCTTGGTAGTTTCTTTGAGATTTCTTTGCACCTAACCTGTTTTAGATCTTCGAAAACTCTCCTCCTACCATCACCGACGGAAACATAAATTTATAGCTTTTAAGTAATGAACCTTGAAAGTCACTATTAATTTCAATTCAAAATGAACACAACGAGTGACGTCCTTAATTTTACAGTATATAAATAAATAATCAATATACAGTTCGTAATAATGAACTTACCCGAAAGTTTGTGCATTCTATAATTCTTAATATGCACTTTGTTGAAATGTAGTTTAATATTGCAATGACGAGTGGAAATAAATTGGATGGGACACAGTAAACAAGCAATTCTTTCATCTTCAACAACAAACTAATCACATTCCCATTTCCTTTGGAAGTAGTATTCCTTCACGGGTTTAGATTTTGCCATGTTCCAGCTCTCTTTAAACTGCAGTACGCCTATTATTTGTTTACTTATTTTCTTATTTACTTATTTATTTAGGCCTACCTATTTACTTATGTATGTACTGTTTTATCTATCTATCTATCTGTCTGTCTGTCTGTCTGTCTGTCTGTCTGTCTGTCTGTCTGTCTGTCTGTTTATTTATTTGGCTGGAGTGCGTTACAATGTTCAATGACAGCATTGAAATCCCGTCATATAGCTATCACTCACTTACCAACGTACAATTTATTTATCGTCATATTACTAGTAAAACCAGTTAAGACCAGTAATACAAGTTTTGTAAAAACAGGAATTAAAACTTTATTAATGCACGAAAAATCATAATAAATTCTTCAAATAAAGTAATTGGTTTGTTACCTGGAAGCAGCATTTCGGACTTATTTCATTTTAGTAAAACACAGAGCACGGAAAGACATGTCGGGGACTGTATTTAACTTATTTTACACAAAAAGTGGATTTAATCGGCTTTACTAGTAATAGGACGATATAAGCTATACACAGGGAGACCTTTTTACATTATATGCACACATACATTTTAACATTTATTTTACATGTCTTTTAATTTATTTATTTCCCTCATTCATTTTTCTCTTATTTTCTAAATGTATGTTTCTAAATAGGCCTATTTTATTATCTGTTCATTTGTAATTCTTGATAGCGTATTGTATACCTGCCGCCGCGAATGAATGTTAATGCAGCCGAGCGTAACTAGAACGTCATGACCGCGCTGGTAGAAAAGGTGGGTACGGTAAGAAAGGGGAGTATAGCAGTCGCTCTCAAGAGCTACAGTTCTGCAGGCCTGTTCTAACCTATGATCAATTTCTTCTAAAATTTTGAGTACCACGATCTTCGTGATGCGGTATCTTTCGTGAATTTTTGTGTCATTCAAATTTTCAAAATGATCGTTACTTAAATGGTTAACATTATTTCCATCTGACTCTTAATTTTCGAGCAGTTCCCGATATAGGCCTAACAATTCTGCGTCGAAATGTTCCACTATTTTATATTGCAACTAATGAACCATTAAAAATGTAAAATTCGGAAATTTCTATCACTAAATTTAATTATAGTTTTATTGGTTCGTTAGGCTAAAGATGGTTGGTGAGATATAAAAATGATTTAATGAACCAGTATATAAATTAAAAAATCATTAAAACCTTGGTGAGGAAGTTGGTGAAAGCGGCCCATTTGTCATAAACTGAATGTGTAATGTAAATTTAATTTTAGTAGGTAGCTTTATAGTTATTTTTAGCTCACAAATTATACTGCTGTTTCAATAATTCAATTATTTACTGTTAAATAATTATAATATGTAGGTCTATTGTACACGAACTGAAAAATTGTTACATCTGAATTTTGGCAAACTTGTTTATTATTTTCTAATTTAGATTCAGATTTTTTTTTCGACGCGTGTTGTTATTTTAAATTCCGAATGGGGTGACTGTATCCACCTCTTGTGCTTAAAATTGTTTTATGTTTTAAACATACAGAATTAATAAAAGTTAGTATATTTAATTAATAACAAGTAATATAAAATGCCATATTTGGTTCTGATTTCTTGGTATTCATAATCAATTAACCTACTCCACTTCCAAAACCTTACGGAGTTGAGCTGAGCTAAGCTAGCAAGCTGCGAGAGAGTTCGCAATGCTTCCCGCGTGACGTCATCACGCAGTACGCGATCGGGCGAGACTGCGCACTGCTTCACCATTATATTCCCATCACGATCTGTTTGACTATGCTGAGATTATTTTCTGTTGGAATGTGATCTCGATACAAGACACATAGCCCTTCAGGATCAACTTTAGTAATAGGCCTACATTTTATATATTCATGTAGTTCATTCGAAAACCAGTTCTCGGCAAGACTACATGCAGATGTCTCGAGAATGGATGATACCGACTAACAAGCTTCGTGTAGTGTGTCACACCACGGGTTACAGTTTGTTCACTAATTGATGGATATTTGCAGCTTGTCCACAATTAGTAGCAGGAGTGATGGAGCTACCGTTTGTTTGTAAGGTAATACGTCACAAGAGGTGAGTGTAGTTTCACAACCACAACTGTCATCATCATGAACAACAGCATAAACATCATCAGCAACAATCACGTGTTCAACATGCAACACTGTTTCTGAACTCATTAACGGAAACAAGTAAAATCAAACGATTCCTGCATTTACCTATGGCAACCTTACCTCTTATTTGTTTTTATTTCTTCATCATTTAACCTACTGTTCCGAAGTAAGGCCAAAAGTATCCTTTAATGGGGGTTTCTATAGCTACAAATAATTTACTTACACCTTTTTGCCGAAAGGGGGCAGTGGGACAAGTAGTAAGCTCAAACGGCACCTAATATGCAACTAAGATGTGTTTTTTCCACGACTGTGGAGTAACGGTTAGCACGTCTGACCGCGAAACGAGCGGGTCCTGGTTGAGACAAGTTACATAATTGGAGTTTACCGGAGCTTTCTCTTCAACCAACTGAAGCAGAATTGCTAGGTAATTTTCGGCGTTGCACCTCGAACTAATTTCTCCATCAATAATTCACATATGATCATAATCATCATCTCGGGTTAAGTTCACGTTGCGGCGTGCTGTACTTATACAAGAGTGCGTCCGTTCGGCTATCCAATCTTTTACAGTATAGGAGTAGTAAGCACAATAAGCCTCTGGCTACAGTGTAAGACTTCGGTCCCCTTCTCCGTATAAGAGAGAAATAAAAAGGATATGTTCTTATTTTAAAATGTATTATAATATACGACAGTTTCATAAAATGTGTACATGTTCGAGGTAATTCTTTTCGTAGTTCAGTCTGTATTAAGTGTAATATTTGTAGTTATGTTCTGATATCATCGCCTCAGCTTTTTATATAAATCTTCATGAACAGAGGGGCTAGATCAATAAAATTAATGCAGATAAATGTATAAATAAATGAATAACATACAGACAAATACAAAATACAAACAGAAAAAACTAAAATTGTAATAATCAGATAAATGTACAAATTTTATAATTATTTTATCTCTGCCTCTGTACAACGTCACATTTACGGTGAGGAGAAAAGAAGACGGCAGAAAGGTTTTAATATTATTTTTATTGCGCTTACGCTCACGACTAAGATAAGGCACTTAAAATTTAACGGTCACTGACAGGCAGAGATAAAATGTAAGATCTGTAGAACAATCAGATACCGCTAAGTGGGCGTATGGGAACCGAGGGGTGTGGTTTTGTTTTACTGAATTTCAAGACGATGCTAACTCATTTGAAGTTCGTGTGACTCTAGCGTGTATATATTTTCGTTTCTTTTACTTTATTTATAGTCTGATTTTTCTATTAATTTCATCACTTGCCTTACGTTTATATGCTTCTTTAATTTTTATATATACAAGGTGGACGAGAAATAGCCTTGCAGATTTCCAGGGCAAATAACTCATGTTATATGTAACAAAAAACTATAATATTATATTGGTGGAAAATTCACAGTTTCCTTAAGAAAAAATTCTTTTCCAAATATTTACCAACACCTTATTCGGTAACTATTGCGAGTAGGATCGTGATTTTTGTCCGTAACGATAGGAAATCTAATAAAGAATAATTTACCCTTCTGGCGTATTTCAATAGCATAAGAGGTTTTCTTGTAAATTTAAAGTCTTTTGTCCCAGCATATTTTGTACAATTCATTTTCTAGAAGTTTTAAGAGTTTTAGTACAGTAAAGTGCGCAAAGGTTTAATTTTTAGAGATAGTTACTGATATAAGATCTTGATGCAATATTATAATTTAAGTTATGTAGTACTGATCAAATTAATACAATAACTCACTTCTGAGATAGTTTTATTCTGAAAATTGTCATATATTACAAAAATGTATCACCTATTTAGTGTTTCGTAAAGACCTAATAATTCTTTAGATTTAAAATTAGTGAATTAGATTATTTATTACTACTACTACTATTAATATTATTATTATTATTATTATATTATTATTATTATTATTATTATTATTATAATATCACCCCCTAATTAATTTGATGCCTTATCAATAAAGAAGTGTCGGGCTGATTGGCGCAGTCGGTAGAGTGCTGACCTTTTGTGTCCGAGGTTGCGGGTTCGATCCCGGTCCAGGTCGATGGCATTTAAGTTTGCGACAAGCTCATGTTAGTAGATTTACTGGCATGTAAAAGAATTCCTGTGAGACAAATTTCCGTCACACCGTCGACGCTGATATAACCTCGACTGTTACGAGTGTCGTTAAATAAACCATAATTACAAAAAGTAAAGAAGTCTGAGTTTGGGACTCTGAATATTTTTGGACAATCATTCTCACAATTCATAACTGCTCGAATATCGTTCTAGCACAAATTTAATTACTATATTATCTAATAGTTACCTGTTTATTTTCAAAAAAATTATTTGTTATACTCTTGTTCTTTTGTTTTGTATTTAAAGTTATTGCGGAAATGTAGAAACGTGCGCGTGTTTCAACAGTAATTGAGTTAATAATATTTGAATGTAACATCGTGATTTGTGAAGGAATTCTGCTTGTTTCCATGGAAACTTCGGCTGAACAACATGCATTGATTTTGACCCGAACACATTCATTTCATTGCGTTATGAAGTAGGGATGTAAAGCAAAAGAGCACATTGCTCTATTTAGTGTTGCATTATTAGAAAATCTTTAGTGAAAAGGGGATGTGAAAACAAAATTCTAGCCACAAAAATATTTCAGTATACTATAACTATTAACTTCTCAACACATAGGCCTACTTAACAAAGAACAGTAATACAATACCGCTGTGTACTGGGTGTCTCCAAAATAAATAATTAGTAGCTGTGAGTGCGGTGTCAATGCAAGTCTGAATCTTCCTTTCAGTTCTAAGCAATGAAATGGAAATCCAAATTATTCAAAGATGCGGCGACAGACGTGTGATGAATTGCAATATAATTACAACCCATGAAAGGTCTAGGCTGACTGTTGGCCTCACGTGCACATATCTCAGCAGACTCGAACGATCATTCAACCAGTAATTGGGGTAATTTGTGGTCAGTACGATGATTCATCAACCTTTACATCTGGTTTTCGAAACCAGACTTCGCTACTTCGCAAATTTATCACGATATGGGCGGAGGCTGGTCCCATACACTGGCCGAAATTTGTGAGAATTTATCCCCACATAAGGACTCAAACCGCGCTCACTCCGTAATAATAATAATAATAATAATAATAGTAATAATAATAATAATAATAATACATATTTGACAGTCAACACCTGTGGAGTAACGGCTAGCGCGTCTGGCCGCGAAACCAGGTCGCCCGAGTTCGATTCCCGGTCGGGGCAAGTGACCTGGTTGAGGTTTTGTCCGGGGTTTTTCCTCAACCCAATATGAGCAAATGCTGGGTAACTATCGGTGCTGGACCCCGGACTCATTTCACCGACATTATCACCTTCATTTCATTCAGACACTAAATAACCTGAGATGTTGATACAGCGTCGTAAAATAAACTACTAATATATATATATATATATATATATATATACATACATATATACATTTATTTATTTATTTATTCATTCATTTATCAATCATTCATTCATTTATTCATTTGTTAATTAATTAATTAATTAACTAATGTATTTATTTATTTATTTATTTATTTGACTGGTCATTATACGTAGTAGGCCTACATGTAATAGGTCTCGTCATAACAAGGCAGTCATATATTACACACTGAAAAATTCATCAACAATATAAAAGCTGCGATCCCAAAAAAAATCACTTAGCGGAAACTATATAATTGTCACCCTGTTTAATTGTATTTACTACTTTGATATGCAGATTTGCACTCATTAGCAGAAGAGATTATACTAAGGGATATGCTAATGGAGCTAAATGACAGCAGTGAGCAGTATGGGAAGAAGATAAATTTAATGCCAACAAGACGAAGACCATGGTCAGAGGAAGAAAAATAAAGAAGGTAAACTTGCGAATTCTAAATGAAATAGTAGAGTAAGTGGATATCTTCAAATACTTTGGGTGTACTATAAACAGTAACATGAGCTGCTGCCAGAAAGTCAAAAGGAGGATAGCACTGGCCAGGAAACTTTTAATACTAAAAGGAACGTCTTCGCGGATCTCTGGAAAAAGAACTAAGGAAGAGACTATTGAAGTTCTTTGTATGGAGTATGGCATTTTGTTGGGCAGGAACATGGACATTACGACGAGGTGAAGAGAAGCGAATAAAAGAATTTCATATGTGGATATAGAGAAGTATGGAACGTGTGAAGTGGACAAAGTGAATAAGAAATTAAGCTGTGCTGGAAAGAATTGGTGTAGGAAGAATGATGCTGAAACTGATCAGGACGAGGGAAAGTAATTGGTTGGGTCACTGGATGAGAAGAAACTGCCTACTGAAGGATGCACTGGCAGGAATGGTGGACGGGAGAAGAGTTCGGGGCAGAAGAAGATATCAGATAGACGACATTAAGATGAATGGATCATATCAGAAGACAAAGAGGAAGGCTGACAATAGGAAAGATTGGAGAAAGTTGCAGTGAAAGATCTGTCCTTGGGCAGAACAATGAGTGAGTGAGTGAATGAGAAAGGTGTGCTGTATTTTTGACAATGTACAAATGGGAACTCGTTCTACTTATTATAACCAAATTATTAAAGAAAGTTATATGATTAAAAGTACATCGCAGACTACTGATCGATAATGATGAAATCTACGCCGACGAGGCAGACATGACTTTACGAGCGTTCCATACCTGGAGCCGAACTAACATAAATTATTATGCATGACCGTCATTTGTTGCACCCAAATAAAATTCAGTACGACGAAACTGTAAACTCATTTATCCCTCTGTGATGGGCAAAAAAAAAAGCTACCACTTTACAACTAATGGAAATATTTGCTTCCCAATAATGATGCTAATTGTACAATAATGTGGAGGTACTACACAACTTTGGGTGTTTACCTGCAAAAAAAAAAAAAAAAAAAAAAAAAAAAAAAAAAAAAAAAAAACAAATCACACTTTTTGTACCTTCAGCCAGAAAAGTGACTATTCTTTTATCCATAACGTTCCTCAATCTCTAGGGCTGGAAATTACAGTCATACACAGAGTATTAAATGAGAAAAAAGGAATGAATTGGAAAATTAGTCAGTTTTATCATAATCATTATTCTTCACGAATTTAGACCTTCAGTGATGTTTCGGCCTCCAGCTGAAAATCGACTCAATCTTTCCAGTATTCTGCCTAATTTTCTTTTCCCTTTAGGATGTTACTGAAGCAAAAGGTTATAAAATTAAGTAAAACAGGTTAGCCTTGTGAAACTTTTTATCTCGCCTTAACTAGCACTCCAAGCAACGCAGTGGGTTTAATAAGATTTAGCGGAATAATTAAGTACACTATGGGATTTAAAAAATCTTAATTTTGTATGAAAAATATGCATACAGTAGGTGTAACAGCCAGCGGGGAAAGAAGTTATTTTGAGAATAACGAAGGTTTAAGACAAGGATGCTCTCTATCACCGATCCTTATGAACCTCTATTTCATAGATGGGCAATCGCTGTGTCGTGACTCAATTTGAGTCGCAGTCTTGAACGAAATACTGTGCCGTGTGGATAGAAACAAGCAGAGCTCTACTTCAAAACAGTCAACAAGCCTTGGCGGATTAACATATACAATGTCTCTCCTAACACCTTCAACCTCTTCAAACAAGCGCAAATTTACTGAATTACAATGCTGAATATGGATAACGTCATGAACATTATTGTAAAGACAACCAATAAAATAAAATCTAAGGCACTTAAGCACCGTCAGTTTCGAACATTTCCGAAATATATGGGTCAACATTACGAAGATTTAATTTACTACACTGAAGTGAGTGGCTGTCGGATGCTATACAGATTCTTTGAACTTCATGAGGTAATAGCTTAATTCATGCGAACACAGGGATTGTCTGTTCCTGAGTTAGAAGATGAAGATTGGTTAAATGACTTGGCATTTCTGACCGATATTTCTGAACATTTGAATCAGTTAAATACACATTTTTAGTGAAAACAAAAAAATATAGTAGATGAGTATGGAGACGTGAAAGTATTCATTTCGAAACTAGATCCGTGGAAATCTCAAATTTTAGAAAACAACCTGAATCACATTCCTAGTTTCAACTCTTTAGGAAATGTGACACAAAAAACACTACAAAATTACAACAATCTATTAGGAAACCTACATATAAAATTTAATTGTCAGCGATTTAGAAATTTCCAATAAATGGAAAAAGTTGTTTATTGTTCGCTAATCCAATGACTGTTGATGTGCTAAGTGTGCATTTGAACTTACAGTTGGAAGTTATATAAATGCAAAATAACATAGTCATTAAACGTAGGTGTCAAGTTCTATATGGCTCAAGCATTTTTTGAATACTGCCAAACTCAAAATACTCGAACCTTCGTAAATTTGGTTCCAAAATGTTAGCCATGTTGTGCTCCACATATCTATGTGAACAATTATTCTTCTTAATGAAATGTGTTAAACCAGAAAGTAGGTCTCGTTTAAACAATGAACATTTGTTAGCAATATTAAATATTGTACTCACGAATGAAGAATTAGATTTTGAAGACATCTGCAGACAGTAATATAATGAGGCTACGTCTGCCAGAGAACGGTCCGAAAGAGCTTGTTTACATCTCCACCCCTCCCAACTTTTCCCTGTAACACTGGTTGCTGTACTTTGAGTTGCAGGGTGCCCTTCCATGATTTATTTGGACGACTTCGAAAATAGAAACAAAAAGTGACAAAGATCCAATAATTGGACATAATGAATGCTACAGTTTTAACGAAAAGTCAATTAAAATGCAAGAGGAAGATTAGATGTGGGAAAACAGCTCAAGAAATGAACATCGGAGCTGATTTCTATGGAATGGAATTATGGCCCAATCCATTCTGCAGAGGAAAATGATGATGATGATGATGATGATGATGTTAAGTTTGTTCAAATTTTAAAATCTAGTTACTAGAAAAAAATGAATTTTTCATGAATAACAACAATTATCTTGAGCATTAATGTGGGGATAATCTTTTCGTCATTGCTCAAGTCGGCAGGTAAGGGCTTCTTAAACATTCCGTGTGAACAGCATCTTCTGTCTCGCTTTGATCTCATTCCTCGGATTGAGGGAACTTCGTGACTGCGCTATTGTTTTGGTCTCTACCCCCGGAAAGATCAGATTATTTGCGGTGAGGATTAGAAACTCTGTGAGAAGTTTTCTCTCCTCAAAAGTTTCACCAAGGCATGTTTACTTTCAGAGCTTAACTTCAATGTATTTGCACGACGAAAGCGCAGACAAATTTGTTTTGACTCGTCGGGATTCATACCTAATAGAAAAATAAGGCTACGAACAATAGGATGCTCAAAAAAGTAAATTATTAATATAAAGATTTCTTCTGCTTCTGCACCTCGTGGTGTAGGAATAATTCACCATTTTTGAGCTTCGATTACGTTTCCAAAATTTTATAGGGTCCGCTCTCACCTCGCTAAATTTTCAGTTGTAAATGTAATATATTTTAGATAATTTTCACTTTTGCATTCGCAATAAGTAAGGTGGTATTTGAAGGGTTCAGAGCCATAGTGGGCCAATCGCCATTTATTAAAAACTGAGAAAGCGGCGGGCTAAGTTTATCTTCATGAAAAAGTATCGATATTGAGAATCACTGAAATCAGAAAGAATTCTGAAGTATTATGTTTGAAACATTATGAGATACTGCATTGTAAAACTCATATATCTAATGTTAGAGATATTACTGTTAACTATTGACTAAGAAAATATATTTTTGAATTGTAGGTATAGCTTGCTCAAATAAATACACCGTGTCCCGCTTAGAAGGATCGAGAAATAAACGCTCATCACTTAAAACCAAATGAAGATATCATTGAGATTTACATCTGACAAGATAGAGAAACTGTCCAAGTTTACGCAACAAAGTTTGAAACCAGCTGCATGAGTAATTTTCGTTTCTTTGTTGCTAAAAACAAGCCTGGCGTCATTTTGTAGGACAACACGCCATGGCCAACATGTGGACACCACAACAGGAAGTTCAGTGTGTGCTATGGCTAGGAGAAGAAAAATCCACGACGCGAGCACAAAGCCGTGTTCTTCGTACATGGATAGGTGGATCGGAAGACGAGGACCCATTGACTGGGCAACCAGGCCACCCGATCTGACGACCCCCTTGGACTTTTTTTTTTCTGAGGCTTTGTGAAGGATGCTGTATACCAAAGAGGCTAAAGCTAACTTTGGAGAAACTGAGGCAACGTATCACAAATTCAGCTTGCGCTAGCGACTCCACAAATGGTACACAACACTTGGCGGGAGGTTGAATACCGTTTAGATGTCTGCAGGGCAACTCAAGGCGCATACATCGAGTTGAATTGAGCTTTCTCCGAAACTCTGAGAGTTTTTACATCAAGTTATGTAAAAAGGTATGTTAATAAACCATTATTTACACTTGAAATTATCGCTTATTTCCCGATCCCTCTAAGCGGGACATGATGTATATTGAAAATGTTGCATACCTTTAATCTAAAACAATATGGAAAAAGATACAGAAATTTTGTCAGAGAGTGTACTGAAAGGATTAGTCTTGTGTATAAAATTGTATATGTATTTTATAAATAGGCTTAATATGTTACTGCCATTGTACTCAAAAAACGTTTAATAATAATAATAATAATAATAATAATAATAATAATAATTTAGCCTGGCAGGGTTAAGGCCATACGGCCTTCTATAATACTCAACCAGGAGTAAAACTGCGTTACAAAAAAACACTACAAATTTATAAAGTACACTACAATTTTACACACAAAACTGAATAAGATAATAATAATAATAATAATAATAATAATAATAATAATAATAATAATAAAATGTAAACAACAAGTAAGTAGAAATCAGACATAATATATAACATACAGAAAGAAAGGAAAAAGCATAATAAAATGTGAACTGCACGTCAAAATAAATGAGACACACAAAGTATTAAAAAATAAGACAATTATTGATAATAATAATAATAATAATAATAATAATAATAATAATAGTAATAATAATAATAGTAGTAGTAGTTGTAGTAGTAGTAAGAAAATAGTGCAGTACAAAGCATACAATGAATACAATATTTTTAAGTACACACAGTAAGGAAAATTATGATTACATATAGCCCAACTTATCACATTATAGATATACCATTATCGGAAAATATGAAAACAAAAATATAAAATAAGTTGAATATCACTAGAACAGAAAAAAATGTGAATACGTGGAAGCATGCAATACAACACTTGTCATAATAGTAAGTTAGTTTGGCAACTCGTCATAAGATAATTTTCTAACTTGGATTTGAAAGATTTCAATGTTCGGCAGCCCTTGACATCAGGCGGCAGAGAGTTCCAGTGACGAGAGGTAGCAACAGTGAAAGATGAGGAATACAGAGATGATGTGAGAAGTGGAATTTCTAGCGTGTTATCGCGTTGTGATCGAGTTTTAATATTATGATAGCGAGAGAGAGTATGAAAACGAGCGAATAAATAATAGGGGGATGAAGTGTGCATAATTCGATATAAGAGAGAAAGTGAGTGCAGATTTCTCCTCTCATGTAACATAAGCCATGATAACTTCTCGAAAGAAGGTGAGATATGATCATAGTATCGAACATTACAAATGAAGGGGACGCACGCGTTATGAACACGCTGTAGTTTCTGAGCGTTTTTACCTTATTTAAGAAAAAAAAAATTTAAAACTCATTTATAAAGGAATACAGTAAAATGGAAATCTCATATCTTTTACAGCAAAACATACAATTTCGTTTCACTGTTTTGTAAGTGGTTTCCTGTATGAATTACATCGCTAGGAAAGCTTGGCACTCTGCAGAATCACTGATCTGTGGAAAAAGCCATCAGTTCGGGCACCAGACTTCATTAATCCTGCATCCGTTCCGCATCCTTGCCATCGGATCCTGTGAGAGATTCGTAAACTGAGGGCGGAATTCCGATGCCCTATCGATCCGCCATCTATAAATAACCCGTTGTAATTACATGTAATAACAGTTGTGTGAACTTAACACACAGACACGGCCCCATTAATTGAAACGGCACGAGTAAAAATGTGTAATAGTTGGAGTTGATGGCACTTTGTCAGTCAGCTCAGCTTTGATGTTTGCTATGTGCGTGTGTTAAAATCTGGAGATTAGTAAAAAGTCTCTCTTTCCACTACAAAGCCGTTGCGCAAACAGATGCCAGGGCATAACTAATAGTTAAATATATGATTCCGCCAATAAACAGGTTGAAACAGAGGGGATGGATCGATAGACAAGATGAACAGAGTGACTTGTATTTACACATCATGTACATCATGCACATAAATAGGTACCCGGGCAGCGAGAGGTCAGAAGCTGGAGGGATGATGAGAAAAAGACGACATTTTAACAAACTGAGAAGAAAATGAAATAAAAACAAGGACAAAATATTATTAATAATTCATACATCACTGTTTTATGCCCATTTTAAGTACGCAGGCTGTTATCACACGGTGATGAAGATAACACTGTAGTAACAGTAAGTATTTTATGAGAGAAAGAGAGAGAGCGAGAACGAAAAGTAATATACAGGGTGATTCACGAGGATTTACCGTCCTTTACGGAGCTTATTTCCGAAGACATTCCGAGCAAAAAATGTCATATAAACATGGATCCTATTCTCAATATTTACAGAGTTACGTTTCATTATTTGAACGCATTGCTGTGAACGCGTGATCTTGGTGAGCGTGCAATCAGCAGCCAGCGCGAGCGCTACGGAAATCAAAGATAGTTGACGAGTCCGTTCACAAGCGTGCGGCCAAGTTTACTCAAGCGGACGGCGACATTTTCTAAAATGTGTTGTAAACTCTCCAAGACTGTAAATTAGGATGCAAATAATTAAGTCGGTGGAAGTGGCGTGATTTGTAATAATTGTTGTGATAAGTGCGTAAGAATAATGTAATTTTCTAGTTAAAAATAGAAAAAAGATGTCTGTACGAAGCAACTAAGGAGTTCACAGCACATTTTTAGCTTCGTAATACTTGCCAATTAAAGAAATGATGCTTCTGAATGGTTCATTCTCTATTTGTATTTTACTTTTACCTTCAAACTAAAGAAAAAAACGTATTTTACAAGCAAATTTAAATTAGCGTTACTCTGAAAATATTGAGAATAGGAACTATGTTTATATGACATTTTTTGCTCAAAATGTCTTCAGATATAAACTCCGTAAAGGACAGCAAATCCTCGTGAATCATCCTGTATATGAACAAACCAATGGAAGAAAAGTGAACGAACATATGAATGAGAAAACAGACGTATCGATAAATCATTTAACGTGTGAACAAATAAAAGAACGTATGATCGAAATAGCAGGATAGAGTATGGACAACAAAAATTATCAAAAGAAAGAATGCAGGAAAGACATAACTAGATTAGAAATGTATTAAAAACAAACGAAAACTTCAAGCGAAAATGCAAAATTGCAAATTAAAGAAAATAACATAACAGAAAACGAACAAAAACTTCAACGAGAATGCAAAAATTTCAATAAAGCGAAGAATATAGCGACAATCACACTAAAACTTCAATTATGATTAAAAATATTATAATAAAAAAATGCTAGAAAATAAAATGAAATTCAAAGACAATGCAAATATATGGTTCAAGTAAGAATGTAGCAGAAAAGAAACGAATGCTTCAACGAGAATGCAGCAGTACGATTACAGTAAAAATCTATCATAAAACAAACTAACACTTGAGCAAGAACAACGACAAAATATGACTACATTAAAGAACGTACCTCTGATTGAGGTTCTGACTGATATGTATAGGTATATATTACCAGGCAGTACACCTCACTTGACAATACGTGTCCGAGAAAGAACAATTATTTTTATGCATCTGAAGTTAGATTAGTGGAACATGTAGCTAATCGGCGATGTATGCAATGGAGGGGGAAAGGAACTATCCGTCATACCCCATTATCTCCTGGCCTAGTTGCCTCATAAGTGGTGCCTTGTTGGTATCAGTTGTGAGGTTCAGACCTGTCTTCGGACAGTTAACTAAACAACAACAGTAAAGGACGAATTAGAAAACAAAGAAAACTTTAACAAAAATGCGAAAATATGATTACAGAATATATCACAAAACAAACGGACATCTCGAAGTTAATTGTAAAATTTGACTAAAAAAAGAACGCATCAGAAAACAAACTAAACATTCCAAGAGAAAAATTATGATTACAGTAAAGGACGTATTGATCTGAATGAAGATGGGGGGAAAGCAACGGGAATTGTTCAATGGTTAAGCTGTTTGAAAAGAGTTGAGCTGTTTGAAAAAAGTTGAGCTGTTTAAAAAAAGTCCAACAGCTCAACCATTGAGTAAAGAACATATCAGGAAGGAAATGAATACTTCAATTAGAATAGACAGAAAAAAAAATAATAGAAAGCAACGAAAACTCGAACGAGAATGCAGAGAACTTATTAGAAAAAACAACTATTAATTCAATGACAATGCAAAAATATGATTAGAGTATTGAAACCATAAGGAAGCAAACCAACATTTCAACGAGAATGCAAAAATATAATTAAAGTAAAGAATGTATGTGAATTCAAATAAAAACTTAAACGAGAAAGGAAAAATGTGACTATAGTAAAGTATCAGAAAAAAATTAACAATTCAATGAGAATGCAAAAAGAATATTAAAGTGAAGGATATATGAGAAAACAACAAACACTTAAACGAAAATGCAAAACTATCACTAAAATAAAGAAATAAACAAGTCAACAGAATGCAATCTATATAAAGTAAACAAAGTACCCAAAACAAATTAATATTTTAACAGGAATCAAAATTATAATTAAATTACAAAATGCACCACAAAACGACTATAGGTACTTCAACGAGAATGGAAACATATCATTCAAGCAAAGAACATAACAGAAAAGAAATGATATTTCAACAGACTGCAAAAAACTCACTAAAGCAAAGAATGTACCTAAACTCAAGTGAACACTCCAACGAGAGTGATAAATATGATTAAAGTAAACAACATATCAGCAGAGTCTAGTATATACAGTGACGAAGCTTGAGTTTAGAGGGTGCTAGGAACAATAGACTGTGCCGGTACTATTTCGCATTGTCTGTAATGAGGCGATATTAGCGATCCTACTGGTCAGCAACTATCTATGGATGCATATTTACTACGTATTGAGCTTCGTGACTGTATATACTAGACTGTGATATCAGTAAAGAAACACTTCAACTAGAATGCAAAATATAATTTATGTAAAGAACGTATCAGAAAACAAATAATAATAATAATAATAATAATAATAATAATAATAATAGTAGTAGTAGTAGTAGTAGTAGTAGTAGTAGTAGTAGTAGTAGTAGTAGTAGTAGTAAACTGCCTCCCATTGAGGGTAGCCCTTACGGACTCAGTATATCCTCAAAAACATTATTATACATATGTAAACATAGATATTACATATTAAAGAAGGGAAACAAAGAAAAGGGTGTGAAAAATTACAATTGCTATTAATGTGGCACCATGTGATTAATTAGGATTTGGTAGGATTTTTTTAACACAATTATCACAATGTCATCCCTCAGAGATGTTGGCAGAGCAAACTGCCGTCGAAATTCTTTGAAAAAAGCTGGTATAGTCCCTCGAGCACCTATGACCAAGCCGAATACCTCAACGTGAATTAAGGCATATTTAAGCTTGAAATAGTTGACTGTAGGCTATTAGATCGACTTCTTCTCAAGGTGGACCTCGGATGACTGATAACATTCTACTTCAAAACGTATCGTGGGGTCCACAATGATGCCCTGTTTAGTGTCAGCATTGAACACGCTAAAATATCTATTCGTCTCGTTGATCCATTTTCAGCTAGACAGGAGATTTCTTCTTTTACTATCCAGCCCTTATTTCTTAATGCGGCAGCAATTTTGGATCTTACAAGATGATGTCTAGAGTTCCTCAAGAACAATCCCTATTCACAGAATCCCAAGACGTGTGCAAAAATGTAACTATTTTCCAAAAAAAAACAAACAAACTCTATTAGAAAAATATGATTACAGTAAGGAAAACAACAAAAAATGCAAAACATCAACTAGAATGAATAAAATATGATTACAGTAAAGAACGTAACAGAACACAACAAATACTTCAACAACAATGCAAAATTTCGATGAAGGTAAACAAAAGAACACGGGAATTCAATATATTTCGTGAAGGCAAATTTTTGCACTTACAATACTATATTAACTGGCTAAATTTGTGTTTTTCTTTCAGATGTGTCAAATGTTGGATCAAATCCCTCTCGGCTGTGGTGTGAGGGGTTCTTGACCGTCTCTACTTTCTTGTGTCTAATACGAGGAAACGCACCAGCACATTGCAACTAGGTGAGTACCCATAAGTACATCATTATTATCAAGTCTGTCTATACAGGGTGGAAGGGGACCGATGTACCAAAATTTAAGAGATTACATGTTAAATATATATAACGAAACTTGTATGATATTTTTCCTTCCGTGAAACATCGTTAAGCAGGAAAAAAATAGTGTTTGCCCATTGTTTGCAGCGCTCTATTGCGGTAACGGCCCAAGAGAAAAGGCCACTCGTTATAGACACAAATAGGTAAAAATAATATGAATAGTTAGTGTGTTGTAGTTAGTATGTTGAGTTCTTTTTCTCTCTTTTTTTGGGTAAATTAAACTGTTCAACCATGAATTTAAATTGAATAATTGCGAAAATCGTTAAAATAAATCTTGCAACTTAGCGCACTGTCGAATCTGTGTGACTGAGTACATCAGAGGAGAAGGGAAAGGTAAGAGATAGTTGGCCGAGCGTGCTAGTTGTTGCAGTATCTGTGACGTTGCCAATGCTTCATAGAAACATAATGATTTCCTCTAAGACGGTGAATGTTAGAAAAAAACATATTTAGATTTTTCGAACCTTTCCTCATGATCTAACACCAGTATCATTTTGGTGCAGTGGTTATCTTCCACTCTCTATTGTTCTATTTACTGCATATTTTCTTTCAGATTACTTTTTATTAGTTTCATTTGTATTTTCATTCTTGTTCTCTTTTCTTCTTGATTCTTATATCTTTCCTCTTCTTCATATTTCACACTAGTTCAATATTTCGTTTTTTTTTCTTTCTAAATGTTATATTACCATTGTTCTTCCCTTATAACTATTTTTATTTTCTCAAGTATCTATCCTTTCTTTCATTTATTATTTTTAATTTTAATTCTCTATTGATTCTATTCAATTTTTGCACCTTAATATATTTTTAGTTCCTTAAATTTCTGCATCGTATTTCATTTTGCCACCTAATTCCATCTTCATTTCTCAACTACATATTTCCTAATCTAATTGGTGAGTGAATTGATTCCCAACAATAAAATCAGCAATATGAGTATCTGACGGATGCGCTGCCTCATGCCGATTAAGACTGGTTCACAATAACGCAAAAAAAACACACACACATACATACACACACAAGAGCGCAACCGTTCGAGTCGTAAGCACAATATGCCTCAGGTTGCGATTCATGTATTCTATAATTTATTAAAAAACTAATGGGTCGTTGGACGCTTTGAAACATTAAGACGAGGGAATCTTTCCTAAAATTTATCTTCGAACTTCATTGACCGCATTTTAAGACATAATTATTGTTCATAAAAACCCATTGTACAATATTATATCGGTGCATCGTTTTCAGCTAAAACTGTCACCACGTTCATAGGAGTGTATTACTCGACCAAAGCGAGTTGAGCCACGGGCGTAATATGAACTATCGCGATGCGGTATTACGAACGCAAGGAGCAGTAGCGCCACGGCTCCGGGCTGCAGGACTCCACTGGCCTTGGTCGAGTAATACAATGTTTGTCGTCTGGGGTTTGACTCCAGACTTTTTTGAACCGTGATCTTCGTCGAAATTGCAAGTGAGTCTGCAACATCAGCTAAATATCTCCAATGTGTAAGAGCAATCGCCAAGCTAAGTCTCTGACCCAGAATTTTTTACATTTTATAATTAAGTTCTATTTTCTGTCTTTCTTCCTGTCTGCATGTCCGATCCTTTCTTTCTACTTCTTTTTCGTTTTCATTTTTCATTTTGTATAAATATATTTCTGTTTCATTCTCATCAACATTTCTCTGTTTTTTTATCATTATTAGTCCGCGTCTTTTTATTTATTGTTTTAAAATTTTGCTTGTAATTGCTATTTCTTTCGTAAAAAAATTACAAGAAGCCGAAAACAGTGTACGGATCGTAACTTAATTATCGTTATATAGGCTAGGTTGAGTTTTAGAAATAAAATTTGCAAATAGATACAATTACCGAATGTTTATGCATTTATCTCGCCTTCTGATAAAGAAACTTTGAATATCACATCCCTTTAATATAAGCCACCCCTTTTTAAGTATAGCTACCTAAGAAATTACGAGTTTTGCTTCTTATTCTGAATTATATTCAAAATTTAAAATTTACGTATGATATTGTGCAGTCCTTCCTCGATTTTATTTAACATATAAATGAAAAGGGTTGTTATTTTATATGGAAGTACAGACTGAGAAACTGATGTAGTATTTCCTGGAGCAGTTCGTAAATTTTTCTAGTACCTTTGTTTCTGGAATAAAAATACTCCTCTTTCATGAGCCACAAAGATGCTCTGGGGTGCTCTTTCAAGCTGATGTCCAATTGCTGTCGCTCGGGGAATGGGCAATAAAAGCCAGTAATCCTTGAGCACGGACTGTTCTGCTGCTGTGAATGTTCGTGGAAAGCGGAAGGGGTTGAAAGATGGACCAAGGCGCCACAAAATGTTCAATTAAAACTAATTTATAAAACTGGCTTTGCAAATTGCGGGAAGCGTGGTCTAACTTTGTTACATTATTAACTTATCTCACACAATAGGATCGTGCATACCATGGATGCTCAACAGAATCTGCATTTCTGTAATGACTTCCTTCTCCATATTACTGGAATCTTGCTCGAATCCTCTTCATAAATGTAAGTTTCTAAATAATATTTTAGAAGATTGGCGTTTCTGATAACAATTAATTGAAATTCAATATAAGTCTCTAGGTAAGTATGTCCACCATGCGCTATCAAATTAGTAGTAAAATTAAGAATTTATTTTATACATATCCTGAATAGACCAGAAAAGAAGTGAAGATATAAGAAAGGAATATATATATATATATATATATATATATATATATATATATATATATATATATATAATCTGAACGATAAAACTACAGAATATAAAAGCAAGTGGATAAATCATGTACAAAGAATGAACATAGAGAGACTACCATTTCATTTTAAGAATTATAAACCGGTAGGGAAAAGAAGTATATGAAGACCCAAAAACGGTGGCATGAACAAGATATGTAGATTGCTTCAGACAATAATGTCTAACGCGTGAAGGAAGAAGAAGATGAAGAAGAAGAAAAAGAAGAAGAAGACATATTCTGAATTAAATTTTGAACTGAAATTTTGTATAGTGATTAAAAAATAATGTTTTACTAATAAGCAATTTTAGAACACAAGGGTAATTATATTTTACTAAGGGTAATTATATTTTGTGAATTGGGACACAATTTGTGCTGGAAAAATTGATTCAGCTGATATCTTGTACAATTTTGAATATTTATCAATGCTTTCTCCTATATTTTAAATAATGATTGTGTTCATAAACTTTGCCATTTCCATGAATTGTAAAATTTAATTGTTTACATGAAGAATTATTAATGAAAGAAGAACTTGAAATGATAACACCGTGCTACGGCAGGACTTCCTCCCGTAAGTATGAATTACGCTTATATTCAAAATTTTATATATTGATCTAAAAAATTTGAAGATGCGAGGAAAATGCACTTGGAAACGTATGTTATGGAAAATAAGCAACAGACTTATATAAGATGAAAAGTATTCTCCATAATACATAAATTGCCAATTAAATTGACTCAGTATAAAGTTTTTGGGCATAACAAGATAATTTACAATTCATTTTTATATTTCAATATGCCTGGTGAATTATTAAATAAGTATATAATACATTTTCAATCTTAAGACATATCAACATGCAAATGTCTATTTGCTATTTAATAAGATATATGAACGTTTTCGCCGTTTGGGGCATCATCAGATATAACGAAAACATATAATCTGAACCTATAATAATAAATTATGCAAATAACAAGAATAAAGAACAATGTATGTATGCAATGCATGAGATTCATGAGCTTTATGTAAAATGTGAAATAATACAGGATAATTGTTGATATAATCTTTAGATTTGAAATTGAATTGGACGGATATTTTATACATATACCTCATGTTACAAATAAAATATAAAATTATAATCAAAATTTGTCAATGATGTTAAAATTTATGATGATGATTGATAAAATAGATATTTTAAGAATAATCATTACTTGAGGATTGTCGTAGGGTATACGATAATTTGCGTAGCTGATGTAAGTATTCGAATGCCGTTAAATTCATTAAAACAATTACATCTTTCCTTATATCAAATTGTAAAGCAAATTAATAATTAATATTCTTATTCATTCATTCATATAATATTTTCATTTATATATTTCAAGAAATCTGATGACGCGCAACAGCTGTAAACAATAGGATGTCATCAAATCAGAGTAATCACCAACGTCAAGCAACATTTCATAAGCGAATGATCTTTGTAAGTAATTTCATAATAATTATTATTGCTGCCTTAAATTACTTGCATATATTTTAGTATTATAGCTCATCTAATTATTACGATTTATAATGTTGATTTTTCTACTTAACTTTAAGTGAATGATTGAAATTCATACTTAACTTACGATTTATCTACTACGAAAATCGTCGTATACTCTACGACATCCATATCCAACGAGCATTCATTTCAAATAATATCTCAACAAGTCTGATTACACGTAACAGTCATTTATAATCAATAAGATGTCATCAAGTCAGAAATTAAATTGAAACAGTAATCTCCGACATAACATAACATTTAATTCATTAGCGAACGTTTTTCAATAAGTAGTCTTATATTAATTATCTGTGTCTCTATATAATAACTTGCATATATTTTTGCACTTATTATTATTTCTCCATCTCAATTTTCAGATGAAATACATAACACACGAACATCAGCTACGCAAATTATCGTATACCCTACGACAATCCTCAACTAATGATTATTCTTAAAATATCTATTTTATCAATCATCATCATAAATTTTAACATCATTGACAAATTTTAATTATAATTTTATATTTTATTTGTAACATGAGCTATATGTATAAAATATCCGTCCAATTCAATTTCAAATCTAAAGATTATATCAACAATTATCCTGTATTATTTCACATTTTACATAAAGCTCATGAATCTCATGCATTGCATACATACATTGTTCTTTATTCTTGTTATTTGCATAATTTATTATTATAGGTTCAGATTATATGTTTTTGTTATATCTGATGATGCCCCAAACGGCGAAAACGTTCATGTATCTTATTAAATAGCAAATAAACATTTGCATGTTGGTATGTCTTAAGATTGAAAATTTATTATATACTTATTTAATAACAAGATAAGTATTAACGATATTTTAATATTTTTTCACCATAATAATAAGGGAACTCTACTCAACAAACAAAAAGAAAAAATCTGTCCCATTCAGTCATCGTTTAAATTTCTTTTTAATAGACGTGGTTTATTAATTTGTAGCAAGATTCCCTTTTAGCCAAGTAATGATGTGTTTCAATACTGTAAGAGTGTAAGAAATTTGTAATGGTAGATACATGAAGATATATTAATTTTATATTCCCAAAGTTCTAGTTCGGTTAATTAAAATGTGTCTCAGTGACAGCTGTGTCAGACAATGCACAGCATTATTCCATTAAAAATTCGATTTTGAAGAATTGTAACATAGACCGTTATTCGGCCCAACAGTTCAATTATACCTAGACAATTTTCATTGGTCTTTCCTTTGATACGCCAAGAGAGTGTTCATACAGATATGGCTGGATTCCATTCCACGTTGCCCAGCAAGAAACCTGATGTGTGAGCAGAACAAAATCCAATAAGGTACCATACTGAAAGGCTGAATTGCGTTCACGGTGCACGAGAATAACGAGGCCCAGTCAAGTAAGAGTAATACTGAAAATTCCAAACATCCCAAACAAATCCGGATTAAAATACCATCATGACCTGTGAAATTCACAAAGAATAGTGGCTGAGGGTACAAGTATTCAGGAAAGACTACATAGGCCTATGTTAGAAGTCGAACGAAAACGAGAGCACAGGGTCTGGTTGAAGGCCGCGCTAGAGTGGAGATTAGTTTCAGTTTGCAGTGGAGACAGAACTATTTTAAATATAGGTGGCTTTGACATCAAGTGATTTTTGTGGTTTTTGCTTCGGTTTTCTCTTAATATATCCCTTGTGATCGCACGCACACCTAGTTCTAGGTAAAGCTACGCATCTGTCGATCTTTTTTAGTCATCGCCATCTTAAATATGCTTCTTATCACCGTAGTTGTTCTCTTATATAAATAAATCTCATATATGACTACATAAATTCTTGTTTAATAGATTAATTTATTGCTGTGTAATATTTGCTACTTATACTTAAACTGACATATGAATTATTATTATTATTATTATTATTATTATTATTATTAATATTATTATTTTTATTTACTACCATTAACAAAATTTGCATTGTAACCCATACGTTAGAACAGGTAAACTCAATTAAATATTTAGGTTATAATTTGACATATTTACCTGTTACTGATATATCTCAAAATATTCAAAATTTTAATGGAGCCTCAAGAACCATCAACCAGGTTTTCACAACCACGGAAACCCAAAAACATACCAGGTTAAAAGCATATAAAGTTCTAGAAAGACCTGTCCTCATGTATGGTAGTGAGGCCTGGACTGTCCGAAACTCAGATGTTCAACATCTAACAACTGCGGAAATGAGATTTCTAAGGAGGACTGCCGGCTACAGCTTGCTTGACCACAAGAGGAATGAACTAATTACAAAAGAACTGAAAATTACACCTATTTATGAACATCTGAACCACTATAGACAAAAATGGCTTAACTATGTCAATAGGATGGACCGTTCAAGACTCCCAAGACAAATTCTCCGCTATATACCACATGGAAGACGATCTTTGGGACGCCCCCTGAAAAGATGGACGGAGACCGTAACAGGGCACTAGGCCTAATACCTGCAAGGACGACGACGATGATGATGATGATGATGATGATGATGATGATGATGACTACCGTTAATTGTCCACAAAGTGCGGAACACGAATCACGCAAATGAGTGGGTAGGCATTAGACATATACATACATTATTAGTCCTCCCATTAATTCATTTAAATAGAATACAAAACCTCTAGTGGTTAAATCCCATTAAATTCATATTATTCCCATTATCTCTATATATATTTGAGATTTTACATTTTGATTTCAATAGCTTAGTCCCAATAATCTACAATTAAATTTATTTTCACCAATTAACTAATTAGCTAACTGAAGTTATAAATGTTTATATGTTGCGTATAGATTGAATTAAATAATATTAACTCATAATTTATCTTATTTTCTCGAATAAGCTTTATCTCTTACAGTAAATACTTCTAGTTGAATAAGCATACAGTATTTATTTATTTTATTATTTATTTAACCTATTAAAGATAAGGCCATCAGGCCATCTCTCCGCCTCTATCAGGAATTACAACTCCAACATTATTTTATTTATTCATTTATTTATTTATTTATTTATTTATTTATTTATTTATTTAATCTGATGGGATTAAGGCCATAAGGCCTTCTCTTTCATCCTGCCCGATAGCATATATAAATATAAAAAAGAAATACAAACTGATGAAAATAAAAAAAAAAATAATTAAAGCCCTATAGGGGTCAACAAGGTCAAAAGAACACTATAGAGCTCTTATCGAGCTAATACAAGGAAAAAAGAAAGAAAAACAGAGATAGCAATGATGGTAGTGGTAGTGGTAGTGGTAGTGGTAGTGGTAGTGGTAGTGGTAGTGGTAGTAGTAGTAGTAGTAGTAGTAGTAGTAGTAGTAGTAGTAGTAGTAGTAGTAGTAGTAATAATAATAATAATAATAATAATAATAATAATAATAATAGCAATAACAATAATAAATACATTACGTATTAACTGTCAATTTTACAACAGCATAGGAACAATATTTACTATATGTCATGGGTTAAGCCGAAGTTGCGCAACCTGACAGGTGTTCAACAAGCAATTCCATGAACTAGAATGTGATTCTTTAATTTATATTTGAATTTTTATATTGTCCGACAGTCTCTGACATGGTCAGGGAGAGAATTCCAGAGGCGTGGAATCTATATGGTGAAAGGTGACGAGTAGGATACAATACAATTAAAATTATAACTAAAATTAATGTTAAATTTACAATTGCAATCACAAAAAAATTATAGTACTAAAAGATTAAATAATTAATAAAGACTTGACAATTTATTGTAGAAGTTAAGAACAAAGAAAATTACACTAGTCAACAGAATTTTTTGTGCCGACAAACAGAATGCTGATTTTTACCAAGTCTGATGCGCTGATTACGAATATGTAATCAGATTTTTCCCATCACGTCAGGTTTCCGAGCACTGCAACAATGTTGTATTTTATGAACAGCCATAAATACAGTGCTGGCGAGAAGTAACCAGGTGTTATTAATTGGCTGTGGAATTTTTAATATTGATGCAACCATAATCAAAATTGTGTGTACATGTAAATCATTAAATAGAGTTTGAACTTTTGCGCGTCCGTAGTGTAGATGATGGCCGTGAGGGGCGGTTCGCGCAACAATAGCAAAGATGGTCGATTACCTTTTTGTTCGCGAACGAACTGCACGCTATGAAGAGTGGAATTCAGTTGTTTTCGTTCAGAGATGGTCTATACAGAGAAAGGAAGGAATGCCACAATCCGTCCAGAGACAATAAAGAATTGGAAGCACGGATTCGGGGCATTATAAACAATGCCCCACGCAACTTCCTCCAGAAGACTGTGGATTCCATTACTGGCCGCTTGAGGAAACTGGTGGAAGCCACAGGAGCCTACGTTCAATTTTGAGGTATGCATACGTATTCCCATTTAACAAGATACACATGAAATAAATTTCAATAATTTAGCTTTATAAATATAGAATTTATACACATTTTTCAATACCTAGTATACATGTACCAAGTCCCTGTTCCCTTGACAAATCTGAATCATGGTTTGTTGATACTTGAAAGAAGATATAGACGTACAGGGTGCCTGGTAATGAAAACAGAGACAGTCAGTCAGTATTAGTATTTTGTTTAGTTCGGGTGTAGAGGTTTTGTTGGTAGTGTGAACTGTTCTGTGTGAAATGAAATGAAGAAGCAAATGCGTAGTTGTAAAAACTTTCCGAACCAATGGTATGGCGTGAACAAAAGAATCACGAAGATGACTATTATTTCTGCTTAACCAATGTTACTGGTTTTTCTTAAAAAAAAATAAGAGACTCGTTCAGTTTCCTAATCTCCCATCAGCTATAAGACCAATACCTCATGGAGAAAATTTACCTGTTCCCATTCCACCTTCTATAAGGCAAGAAGAATCGGAATCTGACATAACGTCATCTGATGATGTGCAGCCCTCAATATCAAGGGATGACGTCTACATTCCAGATGAAGAGAGAGAAGAAAAGCCACATTTAAAACATAGGTGGAACTCAACGATCTTGTAAGTGATTTGTACTTAACTAAATAGCTGACTGAGCTTCTAGAATCTCGTCTTTAGGAATGGAAGGTGCTGGATAAAGATATTAATGTTTCAGTATTTAGAAATATAAATAAAGATCTATTACCATTTTTCATAGTTACAGATTCTGGAGTTTGTACATGCAGCGATGTAAATGGACTGATTAAAACTAGGTATTACACATAATGCTGAAGAGTGGCGCTTATTTATAGATGCTTCTAAAATTAGTCTGAAAGCCGTTTTGTTACACAATCGTAACAAACTTTCCTATACATCTGTACCATACAGTGCAGCAATGAAAGAAACGTACGAAAACATGAGTCGTATTCTTGAAGTCATTAAAATATGAAAAACATTGTTGACATATTTGCGGGATCTTAAAGTCTTCTACATGGAATTCAGAGTGGATTCACTAAATATGTTTTTTTCTGTGTCTTTGGGACAGCAGAGATACTCAACATCACTATATGATGAAGGAATGGCCAAGAAGAGAATATTTCACTCCTGGGAAACATAATGTAAAATTTAAACCTTTAATTGACCCACAAAAAAATGTATCTCCATTCTTTACACATTGAATTAGGGCTCATGAAGAACTTTATGAAAGGTATGGACACAACAGGCAAAGGTTTCAAATATCTACGAAGAATATTCCCTGGCTTGAGTGCTGCAAAATTAAAAGAAGGAATATTCATTGGACCTGAAGTTAAAAAAATGATACGTGATCGATTTTTTTTAAGAAAAATTAATTCCAAACGAACGTGTAGCATGGGAGTCATTTAAAAGTATTGTGAATGAGTTCCTCGGCAACAAGAAGGAAGAAAATAATGACAACTAGTTCAGAGTCTCTTACAAAATTATAAGAATTTTGGATACAGGATGTCTGTCAAAATTCACTTCCTTCCTTCCCATTTAGATTTTTTCCTAAAATCTTGGATGCAGTGAGTGACGAACAAGGGGAACGCTTTCATCAAGACATTTTACAGATGCAACAGCGTTATAAAGGGAGATGGGATGCATTTATGATGAATGATTACTGCTCGTTCATACAAAGAGAGAATACTAAAACACACACACACACACACACACACAAGTGTTCTAAAGCAACGCCTCCTTCCACTACGTAAATGTAATTAGCTATTTACATCAATATAACATGAAGGATACTTTATTTTTAGTACTAACACCACTATAATAGTGAATGACTATGTTTATGTATTCTGCATTAGATATTAAAAATGTGGAACTGCTTAGTTAGTATCGAACTTTTCAGAAGTGTAATAAGGGTAATAACTGAAAATCTGAGGGTGCTGCTGAAAAATGGGTTCCATTTTTAGATTCAGCATGGCAAATATATGGATAGTAACAATGTTTCATTTCGGCACAATTTTCAAAGTTAAAATTTGTTGACTAGTGTTATTTTTACTGTAGTACAAATTAAACGTAGAATAATACAGGGATAAAATTGCCGGCATTGAAATAGTTAATGCTAGAATAAGAGAACTATTTACAAGAAGCCAAGTCTGAACGAATCTCAATTGCTGGTTGAATTTTATTTTGACAGTCCCTGATACTAGCAGGTAGCGAATTCCGAGTCTTGGCAGTGCTATTGTGAAAGAGGATGAGTATGCGAAGAGATGGTATTGTTAGTATTGTTTCATGGCAAGAACGTGTGTCCAGATTATGATGGGAAAAAAGATAAGTGAAGCGAGATGACAGGTACGAAGGAATAGAAGAGTTTAAGATTTCGAAGAGAAGGAGAAGTGAATGTAAGTTTCATATTTTATCTAGTTTAAGCTGTCTATCGTTTTCAGGAATGGGGTAATATGATCATATATGCGAACACTGCTTTTAAAACGTACAAACAAATTAGGACCACGCTGAAGTTTGGTTTTGTTGTCGCTGGAAAGGTAAAATGTCAGCGTAGTCAAAATATGGCAACACAAGCGAACACTGTGCAGATACTCATGTGTCTGGAAAGTAGTGTTTATCTCTACGAAGTTTGGACTATTAATATCTCAAGGCAGAAAATAGGAAAGACTGGAGAGTGCTGCGTTTGTAGTGAAAGACCTGCCTTGGACAGAACACTACGAGTGAATGGTATCTCAAGAGAAAACAGAACATTCTCGAAATATGTTAATTGTCACTGCGAAAACGATGTTAATGTTGATTATAAATGAAGTTCGGTCCCACTTTTTTTATAGCATATGCCAATTTTCCTTTCCGCTTGCCGAGTTCATAATCATCTTCGACTTTTACAAACATGAAGAAACTTTGCACATGTCTTCGAACTAAACTTGGTCTCAGATTCTTCAGACCGTTCCATCTAATTGAAAAACTTGTTAGCTTTAATGATTTTACAGTCTCGTGGCGGGAGCTTGTGTGCCAGTGGATCATAAATCAAGATCCGGTATCCCCCTCTCGATCACTCCATCTCCAAGAAAGCTTTCTATTAAAATGAAGATAGCTTGTGTACTTTACAGGAGCCTCCATTCTTCTGCCAGAGTCAGACTAGCAGAAACCCTTCTTCATACCCTTCTCATGAAAGACTTCTCGCTTTTCCATGAATTCCAAGGTGATTCACAAAGATGATCCTGAACTTATGTAGCTTATTAAAATGTTAATTTTGTAACAGTTAAATGAAAAATTAGTACTATTTTACACAGTCTTACTCTTATTGTTACTGAATATACGATTTTACCGAACACTGTTTTCTCACGAGGAGTATTTTTTTTTTCCAACATAAAAACCCTATTTTACATGAGTATATTAGGGTTAAAGTTTTCAATCAAGTAGAGAATACAGGGACATCACTTTATTTTTACCAACATTTTTAACATTAACCTGGCTATACTCGGAAACACTGTTGCCCCCTTCCATTACAGGAGTATGGTGTTGCTAGTGCAATATGTAAACAAATCATTTTACTAGGTATAGGAGGAGAGAAAAGTAGTGTATCCATTTATGTTGTAGGGAAATACGATATTACGATTTTCAGTTTGATCATCACTTTTACGGAATTTATCAAAATACGGTAGAGTAGTAACATTTTTTTTTAACTCAACTTTTCAGGCGGCTATGTTCGTTATGTAATGTCCACTTTATTTAGCATATTAATTATTGGTGTTAACACAAAATATAGAGAGTGCATTTAAATTGAGGGGGTCATAAGTAAAGGGCTGTACGTGCACTTAAGTTACTTTTGAGAAAATGGGGTTTAAATATTTAAGCTTTCGTAAAATCGGTGAAATTTTTATTTCAATTTTAATGTGTGATGCGATTAAAATATCCCTTTGCCACTAAAATTTTAGACACTTTAGCTTACACTGGATGCACTTAACTCATGTTATTACAAATGTCACTAGCATTCCTTTGCTTGTAGCCACCTCAATTCAAAATAAGCTAATCTGAATTTTTAAACAATTTGCTGAAAATGGTTGCCGTTCATTACAACGCAGGCTTCAATTCTTTACGCATATTATTAAAACATTTTGAAGCATATTCTCTGAAATTGAATTTATCGTTTCTTTAATATAATTATTTAGTACGATATTATTAATATAGGTTCTTTCTTCTATAGAAAACGCAACCATATTTATGAAACACGCTATACACTGCAGTGTTTACTTCACTGCTTGAAGACTTCGAATGCAACAGCGGCCGTAAGTTTGTGTGTCTGACGGGAGCAAGGACATTAGTGAAGGGGTGGGAGTTAAGTACATTCAGAAATGCAGGTACAATAAAAATGCAAGTAAAAATAAAATGATGTCCCTGTATAATATAAATACATTTTTAACATTTTTCTTCTGTCGATGTTATGAATAAGAGAAATGTAAACTTAGTTTTACGACAGTTACAACTAGCAACAAACATATGAGAGGACTACATCAATCATAAAAGAAAGCGCTTAATTATACAAAATACATAAAAAAATATATCCGTAAGTACAAAACATAATAGAATAACAATAACATAGAATTTGGCATGAAATATTACATATAGCATCCCTAAGCCAACAAATATTATTAAACATACTAGAGCAATATGGAATATACAGACATAATCATACAAACAAATATTTCATACACAAGTAAGTTTGTAATTTACACACAACCTTTTATAGCATAGCACAGATGGACATTTCATACTTACTTTAGGGTTAAAATTTTTAAATAATACACACAATACAAAAACAATATTGACACAATTTTCTGTTGATGTGGTGAATAAAATTAATGAATACCTTGCGACAACAATTTCTACTGAAAATGTTGTACAGTGGCTTATTATAGCTCATATTACATTTATATAAGTACATTTCAATGCAGTATCTTCTATATCCATAAAGTGATCAATCAAATAACAAATGTTCTACTGTTTGTTCACTTCCACAAACGCATTCATTTCCATTCTCTACATTAACATGAGATCTCCTGAAATATGAAAGAAATTTACCACGGCCGGATACAAATTGTGTGAGTATGAAATCAGGTAACTATTAAGTAATGTGCACTTTAAGCGGCTGTGTACATCGGGGAAGAATATATCCATGATGAGTATTAGAGTTATAATTAAATACACATATATTCTACAGAATGCATCGAAAACAGTGGGCAAAGCTTCAGGTTTGAATTCCTCATACGATTAGAAGAATAATAAATTAAATCAACATGAGTTCGGAAATGCTTGGTTTGTTAGTAGGGCTTGCAAATATGATCATATTGCACTCAAGTGCGTTTGTTTGCTGGAATTATTTTCATGCAGTCTGTTTACATTTTGTAATGGTATGTGTATGAGTGGTGTTTGTTTGTAAGCCTGTACCATGTGCGTATAGAAATTTGATTTCAAATATGGCAAATTTGATGTGTTTTCTCGATTCTCAGCGCATGTACTGCCATCTCGATGGAAGATGACGCGACAAAAAGGTAGTTGACTGCAGTGTTGCCAATCTGGTATTTCTGCCACTAGATCTGGTGTTTTTGAAAATCATCTGGTGCCAAATTTAAATAAATATCGCCTTAGCGAAACTATAGTGCTTTTGCAGTAATTTTAGTGCCTAATCTGAAGCTTTCAGTGAAAAGAAAAAGAAAAATACTGAGAAACAAGCGGTTCTTTGACTATGCAGGAAAAAATATTAGTTATAACGGAAACTACTGCAGTCGTCTCATGAAAAACAGTTCACCGCCTCCACTAGCATTTGGTCACATCACGAGCGTTATGAAGGGGCTTCCCCGACTGGAATCCCAGTTCCCATGAATGTGTGTAGCGGGTAATTATAAGCTGTAACCGTCGTACAGGTAATTGAATTATTGAAATCAGTCAATTCTTGCCTGTATTGGGTCTTGGTGTTCTGTGGTTCAGTATCGGTCACAGCAAAGTTAGTTTCTATGCGTTAAATAGTTGAATTTGTTACAGTGATTGTTTTAAATGTGTGAGAATATTATAATAGTGAAGCGTTATAGAGACGCCAGTGGCGAAAATCCTTTCGACGAAGTTGTGAAAATTGCACTATCCATTCTTTCCCTTCCACATTCAAACGCAGACGTAGAGAGAGTTTTTAGTCCTCAAGCAAACTTAATCAGAAACAAACAGAGAAACAGGTTCAAATTAAAAACATTACATTCTAGTTTGATAATAAATTTTGGTCTTAGTAATGAAGGGAAATGTCATAATTGTGGTTTGCCGAAGGATGTAATGGGGAAATTTAAAAGTATGAAAACCTATAGTTCCCAAGAAGCTTCAAGTTCTAAGGAGGGCATATCACATTCTGTGGCTGTTACGGACGAGGATGACTTCGAGGAAGACGATTTGTAAAAGTGAGTACGCAACGTTTTATTATAGGCCTATTTACTGACAATCATTACGATAGGTCTATTTATTCACGTTCTGGTGCTCTTCTGGTGTTTTCTTAACCCTTAAATTGACTAAATATCCTATAGGATACAACAGGTTAATAGGCTATGTGCTATAATTTTAATCGAAAAATAGAAAACAAATTGGTAGGAAAATCAAAATTTCACAATACTGTAACGTTATAAGTGTTATGGGGACTTTTCCAGAATCTAAATCATTGGAAGAAATATTCTATTTCGTGTAGAGCTGTAGACAGTTTTTCGCATCCTTTAGTTTTGTAGCTAATTTCTAGTTTGTCCCTTACTGAATTGTTTAATTTAAATTTCAAAACAATTAAATTTTATTTTGTATAAGACAGTTTGACATGTTTTTTTAGATAATATTGTTCTAAATTAAAGCATTAGGTAAATTTGTTAAGTAGGATAAAACCACTCTGTGAATTTTATTGTTTGTATACATTATACTATTCAAGAAGTCAAGACTTGTTATTGCAAGATTCCTATTGCATACAATAATTAGTCCAATTTTAACGCTTTCTTCTTCGAAGATACTGGTGGATATTTTGTGTATTGGTGAAATAGTGTGTCAGTGCTTCCTAAAAATATTAGGAGTGTTTTTTCATTATGTTATAGTGTTTTAAATATTAAAAGAAGACATTGCTACAATCTGTTTACGTTTTTAACCAAGGACAACTCCGAAATATTTTACGTTTTCATTTTATTTACTGTATATTCATTCACTTTCCAAGAATCAAGCTATTTCTTTTAAAACGCTTAAATTCAGTTATAACTGCCCTATCTTGAAGATATTCTTGTCAACTTTCGAAGAAATCTCATTGCCATGATTATTCCTCCTCCAGCTAATAATGGGCTGCATATAATTCAGTTGATGAAACGAGTAAATGAATGCGAACAGCTATACAAAGTGAGCGGAAATTATATAACTCTTTCTGTATACGTGCATATTAAATATAACAGGAAAAAGCTATGATCTAGTGTGAAATAATAATTAGAAAACATGGAACAACTTTATGATTTCTTCTTAGCTTCTACAAAGTCGTTTAATTTTATATATGATCATATACAATGGGTTGCAAATTAAACTCAGAGACATATCCTGTTTTAGCATTATATAACGAACCTAACTGCACTCAAAATTCTTCCACACAGGATAATACTCAATGCAATTCACAATGTACGAGCATGCCTTCCTCTACTACGCCTTGCCCCCACTGTGGGAAATTTTATCGTGGACAACATGGCATTAAAATCCATATAGCACGTGCCCATCCTGAAAAACACAGGATTTCTATAGTCGAAAGACAGCCCAACTGGCATAATAAAAAATATAGTCGCAATGAACACAATTATACAACTTTAATATCGTCAGTTAGTCCTAACGTTATTTTGGATCCCATCATCACAGAGAAGTCTCCTGTCAGACAAACTCCACATAACTCCTCTTCTAGGCAGTTAAATCAATATCATCAAGAAATGTCTCACTGGAAAGCTGAATTTGAAAATATTACTACTGAAGAGGATTTCTATAGTAAAGTTGACAATTTTTCTCAATTTCTTGCTAACGCCATTACATTACTCCCTGGCCCGAAACACCCAGCTCGTAAATATTACGAAGCAAGACAGGATAAACGTTTACTCAACAATCAACGCTCTTACGAGCAGTCTAGCAATCCCGAACGCGCCACAAAGAGAGATAGGGAAAAACGTCGATCGAAATACATATACCAAATTACACAATTCCAATATTTTAATCAAAGAAGAAAAGCTGTCCATTCGATACTGAGACAAAATAATCAGCGCTGTACTATTAACGTCAACAAAGTACACAACTCCTTCTCGAAGAATTTTTCCGTCCCTAATAATTATATTCGTCCTTCTTACGAACATGTCTCTGATACATATGATTTAACCCCGACTGAAACGTTTAGCACTACCATAACCAAAGAAGAAATTGTAGCGGCTGCTAACAAAATAGCTGTTGATATATCACCTGGACCCGACCACGTGCTTATGAGAGCAATTCGTAATGTAGTTTGCTATGAAATAATTTCTTTAATTGCAACACGTATGCTGTCGTTGTGTGAAATACCTCCTTGCCTCACAAAAGCACGGACTATATTAATCTACAAAGGAGGCGATGTTACTGACTTAGGCAACTGGCGACCAATTACCATTTGTTCCATATTGAGAAGAATCATCGAGCGTGTACTCGACAAACGTCTTAGGAAAATTGTTACATTTCACGAGTTCCAACGCGGATTCACAAAAACAGCTCCGGTACTTTAATAAACACTTCCTTACTTAATTCTATTTTAAAAGAGGCCAAATCCAGAAAAACGAACACCACCTTGGTATTCTTGGACATTCGTAAAGCGTTTGACAATATTGGCCACCTCCATCTGAGAAACACTTTATCCTCTCTCAATGTGCCATCTCCCTTAGCCGAACTTATCGCTAAATTACAGGAAGTTAATACCACTCAGATCGAGGTTAACCACAGAAAAACGGAACCTATAGTAATATCAAGTGGTGTGATGCAAGGTTCACCCTTATCGCCTTCATTATACAACATCGCGACTGATCACATCCTTCATGAGCTTACTTCCGAAGAACTTGCCGAAGAATATGGTTTTAAATTCGTATCAGGTCTTCCCAATGTAACCGTTCTGAGCTTCACTGGTGATATGGTAATTGTTGGGAAAGACTCTGAAGCTGCCAAACATATTGCCGAAATAGCAACTAGAAGACTTCATGAAATTGGATTGGAGATTAACGCGAAAAAATCTAAATGCATCTCTATTGTAAACGGCAAACTTAATACGTCTTCTATTTACCTCGATTCCACTACAGAAGTGCCCTCATTAGACATCAATGAAACCGTCAAATATCTTGGAGTAACTTACAATGACGAAACCGTTTTCGACTCCGCGAGAACTATGGAAGCCCTCCGATCTGAGTTAGAACGTCTGACCACCTCATCCTTGCTCCAGCCTTACCAAAAATACAACGTGGTTTCTTCCTTCATTTGTCCGAAGCTTGTATACCCTTTTCAAACAACCCCGCCCGATAAATTACCTGTCAAGTTCCTCAAAGATGTAGATCTTCTTATTAAAAGCTCAATTAAGGACATCCTACAACTTCCTGGAGATATTCCAGACAATATGTTGTATTCCGACAAAAAAAAATTAAAGGCTTAGGTATTTTTTGCGCACGTTGGGAAGCCTACTTGCAACACGTCAACTCTTGCATGAAGTTGAATATGTGTCATAATATGTACATAAACAACACTAGATGTCTAATGGAGGAAGCTAAACATTGTTTGAACAACCTTCAAATCGATGAAATTGAACACCTAACTTCTACGAGAGGAGTAATAAACACCAGAAAAATTAGGACCGAATTACGCCAGCGAGAGTACAACGCATGGTGCAACTTACCTCAAAAGGGAAAAGGCGTTATTCAGTACAGTGAATTCACTCCCTCTAACAAATGGATAACTAAGCCCGATGGAATGACTAGCGGTGAATGGAAGGAGGCTATCAAGATGACTGCCAACGTAAGCGCCGTAAGAGCCATACCCGGTAGGTCTCAGGACAACCACTGCAGGTGATGCCTCAGTGAGATAGAAACCTTTGGACATGTCCTGGGAGACTGCCCGTATGGCGAAACATTGCGTATACACAGGCACCATGCAATTAAAACTAAATTGGCCGATGCCCTTAGAAAACTAAAATACACCGTCTATGAAGAAGTCCACGGAACCGCCGACAATGGCAGTAACAGACGAATTGACATAATCGCCATTAGCGAATCCCTGTCTCAGGGTATGATAATCGACCCCACCATCAGGTTTGAAGCGTATAAAGGCCAGCCCGAAGACGTACATGAGGAGAAACGAGCAATCTACGTTCCAACCATCCCGTATTATAAAGATAAATACCAACTTCACGATATCAGTGTTACAGGATTGATGTTTGGAGCAAGAGGAACGATACCCAACTTCTCTTCTCAATTCTGTAAGACCCTAGGACTGCACAAATCTTTTCTGAATGAACTGGCCCTCCTCATAATTAGAGAGTCAGTGAAACTTTTACGGAACCACGTATATGGATTCTAATTCAGTGTATGGAAAAAATTGACGCACCATTATCATTTTTCTTTTTCATTCTCAGCTTTCATTGATTCTTTACTTGAATTTTTTTTTTCTTCTGTAAACTGCCATTGTTTGTTTGTGTATTTGTTTGCCTTTTTTCTTACTCTTTTAGCTCTCATCTTCTATTTGTTCGTGTATTGTTTTGTATGCTTTGTCTAATGGCAGCCTCTAATTTGAGGAAGCTTTGATAAATAAATAAATAAATAAATAGATTAATAAATAAATAAATAAATAAATAAATTCAATATTGATATTGTGAAACATATAAAATATGGACATTGCGATAGTTGTTTTCTTTACGGTCCGACAAGATTTAATAAATTAGTGTGAGAAATGGGCACAAACAAATCAGCTAGTACCTATAGACCAAAGATTGTAATGCATCTCTTCACCTAATATAGTATATAGATTTTATTTTTATTATTTTATCAGTGAAGACCTGCAATTTTATATATGTACATGTATTGTAATCACACATGTGCTTTTTAATCAATTGACAGTAGGGTGTAGTCACATAAGAAAAGAGATATATTGATGTCCTAAATTATGTTTTTATCATGTTGTATGCTCATTAATATATATTGTATTTTGGTTGTAGAGACATATGTACTTATTAGAGATGATATTTCTGTATAAAATGTTGTATCTGATGATGTTGGTATGAAACCGACGACAACGTTCATACAATATTAAAATTATGTAATGTAAGGACTCGCACCTCACATATATAGAAAGTAAAGTCATTGACTGAAAATAAATATTTCGTGTTATATTTCGTATTATGTGAGAAATGAAGCTTTGCCAAGTTAAGGAAAAAGGATTTAGTGTTTTCTCATTTTTCGGGTTGGAAACACTGGTTGATTGGAAATACCAGCTGGCAACTGGAAATTTTCCTATTCTTGCTCGGGAACCTGATAACTTAACCAGCTATGTAAAGGTATTTTAGCTACTGTACTTTGATTTTCCTCGAGACTTGTTAAATTGTACCGCGGCAGCTTTTGGCGTACCTTTGGGGTTGTTTAAAGTTTCCAAATTCTAAATTAATGTTTGGGAGATCTGACGTGGTGATTAAATCTTGGGGCTTAAATTAATAATTCCATACCGGAAAGCCGTAGGCTGCAATAGTTATTACTGAAATGTTTTTCCTTTGAAGTTTGTGATCATTTTGATACAGTAATACAGATGAAGACTTAATTGTACCATGTATATAAGGTGAATTATATTGATTGACTGGATTTGATTTCGAGGTTGATGTTAAAATTATGAGTGAGAGTTGCATGCCGATTTTATAATGATTTTTTATATCTTATTTGGTTTGCCTTGAATATTATATGTGACTGGTTTGATGAAGATGTGTTCTGAAGATTAAAGAGGGTTGTATTGCTGAGTTAGAGTCCAGCATTTGTAAATAACTGTTACTAAATCTTATGTTGAGTTATTGAGTTGAAAACAAAAATTAAGATGAACCGCATAATTATATTGAAGTTTAAGGATTTATTTGAGGTTTCTAGTATCCTAGGCAATCTTAATATACTAATAATACTGTACAGTTAAGGCCGCTTCAATTTCCTTAGATGAACTATTCAAAATGTCCACTTCTTGCCTGAATATAATCTGTAGCTCGTCGTCTCATCGAGATCCGCACATGCTCCCAAATTCCTGGTATAGTTCTTTTTATCTCACAATCTTGCAGAACACGCTGACGAAGAGTTTCTTCATTTTACACAGTAGTTAAATACACCAACGACTTTAAGAGCCCCCACAAAAAGAAGTGCAATGGATTGAAATCTGGTGAGCGTGGAGGCCAAAAATGTTCCGAACCAGCATGTACCGTACTGATGAATGCTTAACGATAGGTTGTTTTCTTGTGATTTATTGTCCAGTATTTCTATCTTCACTAATTCATCAGATCGTTCGCTTAACAGAAGTCCAGAGTAGCCTTGACCCCAATTCATAAAAACGTGTTTTTCGGTTGTTAATGATATTTCTGATTTCCAAGGCTAGGAGATGTAAATTGAGAACAGACTGGGAGTCACTGAGTATGCAGGCGGTCCTGTTGTTGAAGGAGGACCAACGCATTCCCTGATTGCAAACAATTCTTCTTCGACGACGATGCAAAAATGATATTAGTTTGAAAAAAGAGTGCGTTACAATTCTAAATAATAATAATAATAATAATAATAATAATAATAATAATAATAATCCTGAGGAAATCCTGAGGAAAACAATTCAGTTACGAAACGACAATTCAAAACATTGATAGAAACGACAGGAATAGCATTCATCCAATCGGAAAGACAAAACATAATCACAAAAAACATAAGAATACAACACAAACACAAGGATACAAAAAATACATCACACTAACATACGAAAACAAAAACAAGATTACAACCTCATTCAAGAAATTAAATTACAACATCGCATACAGAACAAATAATACTCTACAAAAAAATCACAATTATAAACTAAAACTACATGTGTGTCCAAGAAACTAAAAATACATGATGTTGAGTTGATTCCCTTGAAATTACGGTACAAAGCGTTTTTGTGTGTTTTGATACTGAAACATTATTTTTACTTTCTAGTGAATTATATAAAAGGTAAACAGACAGTATTGTGTTACTATAAAGGACCCATGTCAACATTTTCACAGAAATCCACGTTTCCAGCGTCACTGATATCGAAATTGCTTCGGGCATGCAGTGCGCCTGTTTGTTGATCCACAACGATTTCTCATAAGCTATTGCACAGATTGTTGACAATCAGTATCTATTAGCGATTTATTCGGAAATCATGTATATGAACCACGAGGACGTTAATGAAAAAATGTGGGTATTTATTTGAAAACAAAAACTCACATTATCAATCCACTCCAAATTAAATTAGACATTATTTTTATTAGGTTTATTTTACGACGCTTTATTATCTGCGATGATTATCGAGCGTCAGAGTGATATGAAGGTGGTAACTCCACGATATGAGTTCAGAGTTCAGCGCCTAAAGTCACTCAGCATTTGATCTTAATGGATTGAAGTAAAATTCTGGAATAAACCTCAACTAGGTAACTTGTCACAACTAGGATTTGAACCCAGGCACACTTGTTTCATTGTCAGACATGATAACCATTACTCCACAGCATTGGATTAGACAATATTCGTTGTGCGCTTTCGGAATACATGTGTAACGTGACAAATGAAACTCTGTACTTGCTATTAAGAAAAAAAAATGAATTATGAGAATATTTATTTAAAAATTGGAAAATATAGATCCGACTAGCAGAACTGGGAGCCAATTGTGGCGTTGCGTCACTCATCGAAATACGTCACTCATCCCTTCCTTCCACCCCCACGTCATTACTTGGTATGGGAGGGGATATGTATACAGTGTCTGTGTTATGTGACTGCGTACGGATCATAGTAAAGTCGTTCAACGCCGGTGGATTGTGGACGGGGAACCAACGCTTTCCCTATGCTTTCCACCCCTCTCTCGCCAGTTCTTTATCCCTGATATAGATATATAAGAACAAACTAATTCCGAATACATAAGAAAGTTTAAACAACGCAAAGCTGAAGCAAAAATATTAGAAACGTCTAAGTAAACTTCGCCTACACCGTTTAAATGCCAAGGTAAAATTGATTTAATACAAAACCAAAAAATAATTAACCTCACTCAAATTTAATCCTGGAATCCAAGTTCTCTTGGATTTTTTTTAAATAATTTTTTTACAAATCTGATTTTAGTGACCAAATTGTTCCACAAAAATGCCTGAATATATTCAGCTTTTCCCTTATATCTGAAAATTATGTTATAGGAGGAAGAAATATCACGAACGTTATTGTATAAACTAAAATGCTGTGCTGCTAATCCAGCCCGAGGTTTGTAACCGTTTGGGAGAAATTTAACACAATGTCAAACTACTATTTTCTGCCCCGGCACCCGTGTCAGGTAGCTGTTAAACGTCCCATAAAATGAAGATAAACTAAGAAAGGAACTCTTTCATTGCTATTCTATGTGAAGAATAGAGAGCGGTTTCCTTTGTCTGCAAGCAGAATAGCGAGATGGCAGCTTCTTCTCGCAGACAGCGAAGATCTTGCTACCCCGTTTTATGTAGGCATTTTATACTCCTTTATCAAAGAGATAGAACAGATTTGTGTCTATTTAATATGAAATATCTTGCATTTTCACTATATTTTATTTGTAATTAAGTACATAAATGAATACACTCTTTTAACAGTAATATAAGCACTGAAGTAATCTTAAGTTATTTCAGGAAATAAATAACTACTTCACTGTTAACATTATAAATTAGTTGATGTTATGTCACCTGACTTGTTTCCATGTCGTTTGCATCATCCTCTGAATCCTAGAGAGTTCCAGCACTATCTTCTGTTTTCTTAAAATGGTGAGCTGTGTTCATGTTTGTATCGAAAAGTGTGTGTTTTCTGAAATCCAATTGACTGTTGAGGATTGAATTTCAGAACACACCCTTTTCGATACAATCATGAAGAAATCCCACCACAACAAGAACCAGAAGATAGCTTGGAACTCACTATACTTTGTTTCATAATGCCTGACAGGCGATGTAAACAGTGTCGCAGAGAGAGGGAAATGTTAATTGCTATTCAACCAATGGCAGATGTCTCATTCCACGTTAGTCTTGAAGTTGGGTGCGGGTACAACGCTTCAAGCCGCCCAACTTCAAAGTAACCCTGGAAGGAGACCTCTGCCATTGGTTGAATAGCAGTCACAGTCACGAAGCTCAATGTGTAATAAATATGCATCCATAGATAGTTACTAACCACTAGGATCGCTAATATCGCCTTATTACAGACAATACGAAATAGTACCTGCACAGTCTATTGTTCCTAGCAACCTCAACAACTCAAGCTTCGTGACTGTATATACTAGACTTTGTAGCAATTATCCTTCTCTCTCTGCCGGTAATGTTTATGTCGCCTGTCAGACATTATAGACGAAGTATAGGATTCAGAGGATGATGCAAACAACATCGAAACTAGTCAATCAAGTAACATAACTAGACTTCGAGACTTGAGACCCGATACAATGAGTTTACTGTGCATGTACTATAGGTTGTTGACTCGCTGCAGGTAGTGAAAGGTAGAGATGTATTGAGGTAACAACGTTGCTATTTTAAAGTAGAGTAAAGTAGTATGGGAAAACACATACATGTGTACATTCTAAAAGTAAATATACATTACACAATGACAATGTCAAAAGAATGTGAAAAGCATTTATTCTCCTGTCTCTTATAACCATTTGTGTTTCATTATACACAATGCTAATGGTGGAAATAAATATGTAGCAATTTAATTTCCTCATTTACCCTATTGGCGCTCTACGTCACATGACGTGATAGGAGCAAAACGGAAAAAAAAACCTATCAACATATGTTGCAGTCTCTAAAGAGAATGTCTTTTATTCTCGAGTGACTCTATGTCCACCAATTTGCTGTTTAGGTTACACAATGTTCCATATCCGTTATTTTTTACATAAAATTGATTTCCACGTTCAGTAACCGTCGTACTTGGTATCTCATTAATTCCCTGTGTCATTCCCTCAATTAATTTGAGGGCTTCCGGCATCTCTTGCTCTGACTTTTCTGACCGTGTAATAGTTTCTGACACAGTTTGAAAATAGGTTTGTATGAAAACCAGATTATTCTTCAGAACCTTCAAATCCAGAGCGTTTTTCTTTGCGCATTTGTTGGCATTCATTCAAAGTACTTCCACCCACTGTACGCTTTACCACTATAGGCCTACTCAGTACGCCGTTATGCGGATTTCCCACTGAACTGCTGTATTGGGTCCGAAGTCTCGAAGCCTGATACATAACACTAAACATTTATAATTTTAACACAGTGAAGTCGTTATTTATTTATTGAAATAACTTAACAGTGCATCATTGACAAATAACATTTTTGAATTAAGTATGTTTTTAATTATAACTTCCTTCCAAGGAAAAGCACTTACAACAAACTTATTTCTTAATATTTTATTTAACAACGCCTTCAACTGAATAGGTTAATCAACATTAGACAATAGCCGATGAAAAGTTGAGTTGAATTTTAATACACAGTAGACCAGAAAATACAGATATAATTTACTTTAAGTACTCTGATCAAAGTGATGATTATTCTACTTGTCATAAATGTACGACATATTGCGATTTTCTCTGGAGTCCCTGCATATACGCCTTATGGTTACTCCTCTTCACTGCTTTTTAAGTAATGCATTTAGTACAGATTCCAGGAGTTTCCTTGGTTCTACATAACTACTCCGTTTCCTATATCCTGTATGTTGCCTATATTCAGGGCAGTCCGGAAACTTTATGATTGCCCCTTGTGTTTTGCTAAAACCTATCGCAGTTTCACACTAGTGGTAGATTAGAGTCTACTGCATTAGACATCACACTTTCAGTGGTGTTATAGATGTTGTCTATCTCTACAGCGAACGATGCTATGAAAATAATAATAATAATAATAATAATAATAATAATAATAATAATAATAATAATAATAATTCTTTATTTATACTGGCAGAGTTAAGGCCATAGGGCCTTCTCTTACACTTTACCAAGTCACAAAGTATACAAGCAGTTAAAATTTAACAAAAGTTAAAGAACAGAATACTAACATATTACAAAAAAAATAATAACAGCATAATAAAATCGACACTAAACAACATGAAAATAATACCATAATAAAAAAAGAAAGTAAAATACATTGGAATATAGTCAAAGCAACTCATTTAGTACAAATGGTTAATATGGAAAAACCGTAAGGAAGAATATATCTAATTGGAATGTAATAAAATAATAAAAAAAGAAAAGAAATACGAAAATTAAATAAAATTTACGATAAAAATGCTATGATAATAAATTCACCTGCTGATAAAGAGAACAAAAAGGGGAGAAGAAGGAAAAATAAATATATAGCCTATATTTTTACAAAACTATGGCAGAGAAAAGGACTAATAACTGAAAGGAATCTAATTCAAAAAGTGTAATTTTAATTTATTTTTGAAACTAGACAATGTCCGACAGTTTCTAACATGTTGTGGTAGAGTGTTCCAGAGACTGCATTATGCATTAGACTAATTATGATTAATTTCCTGTGGTGACGTAATTTTAATTTCTCGTTTGGTACCAACTATTACTCCACAATTTCATTAAAATAGTTTTGCTACTCCCTGTGTACTCGTGAGCTTACACAAGAGTAATTTTATTATTCCACCTCTAGAGAATTTCTAGTCTATTCGTAGAAGAAATTGTTGTTGTTATTTTCTAATGCCAGGCGTTTGACAGTCATTTGACCTCTTGCACTCCAATATTTTTCAAAGATATTATCATGGTCAGCCACTGAAGCACAGATGTTGAGGTGTTCCGAATCCATTTCTTGGTTTGAGTTGCACAATGGGCAGTTAGGAAACTGATATATTCCAATTCTATGCAGGTGTTTGGCCAAAGAATCATGGCCTGTTGCCAATCTAAATGCAGCTACAGACGGTTTTCGTGGTAAATCGAGAATTAACTGTAGATTATGACGCAGAGAGTTCCATTTGTTCCCTTGAGATTATGTTATCAAATTTTGTTTGTTGAAGTCTAATTAAGTATGTAGATTTAATAAATCTTTTCTCAGAGTAATACGTAGATTTAGTAACAGAAATTGTAAGAGAGATTTGTTGATGGAAAGAATATAGGCCTACAAGTATATTTGTTTAGACTTTCGTTCTCATTTCAATATCGATTACATCTCTGTATCATGTTCTCGTATTTCAAAAGCCTTTGTTATAAGAGAGGTTAAAGATAAAACTGCCAATTTTTTTTTTATAATGGGAAAGGAAAGGCACGGTACAGAAAGGGAAAACAAGAGCCTTACGTCGTAAAGGAGAGCCGCAGCTCAAGACAAGCTCTTGTTAGCCGGGGGTTCGGCTCTTTAACGAGGTAGCAACTTGTCTGCAGCTAATGAGTGTTTGTTTCTGATGTTGCAACGCTAACAACGCAACTTTGTAAGACATTGACTCGGCCGTATCATTTTTATAAGAGCGGAAGTCTGTAGTAGACATTAATTTTAATTGTAAGATTATTATTAAACTTATAAATAATTTATATTTCGAATATATATAAAATTTAAGTACAACATACAACAATTATAGGCCTGTATATATACAAAACGTTGAATTAAATTATTAGGTAACAAATCATCATCTGTTTTTTTAACGTTTGTCAATTTTTAAAGATGCCGCCATTAGAGATGAATAAAAATATCTGCTCCTCTCGCTCGTTGTGTTCGCTGCACTTGTCTTTCGAGTCTCGGCTCATCATTCTCGCTGCGCTTCCAGTCTCGCTCGTCATTCTTGAAATAGCATTTGGTCGGCGTGGAAAGATTTCATAACTTTAAATAACATGCTTCATAGAAATAAATAACATAAATGTTTAAATGAGACAAAAGACAAAACAGAACAATATCTTAGTTATCAAAATGTTGTGGTTATATTATATATTATGTCCTATGGTTATACAAATAGAAAAAAAAACATTTCTCAAATAAATTTGCATTTCTAAGAAACATATAATATGACATTAATATCTTTTTACTAGAGACTGCACACTTGATCTTAAACATAAGAAAAGAAAATTCCTAGCCTTTTGATAAGGGCCTAGTAATTAATTAAAGACTGGGGAACGGATTATTATTATACACTGAAATGTAGAGATGTTTCAAATAGGCTACTTGATTATTTATACATATATAACAGTTGCCAAAGTAGATAAAAGTTCAGTCAGGTATAAACAACTGCTGACTTCGGGATTTAAGGACTTGATCACAACATCGAGTCTCGGAAGACTCACAACCAGTCTTTACGTCAAGGACTCGACGTAATACAACATTATCGTGCGGGTTTTCGGCTTTTCGGGCGCTGTTAATCTCGTTTTCTCGATTGTTGTTCACCTCTAGTCTCTTTATTTTCAAAGGGTAGAACAAATTTAGTAACAGATAGTAACTATCTTAAATGAGTTTTTGCAATCGACGGCTATACAGTAACACGTTACCAAAATATCCATTATTACATAAATCTTCGCCGGAGATTTATGTCCATGTGCTTTCAATTTATTACCGGCCGGACAACGCTGCTTTCAGAGCCAATAATTGCAGATGCGTAGCACGTGACGTTGTGGGAAAGTGATTCACCTACCTCTTCTTTGCTTCCTTTAGAGACGAAATTGCATACTATAGTCTATCCAAGATAAAAGCGCCCTTGATGTAAATACTCACCGAAGTACGATTCTAATATGACAACAAATGGGAAGAAGTAATTCTTTACTTTGCTATAAATTGTGAAATATTAATTTTTTACCTATCCAAGGAAAAACTGAAAATACATGGCTTATTCTTAGTACATACTGTATTAATACAAGAAAATTCCTCATATGATGTGAAATTATCCATAAAATTGATCGCTGTCCTTGACCAACAAAAGTTTTTAATGGCAACGTATAACAAATGTGGTGGCGTAAAATATTGGTTTTGTCGCTTACATTTGCAATTGTAAAAACGAGTGATCTAGTTGTAAAAGAAGTATCCAAATGGAATATAGTATGCTATAATCGCGAACAGTGGCGTATAAATAAGTAACTAAATAAATAATTAAATATATATAAACAAATAAATAAATTAATTAATTAATTAACAAATAAATAATAAATAAATTCGAAAAAATTGCAATAAATAAACTGTATCATAACAACAGTTTCGAATAAGCTTACAAACAAACTTTCTGATGGGAGCAGATAAAAAAGTTACATTTTTTTATCCCACCATGTTAATAATGTCAAAAGAAGTGCTTATACAAATTTTGGCCACTCGACCTCAATTACGAGGGCCGTAAAAAATAACTTCGCCGGGGATCGTTAACAGAAAGAAAACACAATTTCATTTTAAAAATTTATTGGAACAGACACAGCAATTTTTTTTAGCTATTTTTGAACATATCCCACGCCGGAATTGAGACATCTGTCATGTCATGGTATCGACAGTGAGGTGCAGATGGCTGCAATAATTTGATCCATTTGATCCGAAGAAATACAAGTTTTCGTTGCTCAAAGCAATTATAAAATGTACAGAACTGTGACAATGCTCAAAAAGGTTATTACCTGGAATCACTAGATACGTACTACAGCTCCCGTGCATGTTTGTTACAGCAATGGAGGAGAGTACAATACATGTAAACATAAATTATTGTTTTCGTTTTTAAGGGAAAAATTGTTCTATGGCCATATCAAACCAACGCTTTATCGATTGAGCAACTCAGGAACTTTACGAGACCTTGGCTCAATTGACGCGCTGAGCCAAAGGTCCCGGGTTCGACCCGGCCTTGGAACAATTTTTCTCTTGAAATTATTCAAGTCAGCTTTACAGGCAGCTATATCTGAAAAGACAGATTTATATAAATTATTGAGTTTTAAAAATAGCTCTAAAAATTTGCTATCTCTTATGAAAATTTATTGATTAACAACTTAAAAAATTAAAGTGGGAGGCAAATAATTCTAACGGATTGAAACGAAATATTGCTTTCAGCACGACAAACGGATCAGATCACATTAGCAAAGGAACTAGTTAAAGTAGAAAAATATCGGGATGTGGCTGTCTCGGGAACGCGACTGTGGGTTTACGTGAATACTTCTGTCTTAAATCGACAGATCTAGACGAGATCTTATGTTTGGCCCTAGCACAGCGGAGTCACGAGATATACTGCAGGGAAACTTTTTCCCACGCCCAAAATCATCGCCAGTCGCCGCCGGCTCACACCTGCGCCTAGTGAATGCGCGGCGCAAACTTTAGGTTATGTTCGCATCATAATAGTATGCCTGATCGAACGAGGCCACATTTATTTCAATCGTGTTATTAATCACGAAGTTAGTTTCGGAATGAATCATTCTGCAAACGTCTACATTTTCGTTTCCGTCCTGGTACCCCATGTGTCGGTATGATTTTTAATACGTATCTCGTCAAAATGGAGTGATAACACTAGCCGAGAATATCTTGATGTTCTTCTTGCTGATGCTCACTTCTCTCTATTCATTCAAAACATGTTCGGTGAAGAAGTTCATCACCGGAACTACTGTGCATTCGTCCACAGATTATAATGTTACACGATGAAACAATTTACAAGTCAGTACAAAATTGCAAGTTTTTCTAGAAACTGTCCAAGATACAGCAAATGGTACTTTATTTTTGTTGTTTTTTTACTGAAGAAGTCGTTCAACAAATTAATGACATGATGTACGGTTTTCCCAGTACAGTGGAACTCCACAAATAGACGCTCACTCTCGTATACTTCACGATACAAGGTAAGTCAACGCATCCTGTCCCGCGCTGCACAGGGCTAACCAGTTGAACCAGTGCAGTAGTGTGCAGATTCTCGTACACGTTGGCAGCAAGGCAGGGAACAAAAAATGTGTGCTTATGTTCGAACAGAAGTTACAACTATTGGAACGGTTTAAAAAAAGGTGAATCAATCAGAGCCATCCCTCAAGAATTTGACATTTCGATCAGAACAGTGCATAGTATAAAACAAAATTCATCTAATTACGAGGCATTCTGTAGTGATTATAAGAAGCTTTGTTATTATCAGTTGATTGTAGGATGACAACACAGCTTATTTTGTGTATTTCATAAATTTAATCTATAGGGATGATTTATGATCTCACTTGAAGGGTATACACCATTTTAAAATAATTAATACACAAACACAACTATTACAAGAAATGTTCAATAAGTTTTTGTAGCTTTATTCTCTTCGGCTCTAATCAACAATAACAAAAATACAGGTTGCCAGGCGACGATAGAAAAGAAAAGATGTGAAAACAAATGAATGTGGTGTATAAACAATTGAATATTCTTTCATATTTAAGCCTAAAAATATAGGGGTGCCATTTGAAATTTCAAAGTGGGAGTGGCTGGGGGTGGGAGGTGAAATCTAAAATACAATTAAACCTTGTTTAAGACTTCCCCCTTGATATCTAAATTTAGGTTTTTTTTTTTAATTCAATTTAATTAACTGGTTATTTAGAGTGGGAAGTTTTGAAATGAAAGCCCCGTATGTAGATATATTTAGATAGTTTTTCCTCCAGAAGTTTGTTTTATGTTTCAGATGTATCACGTATGTATTATACATACTTATTCACGGATTTGTTTTGTTATATATTTTGCATATACTACAATATATTATTTAAAATTATATACGTTAATTATTTATGTTTCGGTCCGCACGCCATAAAAAACATTGTACAGCCCTTATGTTTACCAATGTCCGCAGTACTCCGTAGAAAGACAGAGTTCGTACCTCGTCCCGCACACGGACCATTGCTGTGTCTATTTGTGGAGTTCCACTGTATCTGAAACCAATTTTTGTGCAGTCTATCTCACTCACGAGGCAAATTTATTGTGGTTTAATTCTGAACGTTTGGTTTTGTTAGAGTTCAATGGTCCAGCTCAATACAATATTAGTGATGAAATTGTTAGTAATAAAACTGGTTGATACATTGGAATTGTTTGCTTACATATAATTTTAAGTGCTAGTTTCAATTTTCCACAACATTGGTCAAATCTGCTAATTTTTTATGATGAAATCTAGATTACTCTCTAATACCTACGGATATAAAAAGAAGCATTTGGGGGATTGTATAATTATTCGCAGAAGAGCGGCACATAGCCCACTCGGAATGTCTGCTTTGACTTTTACTCGTATTCGACTCCATATCGTTTTAGTTTTGTTCAGAGGTCAGCAACTTCAGGCAGAACTACAATTAATGCGAGTTGTGGTCTGGTAATCGCTCCCATGATGTCTCGTGGTTCTGATGTCATAAATCTACGCAAGTCCGCCATTTCTCCACTGTAATTGTGGTCGTTTCGGTCACCAAGCTGTTTGTCCTGGAGCAATTAATTCTTGTGTGAGCAGCAAATGAGTAAACTCTACAATTGACTGGATTGTGGCTAGTTTGGAGTCAACAAATAAACCAATAAACTATGTTACATCTTATCCCATATATATGCACATATCTTACACATACACTATAGTCGACCTGGTTGGCGAGTTGGTATAGCGCTGGCCTTCTATACCCAAGATTGCGGGTTCGATCCCGGGCCAGGTCGATGGCATTTAAGTGTGCTTAAATGCGACAGGCTCATGTCAGTAGATTTACTGGCATGTAAAAGAACTCCTGCGGGACAAAATTCCGGCACATCCGGCGACGCTGATATAACCTCTGCAGTTGCGAGCGTCGTTAAATAAAACATAACATTTCGATCCCGGGCCAGGTCGATGGCATTTAAGTGTGCTTAAATGCGACAGACTCATGTCAGTAGATTTACTGGTATGTAAAAGAACTCCTGCGGGACAAAATTCCGGCACAGCCGGCGACGCTGATATAACCTCTGCAGATGCGACCGTCGTTAAATAAAAAACATAACATAACATACACTATAGATCCCAGCCTCTTAGTTTAAAAGCAGTTGATTATCCCTAACTAATTTATTCCTTACTTGCTTATTGTACTCGCCAAACTTAGACGACCCCAGCTCAGAGGAAAGGAGTCAAAGAAGTCACGTAAACATGCTCTCGATGTTTATGTTATGCAGTTGGCCGCGTCCGATAACTGAATTGCTTTATAACAGCGTTACCAAACATAGACGACATCATCCGGAGTAGAAAGGTCAGCTTATCTTGACGCAAGAGATGACTACAAACTTCTCTGTTAAAAAAAAAAAAAAAAAACATCGTACTTGCCTCAGCCCAGCGACTGGGCTAATTCAGAGTCATAATGTGACAACGCTGCATAACTAACAGGCATGCACAGTATGATTTATTATGTTTTGGGTAAGGCACGAGTCAGCAGAGTGGTGTGAGTGAGGTCGTCTAGAACTATACTTACTTACAAATGACTTTTAAGGAACACGGAGGTACATTCCCGCTCTCACATAAGCCCGCCATCGGTCCCTATCCTGAGCAAGATTAATCCAATCTCTACAATCATATCCCACCTCCCTCAAATCTATTTTAATATTTTCCTCCCTTCTACGTTTCGACCTCCCCAAAAGTCTCTTTCCCTTCGGCCTCCCAACTAACACACTATATGCATTTCTGGATTCGCTCATACGTGCTACGTGCCCTACCCATCTCAAACGTGTCGATTTAATGTTCCTAATTATGTCAGATGAAGAAAGCAATGCGTGCAGTTCTGCGTTGTGTAACTTTCTCCATGCTCCTGTAACTTTATCCCTCTTAGCCCAAAATATATTCCTAAGCACCTTATTCTCAAATAGCCTTAACTTCTGTTCCTCTCTCAAAGCAAGAGTACGAGTTTCACAACCATACAGAACAACCGGTAATGTAACTGTTTTATAAATTCTAACTTTCAGTTTTTTTGAGAGCAGACTGGATGACAAAAGCTTCTCAACCGAATAATAACAGGCATTTCCCATATTTATCCTGCGTTTAATTTCCTCCGAGTGTCATTTATATTTGTTCCACCAATATTAATTAAAATATATCCATGGCACAACAGCCCATTAAGAGCCAGGATCGACCAGTCCACATGCTTCCGTAGTGGTTAACGGTCATCAAAGCAGAACGAACGTATCGTGTAGTTAGCACGCTAAATATACCTCTTCATAGAACATCTTGTTATTCCTCATCTTTTACAATATCCACCTCGCGTCAATGGAATTCCTTGTCACAAAGTACTAGGGGCTGCAAGACAACAAACACCTTTAAGAACAGCTTAAAAGATAACCTTATTAGCATTTCACTCCAATCATACTGATTTAAAATATTACTGACTACACTGTTGCTTTTTTTCTTTAGACATCATCCTGATTGTGCTGCATTTTCAAAATTGTCTCATAATAATCTCTTTCTATTATCTAATATAATTTGAAATATATTAACATTCTATGTATTTTAGTTTAATTCTGCTACCCAGTTTATTTCAGTGTTTAATTAATAGTTCATAGTATTTTGTTGTTTAATTCGTAAATAACTCTTGTATACATGTAACTCTCATCTAAATCAAATTGTTGAATTCTTTGTAAGTTCATGCATATGTATATACACTTTTTGCTGGTTGTGTGGAAGAGAAGGCCTTACGGCCTTAACTCTGCCAGCTAAAATAAATCATCATCATTATTATTATTATTATTATTATTATTATTATTATTATTATTATTATTATTATATGATCCCCAAGTAGTTCTAGTTGATCGTCGTAACTGGATTTCGCTACCTATCATAGCTCCCCAAATGCAAAGCGATGATGGGTGGGCACCGATTCAATACGCTAGATGAAACTGTATGAGAAAATTTCTTCCCCCATGAAAACTCGAATCAGCATGCATTCCGTAACGCGAGTTCTGGGCAGGTTGCCTTGGATCAGTCAATCTCAACCGGGGGACCAAGCCCCCCCTGGAGGTTCGCAGAGAAGTTAATGGAAGCCGCGAACAAAATAATAGAAATGAATAGTAGTAGTAGTAGTAGTAGTAGTAGTAGTAGTAATCATAAATCATCATCATCATCATCATCATCATCATCACATGCTATACTACTTTTAGGCCATCCGGCCTATTCAGAAATACAAAATTGGTCTTTCCATCTTGTCCTTGTCGACCTTTACACCTTTCATCACTATATTTATAATTAATTTTTTTTTTTTTAGAAAGGACGCAAGTCACATTTTCTCAGTTTTACAGAAGAGACAGAAACTATTTAAATTAAAGAAAACATTATTTCTTTCAATTACTTTTATTGCATCTTAGGATGCACTTCACTTTACACACGAGTTTCAGAGTTTTAAAATGAAAAGAGTGGTTTCTATGGAACTTTTTTTTCTTGGACATGTGCCCTTTCTAAACTAAAGATAGGAATAACGAAAGTTCAAAAGTGGACATATTACAAATCAATGTTTTAATGAATAATAAGTGTACAATACAGTGATAAACATGGCAATATGCCTCTAATTTTCACTTTTGGCGTGAAAAGCTTTACTCTGCATTGCCCTGTGTTGTAGTTAACCAATTGACAATGGAGTCATAGAAAGACTTTGCCTCTTCCCTTCATATTTGAGAACTTTTTTGACGTCTTCAATTTTCTTTTCCATTAATAGAGTTTTTTCCTTCAAAAGCTCGTTCATTCGGTTATGTGCCCTTTCTCAAATAAACGTATTTATCTAATCTCTGTAGTAACACATGGAGTCGAGTTAGGAATGTCTCCTTTCTAACTTAATGCGGTTAACCCAATATAGTATAATTGTAATAAAACATAAATCTCCACAAAAATGTGACTTGTCTCCTTTTTAAAATAAACGATTCAATTGTAAATCTGTATAGGAATGTGACTTGAATCCACTCTCAAAAGATGTAATAATAATAATAATAATAATAATAATAATAATAATAATAATAATAATAATTTAAAAACTCTTCCATGAAAATTTAGAAATACAACTATTTTGCGTTAGATAAAGACATAATTTGTTTCCTATTTAAAACAATACACTATTTAGAATAACTCTTCTCGGGTTCTCAGCCAGGTGAGTTGGAGATTAGCTTCTAAGCTTTCGACGGCTAGCTCTGCCATTTTCTTCAGGGATGAAGGGACATCCCTGAAGAAGATGGCAGAGCTAGCCGTCGAAAGCTTGGAAGCTAATCTCCAACTCGCCTGGCTGAGAACCCGAGATGAGTTATTCTATATCAAACGCCGGGAAAGCCTCAAGTCATACAATACACAATTTCATATTACTCTATTCTACATTCTGCTCAAGCGTTTCTCAATCTTTTGGATGAGAATCCCCCCTTTCCACACACTATTTTAATGTGGCCCCTGGCCTTAGATGTAGAGTATAGAACATAGTAATGTAAAAATGTTTCCTTTTTAAAACATTATAATGATCTAAATGGATGAGGATTAGCTCATTAGGATAGTGTTAATGAATGTAGGTCTTCTAATGTATTTTAAACTGTTAAGAAAATAAATAAATAAATAGTATTACAGTATATAAAATTTAAAACATACGCCTACACTATTATTTTGTTCCCACCCCAAGGGAGATGTGTGAAACCTTGGTTCTTTTTCGAGGAAAACACCCATTTTCAATGTATACAGAAACATTTTTATTGACCTTTCATTTATATGTTAGCCAATTTTATCAACATATTCATCTTCAGAATTCATTCATGCTTTAGTTATATTTCACACTGAACCACAAGTTTAGTGTACACATATTTTTGCTCCTCACTGTTTTGTGCAATGAAAGATAAGACAAGGATCCAACTACTGATACTGGGCTCGTATAAACTTGTACAGTCACTTACGAGAGAAACTAGTGTAATCTGTAAAGCATTGTTTTAGCCAATTGTAAATGCTTATATTATAAGAAAAAACATACAGGATTGTTTATTATTTAAAAAAGTAGACCTATGTAGTAAATTATAATTGTAATAAACAAAATATTGTAAAACTTTCACATCAATAAAGAACTTAGAATCTCTGTTTAAATATTTAAAAAGAAATACATTTTACAACTGTGATGCTCAGCAGCCCTGTTTAAATCCTTTACAATGAATAACTACGTACGTTTAAAGTTTTCAAACGAAAATGTTCTCCTTCTTTCGGATAAGCAATAACTTACTGGTGCACACATGAAATACATGTGTGTATTTGCATGATCTTTGTCCACCAAAACATACAGATATTTACTAGTAGGCTAATACAATCAGCCGAGGTGGGATGGCGTGGGTTGTGCGTTTATGATATGGTTGTATGTTTAAATTTCCTATACAGGTCGGCGAATCGCCACCTATCCATGTTACCATCGGTATTTTTTTTTTTCTATTATCTTCTGCGCTGACTATAAAGGCTGGTTCACAATAAAACGGGAACGAAAACTACAACGGAAACTAGAACGGAAATATTGTTAAAATAAATGTATTTAAATGTGAGCATTCACAATTAACGAGAAGCTTACCGGAGCCCGGGAACGGGAACGTGAAATTTAATTGTGAATGCTCGCATTTAAATACATTTTATGCTCGACCATGCCGAAATGTAGTAATTATACACCTGGTAGCAGTCCTTTAATGCATGTCATTAAAGTACACCTATTCATTAAAGTTCAGGTTTTCGATTATTCTCGGATATGCAATCGAAAGACGAGGGAAACGTCACGGAGGCTGGAAATCCAATACTGTAGAAGAAGGTTATGTTCTGTTACTATAATTATTAGCGTTAATTATAAATAATATTCAAATAAATTCAATTTGTCATCTCGTTTTTCAATTCTAAGTCAATTTCCAGATTATACATTCTCTGCATTACATCAAGGTCAATGACATTATTGTTCCTCAGAAAAAATCAATACTTTCGCGTCTGCGCAATCTCACAATTCAAGAGCTATGAACAAGGTCACTTCTGATCTTCTGTCAGATACAAATAAAATGTATACTTCTGAATAATTTAAAGTTAGAAATATGGTCGAGCATAAAAAGTCGTATGAAACTTGCCTATAATGGTAATTAAGACGCTCGTATGAAAATGATGAAACTCTCTTGCGCTCGTTTCATAAACAAACATACTTACGTCTTAATTACTATCATTATAGGCCCGTTGCATAATGTACTATATTTTAACAATATTTCCGTTCTCGTTTACGTTGTTGTTTCCGTTCCCGGTTTATTGTGAACCAGCCCTAATAAACATGCCGTGTGCGTGAGCTATCATCTACCCATACCCCAAAGCACAGCTAACCTGTTTTCTTCATTCGGTGATCAAATGCTGGCCTTTAGTTATAACTAAAACAAATGCAAAATATCACATTAATTTGATGTCGCGGTAAAGTAGAAATTGATTTATACAGATCTTCGTATAAGGTTTTCCCTGAACTGCGTCGTTAACTTTGTTTAGCTCAACCCACTCAGGTGAGTAATTATTTTCTAAAATTAACAGTATAAAAGCGTGTGGCGTGCTAACGTAACAGCCTTTTCACTTGGTTGGTCTTTTCAGACAAAGCTCATGTGATCTTCAAACGGACGTTTATAACGTGGCGAAGAGGAAGGGATATCAAAAATCTCAGCACATCATGAAAATTAATTCTCGTTTCTTTGTTTGTTTGGTTTTTCGTTGTTCCTTCCTCACTGTTTACTTTTTGTTTTGTTGTCTGTGCGTCTATTTGATTGTAATAAGCATTACCATCACCATAAACAACTCGATTGAGGATTTCAGAACTATTTTGTTGTCGTCTATTTAAAGTACAAAAGTTTGTTAAAATAGAATTCATTTAAAATTATCGTTTCGTGTTTTTTTTAACTCTTGGTTTTCCTTCAGGTTTACAATTATATAATTTCTTTGATAATCTTCAAGATTTCCTATGTAAGATATATTTTTTCAGCCATTCTTATATTCTTCGATAAAATGGGACACATCAACACAGAAACAAATTCACCAAGTTATATATTAAAACGTTCTTCTATGCAAACACAACACAAGCCAGCAACTTGTATCGCTTATTTTCCCATACAACTTCGACGGTTAAAAAGTAGATTGTTATAGTAATTTAATATGGACTTTCAGATTTATATCTGTGAAAGAAATTTTAATATATCTACGAGTATAAAAGTCACCAAGTTATGCATTAAAATATTCTGCCCTTCAAAAACAATATATCATCCAGTAAACTTACTCGCTCTTTTCTTAGAACTTCATTTATCAAGTTTTTTTAAGTCGTATCTTCCATAGTTCTTTTTAGATAACTGCATGACCCATCTTCTTTGCAAAATTAAGAAACTGGAGCTCAATCTTTAATCTGTCTTTAACAGAAATTAAAAACAAAAAGAAAGTCAATGAAAAATTTCTTAAAAATATAAATGTATGAAGAAAGATGTTTCTTCTTCTTGCAGTACAGATATTCTACCATTGATCTAGGGATTGTTAATGTCAATGTTACATAAAGGCAAAAAAATAATTACTATATAATGTTAAAACTCTGCGGTGTAATTTTTAGGAGTTTAGTACAAATAACAAAATGAAAAATTTGGTATTTCAGAACTCAGGAAACTTCTTATGTAGACAAATATTTTTCTGTTTAAGACTGAAGAGCAATTTTCAGCTTTTAAGTATATATTAATTCACCAAAATAGGGCTTAAGGATATGAAGGAATGAAATTTATAAACCATATAAATTTTTAATTTTGGAAGGTATAAGTAACCCTTAAGAGACCTAACGTTATAAATCATGAAAACTAGATGGGATGGTAGCAATGTGAACGGGAGTTCCAAAAGAAACTTGTCCTTCACCGTGTTTCTCGACCATATCTGATGTTCTTCAGTATTTCAGCTCCAGTCCTCATAATGTAAAAAAAAAGATCTAGATATTCAGTTTACTTTATATTTTTTAATACTTGTGTCTCCTCGCCATCGTTTTTTCTCTCTCGCCCTCATAGCCACTGCTTTAAAAATTTACATTCATTTCGACAGTCACTGTCTGTTTTATATCACATCACATGAGGATTTGTTCAACGACAAGTAAAATTGGAGGCGAAACATGTATGCGTCAGAAACACTGACACATATGCCGTCCACCAGGATTTATTTCGTTGACACATTTCAACTCTTTAAAGTTCGTAATTTTATTTTTACATTAACACACAACTGTAAAATATATCTTCTTCCTTTGTATGCAAGTCTCGTTGGAAATGGGTACAAGCAGTGGCGAGTTTATGAAGACCAGCAATCCGCCACAAGTGCCGATAACTTATCTCCTGAAAATAACATTCCCTTTGTTCTCCTTGTCACGTGGCTGCCAACGCGGTTAATTTACTTAACAGGTTGAACTGAGAAATTCTAGAGCTGGCATAGCGATAGCGGAGGAGAGGTAAATATGATTCAGTGCACTCCTTCCACAAAATTTATTCCGCTAAGGGACGTATAAAAGTAATGCGATATGTCATTACATTATACAATCCAACTTAAGTCAAATACGTAATGGGCTATAGGCATTCATATGGTCACTATGAGTTAGCTAATGTTATGGTTTATTTAACGCCGCTCCCAACTGCCGAGGTTATATCAGCGTCGCCTGTGTGCTGGAATTTTGTCACGAATGAATTCTTTTGCATGCCACTAAACCTACTGACACGAGCCTGTCGCAATTAAGCACACTTAAATGCCACCGACCTGGCCCGGGATCGAACCCGCAACCTCGGGCATAGAAGGCCAGCGCTATACCAACTGTGCCAACCAGGCCGACTTACTGTGACTTAGCATTCATTATAAATAATCACTTGTAAGCTCTAGGTCGCCTATAATGTTTGGTCAGTACGAGACTGTCTATATTTTTATTTTATTTTTTATTTTATTGGGTTATTTTACGACGCTGTATAAACATCTAGGTTATTTAGCGTCTGAATGATATGAAGGTGATAATGCTGGTGAAATGAGTCCGGGGTCCAACACCGAAAGTTACCCAGCATTTGCTCGTATTGGGGTGAGGGAAAAAATCCGGATAAAATCTCAACGAGGTAACTTGCCCAGACCGGGATTCGAACCCGGGCCATCTGGTTTCGCAGCCAGACGCGTTGACTGTTACTCCACAGATGTGGACCTGTCTATATTAGTATGAATATTATTACTATATGAACTTAAAGCAATTACGAGATGATAGGCTATTAGACATGTACACGCAATATTTTTTTATCAGATTAATTTTTTTTCTATAGTGAGATCTTAAGAAGTAAAGAAAAAATTGTTACTTACTTACTTACAAATGGCTTTTAAGGAACCCGAAGGTTCATTGCCGCCCTCACATAAGCCCGCCATCGGTCCCTATCCTGTGCAAGATTAAGCCAGTCTCTATCATCATACCCCACCTCCCTCAAATCCATTTTAATATTATCCTCCCATCTACGTCTCGGCCTCCCTAAAGGTCTTTTTCCCTCCGGTCTCCCAACTAACACTCTATATGCATTTCTGGATTCGCCCATACGTGCTACATGCCCTGCCCATCTCAAACGTCTGGATTTCAAGTTCCTAATTATGTCAGGTGAAGAATACAATGCGTGCAGTTCTGTGTTGTGTAACTTTCTCCATTCTCCTGTAACTTCATCCCGCTTAGCCCCAAATATTTTCCTAAGCACCTTATTCTCAAACACCCTTAACCTATGTTCCTCTCTCAGAGTGAGAGTCCAAGTTTCACAGCCATATAGAAGAACCGGTAATATAACTGTTTTATAAATTCTAACTTTCAGATTTTTGGACAGCAGACTGGATGATAAGAGCTTCTCAACCGAATAATAACACGCATTTCCCATATTTATTCTGCGTTTAATTTCCTCCCGAGTGTCATTTACATTTGTTACTGTTGCTCCAAGATATTTGAATTTTTCCACCTCTTCGAAGGATAAATCTCCAATATTTATATTTCCATTTCGTACAATATTCCCGTCACGAGACATAATCATATACTTTGTCTTTTCGGGATTTACTTCCAAACCGATCGCTTTACTTGCTTCAAGTAAAATTTCCGTGTTTTCCCTAACCGTTTGTGTATTTTCTCCTAACATATTCACGTCATCTGCATAGACAAGAAGCTGATGTAGCCCGTTCAATTCCAAACCCTGCCTGTTATCCTGAACTTTCCTAATGGCTTATTCTAAAGCGAAGTTAAAAAGTAAAGGTGATAGTGCATCTCCCTGCTTTAGCCCGCAGTGAATTGGAAAAGGATCAGATAGAAACTGACCTATACGGACTCTGCTGTATGTTTCATTGAGACACATTTTAATTAATCGAACTAGTTTCTTGGGAATACCAAATTCAATAAGAATATCATATAATACTTCCCTCTTAACCGAGTCATATGCCTTTTTGAAATCTATGAATAACTGATGTACTGTACCCTTATACTCCCATTTTTTCTCCATTATCTGCCGAATACAAAAAATCTGATCAATAGTCGATCTATTACGCCGAAAACCGCACTGATGATCCCCAATAATTTCATCTACGTACGGAGTTAATCTCCTCAAAAGAATATTGGACAAAATTTTGTACGACGTCAACAAAAGTGATATTCCTCGAAAGTTACCACAGTTGGTTTTGTCCCCCTTTTTAAAAATAGGTACAATTATGGACTCCTTCCATTGTTCTGGTACAATTTCCTTTTCCCAAATAGCAAGTACAAGTTTATAAATTTCGCTATATAATGCACTTCCACCCTCTTGTATTAATTCTGCTGGAATTTGATCGATACCTGGAGACTTGTACTTTTTCAGATTTTCTATCGCAATTTCGACTTCTGAAATCGTGGGTTCGGGTATAAATGGCTCAGCAGTTTGTATTTCAATATCATCCCGATCATTTCTATTTGGCCTATGTACATTTAGTAGTTGCGCAAAATAGTTTTTCCATCTGTTTAGGATTGATGAAGAGTCTGCAAGCAAGTCACCATTCTCATCCTTGATCACGTTTACCCTTGACTGATATCCGTTCTTAAATTCCTTTATACCCTTATATAAATCTCGAATGTTTTTATTCTTACTATTTGTTTCTACCTCATTCAGTTTTTCCTTCAAGTAACCTCTCTTTTTATTCCTAAGTGTACGACTTGCTTCCCGTCTTTCATTGAAATAATTATCTCTATTCTCCTCAACTGGATCCTGTAAGAATTTCAATTTTGCCTGTTTCCTTCTTTCTACTACCATGCAACAATCTTCATCAAACCACGGTTTCTTTTTCTTAGTTTCATAATAACCTATGCTCTGCTCAGCTGCAATTTTGATACTATCTCCTATATTTTCCCACACGCTATTAACATCTAATTCTTTCTCAACTTCGTCGGAACTTTCTAAAGTGGCAAACCTATTCGAAATTTCGACCTGATAATTTTGCTTAGCTTCCTCGTCCTTTAATTTCAAAATATTGAATTTAGTAATATTAACTTGTTGCTCTACTCGCTTGGCTACTGATAATCTTTCTCTTAATTCTCCAATCACCAAATAATGGTCAGAATTACAGTCTGCACCTCTGAAAGTTCGAATATCTACTATACTAGTATGTCTCCGTTTATCTATCAAGATGTGATCTATTTGGTTGTGTGTCAATCCATCTGGAGAAGTCCAAGTATATTTATGTATATCCTTATGGGGGAATGTTGTACTTTTGACAATTAAATTTTTCGATGTGGCAAAGTTGACTAATCTAACTCCATTGTCACTACTAATTGCGTGTAGGCTCTCTTTTCCAATAGTTGGTCTAAAAATATCCTCCCGTCCTACTTTAGCGTTGAAATCCCCCAATAAAATTTTCATATGATATCTAGGGAACTGATCAAAAGTATGTTCCAATTCCTCATAGAAGCTATCCTTTAGATAGTCGTCTTTCTCTTCTGTAGGGGCGTGAGCATTTATAACTATGATGTCGCACCATCTACCCTTAAGTACTAAATACGATAACCTGTCACTGATAAATTCGACCTTTTTTACTGCTGAGTTTATTCTTTTATGTACAAAGAATCCTGTTCCTAATTGGTGATTATTGTTTCCTTCCCCATAATACAACAAGTAATCTCCTATTTGTGATATGCCATTCCCATCTAACCTAACCTCTTGTACTCCCACAAAGTCTATTCTATATCTAGCTAGTTCTTTTGCTACTAATGTTACCCCTCCTGTTCTATAAAGACTAGTTACGTTCCAAGTGCCAAATCTCAAAACCTTATTCCTTTGCTGTGGTCGTGCCAGAGAATCAGTCCTATTCCGAGGCTTACTGTAGGAATTCGTAACAAGCTGTTTTTTACGGTGATGGGTTGTTAGCCCTTCGCCCAACCCCCAAGCTGGAGGACCACCCCTTATCGGCTGTCCACGACTGCTTATTCAATATATTCGCAGCTACCCTCCATATCTGGAGGCCGTCTCCTCTATCCGCAACCTGAGGACGCGCCATGCCGTGGTGATAGGGACCCACCAAATTGTTTCTGGAAAAAATTAACTGATTTTTTTAGAAGAACCAAAATATCCAAAAACGTTTCCATCATTAAATTCAAAATATCCTTCTTAACACCAGTGCCTCATGAATCGGGCTCAACTGAATCTGAAAGGCCTCATTACCTCTAATGGAATTTGTAAAATTCAGGATTTAGTTTTGTTGAACCATTCAAAAGAAACTGACTAGACTGTAACACTTTATGTGGGCCACTCTGTATATAAATCAATAAAATGAACTGTTGATATAATGTTTTCGGATAAAACTTTTGGACACACTTTAAACAAAATGAAACAACACCATCTTCAGAACGTAGCTCAGATATAAAAATTACCCAAACGCTCAAAATTCATACGTAGAGACTAGCGTCGTGCATTTCAGGCGCTATGTTCGGTTCACGTTTGTCGAGTATTGTGAAGTTCGATATTCGTCGATGTTCGCTCTGCAGAAGCCGACCTGTCATGTTTGTTCAGCAATGTTATGAATATATTCGCTATTCTCCACTCCCACTCTTTCCATGATTTATTCGCTTAAGGATTTTAGCACATAAGTTATCTCGTGATTTCTTTTTCATGTGGAATAAGATGAATTTTGCAGTATATTAGTTGCCTCTCTCATGTTCGAACATTGCAGGACACTAGTAGAGAGTCATAGGGAACGAGACTAATTTTGTAGTAAATTAGTTGCCTCTCTCATGTTCGAACATTGCAGGACGCTAGTAGAGAGTCATAGGGAACGAGACTAATTTTGTAGTAAATTAGTTGCCTCTCTCATGTTCGAACATTGCAGGACACTAGTAGAGAGTCATAGGGAACGAGACTAATTTTGTAGTAAATTAGTTGCCTCTCTCATGTTCGAACATTGCAGGACACTAGTAGAGAGTCGTAGGGAACGAGACTAATTTTGTAGTAAATTAGTTGCCTCTCTCATGTTCGAACATTGCAGGACGCTAGTAGAGAGTCATAGGGAACGAGACTAATTTTGTAGTAAATTAGTTGCCTCTCTCATGTTCGAACATTGCAGGACACTAGTAGAGAGTCATAGGGAACGAGACTAATTTTGTAGTAAATTAGTTGCCTCTCTCATGTTCGAACATTGCAGAACACTAGTAGAGAGTCATAGGGAACGAGACTAATTTTGTAGTAAATTAGTTGCCTCTCTCATGTTCGAACATTGCAGGACGCTAGTAGAGAGTCATAGGGAACGAGACTAATTTTGTAGTAAATTAGTTGCCTCTCTCATGTTCGAACATTGCAGGACACTAGTAGAGAGTCATAGGGAACGAGACTAATTTTGTAGTAAATTAATTGCCTCTCTCATGTTCGAACATTGCAGGACACTAGTAGAGAGTCATACGGAATGAGACGTATTTTGTAGTAAATTAGTTGCCTCTCTCATGTTCGAACATTGCAGGACACTAGTAGAGAGTCATATGGAACGAAACGAATTTTGTAGTATATTAGTTGCCTCTCTCATGTTCGAACATTGCAGGACATTACTAGAGAGTCCACTCGTCTCATTCCTCCTCCTCGTTTTGTACACACAACGAATGCACTACGGTCAAAGTGTTCACTGGTTATGTACACACATAATTAGAAAACTGGAGAATAATAATCATTTCAAATAAGTGGTAATTCTATAGTGGGTAAAACGCTAATGAAATTAATTTCGCAAACAGATATAAGGTATTGATAATGTAATTATTTCCGTGCCAAACCCAATGAACTATAAGCTAAATGTAAACTCGCATTCCCCAAATTAAACACTGAGATGAGATTCCATGCGTCTCTAATGTTTACAGGACTCAATTACATAAATAATTACTTTAATCAATATTTTACTCCAAAGCTTAATCACGGTTTCTATTTAATGACTGATTAAAGAAGATAAATCACGTACAATTTTGCAAATAAACTATATATTTCTGGAGCTTCAAGTTGTGACTGTCTTCATCACCTCAACCCTGGTTCACTTCAAGTAGTTTCTCTCGTCGAGAAAGTTGAAGACGATTCTGGAGATTATACTACAGAGAGTTTGGTGTAAATATAGTAAAACCTGGGTTGTACATAACTAAAAGCAAATAATTTATATTATACACAACTCATAACTATGTATAGAAAAGTTTCGAATACAAGATAATTTTCGAATGACTAGAAATCAGTTTAATATAACATAAGATCTAAGAACACTGAAGGGTTCTTTTAACTTTTCCGAATATGTTTTAATCAATACAAAGGAACTAGAGTTTCCATGTTTAACATAACTGCACTACATTCACTACATACATTTACTGTGAAATTTTATTTTCAGCAAGACATATTAATTATTTTTTATATTGTTCGTTGTTGTTTAGGTATTTCTATATTATGAAAGTTTATTGCAAACCTCTCGCAATTTCAAATTTTGTTATGTAGGGATTTGCCTCAACTTATTTTATAAATCTGACTTCGTCTACTAGCGAGTAGCTTTTCTTTTTACTGTCACACTTGATTGCTAAACAGATACCGAGTGACCCGCAACTGTTTTCCAAATATTTGGAACATTTTCCGTGAGAAAGACGACAAGCTATCATATAAAATGGGAGCATACAGGCTCTGTATTCGCCTAGGCTGTGTAAGTTTCCTCTCTCATCGGTACGAATCCCACAACCTTGAGATCACTGATGTGAAGGTGCAACGGTCTTAACTGTCGCATGACTTATATGTTCCTCTTTCTCACAGATGACCTTCAGGATTGTGAGAAACGATTAAAATATATTCAAGGACAGAAAACAATTTTCAGTTAAAATTAAACTATATTACGTATCAAAGCCAACAAAAATACGCACGATTCAAATTTTATTAAAAAGATTACTACATACAAAAATGAACTAAGTATAACTCAAAAGTAATGTACTTGTAATTGCATTTAATTTTGCCAGGACTGCATAATTACGTACAAATCAGAACTGCGCATAACTGGGTTACTTATAGTAATCTAAGTTCTTCAACATGGTGTTTCAAGCCCAGAAGATGCCCAATGCATTGAAAAACTGCTCATTTAATTGATGAATTGAATTTTACAATCGTCATACTAGGACGAATATTCATTGATTCTAAAAAAAAAACTGTCATTTCATGGTTGCAGACTTGTTGATCAAATTTCTGAACGCATAAACGTGACTAAAGTTGTAAATACGGTTTCATTTTCACACTGTGCCAATTACATATTTACCTCGTTCACTTCGGAACCCGTTTGTGTGCAGAAATGTGCGCACTCGTAATTTCCAGTACAGCCATGATACCGATCACAACTGTTACATTTCCATCAAACTAATATCACTGAATGGGCGATAACGCTCCAAATTGTGCGTCGACAAAAACATGACTAAATATAGCTTGTGGTGAACAATTCGTAAATTATACCTCAAAGGACGTCAATTTTTGTAGTTATCCTCAGCAAAACATGTTTTGTTTCGTTTTCAATTGAAATGTATTCAATATCGGTTTTATTATTTGCTTGAAAAACCAGTGTTTTAACTCGAATTATTTCTATCTTTTTACGAAAAAATTAAGAGAATAACAATCTGTTTTCATCACTTCACTTCGTTCCATAATGTATGGAGAAGTAAACAAAGTCGGCAGAGGAGAAAATAAGTATTATTTCTATTCAACCAATGGCAGAGATTGCGATTAAAGCCTGGGTTCTTAAGTCAGAAGAAACAGGCACAGCACTAAAGGCGAAACCTTCAAGTTAAAAAAAAAAAAAAAAACTGTTCGTACTCCGACCGTTCAGTCCGGAGATCTGGCAAATCAACTTGTTTTCAGCAAAACGGTGCAACAGCACCTATGCAGCCATCTCTATGACAGAAATGCGAAATTTGTTTGGAAATCATATCATGTCGAGAAATGGAGACATTCCCTAGCCTACACGATCTCCCGGTTTAAGAGCATGTGATTTATTTTATGGGAGTATCTAATAAGTAAGGTATATGCAAACAAACCGCGAAACATTGAAAATTGAAGACAGCAATTCGTGAAGAAATTTCATACATCACAATCGATATGTTTAAAGTTAAATGAGAAACTTCGAAGAGCGATTACAAGAATGTATGCACGTCAGTGGGGGGTATTTGAATGATGTCGTTTTCAAGACGTAGTGATTGCAAACAAGTGGCATACTATATTCTATATTTACATATAATAAAAGTTAATTTAATACAATATATAAAGTTTCATTTCACTATTTAAAAATATTCCGATTCTTAGGCCTGCCCTATATTTAGTGACAGAATTAAACTATGTAAATAAGACAGAATGAAACTATGTAAATAAACAGTTAAAGCAAATTAATACAAAGAGAAGAATATGACAAGGATGCGACAAGGATGCTATTAAACTTATAGGAATATAAATCGGGGGACGCCGATTCTCTCCCAAAAATGAGGCTCTGATTCCCTCTCCAAAAAGGGTACAGTCCTATTCCCTCCCAATTTTTTGTTGTTTGAATTCAGTGTAGTCCGAGTCCCTCCAAGCCTTAACCAGACACACAATTTTCCGTCACACTTTACACAGACTTCGAACTGTCAAGGTTATAACTGAAATAACCAATTAATACCCTTGGTGTAGAAACATTGGAAAGGGCTTTGTAGAACTTGGCATTGCAATATTGCGAAAAATTGATCTGTCCGTTATCTAATTGTTCATTTTTGTTTACAGTTCCCGAAGTTTTACCTGGGTGAATAACGGCAGAATTTATTATAATTTTGGTATCTGCCTTTACTTCGCCTAAAACATCTCAAAAATGTTGGGGTGTGATGTGTAAAAGTAACTGTTAAATTTTGCGCGGAAACTTTCACACGCGTTCGAACTGCAATAAAATATTTTTAGCCCATTGGATTGGTGGAAAAAGGGCATCGTCATCTATATAATTGTCTGTTAGATAGTCACAGAATGCTCTTTCTTTTCGCAATTAGGCATCTGCGAAATGAAATGATCGACGAAACAATTTCCGACGTTAGTGGAGTCTAAATATATTAATCTAAATAAGTGCCATAGATATTTAGCAATATCCAAGTTACAGTCTTTGGTATGTAGGTCTCAATCCTAAACTCTGAATTTTTCTCCACCATGCTTGCCCGAGATGGAAACGGCAACATTACTTGATATTGATGTTTTGGAAAGCCGACCTGACTGCAGTGTAAATAGCCACTTCAAAATCTGACTGCTTTAACTCCTAGGAGCCGTGCGTCCATTATAGCGACCAGCTAGTATTAAGATCATAAAGTGATATAATATGTTATAAATTATATGTTATATTAAAATACGTTGCTATTCTTTAATTTTATATAACTTTAAGTACATTGCACTTGATTAAATCAATAAATTACTTTTGTATTTTTTTTCCTTAAAAAAAGAGCAAAATCATTTCAACTGCAGTCAACTGAAACTTCGTCAGCTTCCATGTGTACCATTACACCGATTGTTTTACATGGGCCCTCCCCATCCTTTGCCACAGTCTCAAAATTGACTGCAGTGGCCGAGACGTGAACCTGCGATATTAGGCACGATATGCTGGCCGGACATACCTTGTGCGCCTTAAACCGCTCGGCTACCGAACCTAACACGAATTTATCCGATTATGCAGATATACATTTGCGTGCAATAGTGGTATAAGTCTTCCAGCTTCTAAGGGTTGACGTAAGATTAAGTTCTTAGGGCATTCATGTCCGCAACGATATGCAACCAAAAACAGGTAGACCACCCACATAGCCAGCAAGACTTTACGGGAAGGAATCAGAGTATCTAATTCCAGCAGCTCATTTTTGGCCGGAGGGAATCGGTATATCTACAATTATTACTTCGGAGGGAATCTGGGGGGGGAAAAATAACCGCGGAGGGAGTAGGTAACCACCCATATAAATAAATCAATAGATTATTCTAAAAATATTACTGTAGTAAAATCAAGATTACCCAAGAGTTTAGTTAATCACTCGACTAGAACGCCTTATTTACTTACTTACTTACATACTTACTTTCTTACTTATTGGCTTCTAAGGAACCCGGAGGTTCATTGCCGCCCTCACATAAGCCCGCCATTGGTCCCTATCCTGAGCAAGATTAATCCACTCTCTATCATCATATCCCACCTCCCTCAAATCCATTTTAATATTATCTTCCCATCTACGTCTCGGCCTCCCCAAAGGTCTTTTCCCCTCTGCCCTCCCAACTAACACTCTATATGCATTTCTGGATTCGCCCATACGTGCTACATGCCCTGCCCATTTCAAACGTCAGGATTTAATGTTCCTAATTACTGTATGTCAGGTGAAGGATGCAATGCGTGCAGCTCTGCGTTGTGTAGCTTTCTCCATTCTCCTGTAACTTCATCCCTCTTAGCCCCAAATATTTTCCTAAGAACCTTATTCTCAAAAACCTTCAATCTCTGTTCCTCTCTCAAAGTGAGAGTCCAAGTTCACAGCAATACAGAACTACCGGTAATATAACTGTTTTATAAATTCTAACTTTCAGATTTTTTGACAGGAGACAAGATGACAAAAGTTTCGCAACCGAATAAAAACAGGCATTTCCCATATTTATTCTGCGTTTAATTTCCTCCCAAGTGTCATTTATATTTGTTACTGTTGCTCCATGATATTTGAATTTTTTTACCTCTTCGAAGGATAAATCTGCAACTTTTATAGTTCCATTTCGTACAATATACTAATCACGAGACATAATCATATACTTAGTCTTTTCGGGATTTACTTCCAACACTATCTCTTTACTTGCTTGAAGTAGAATTTCCGCGTTTTCCCTAATCGTTTGTGGATTTTCTCCTAACATATTCACGTCATCCGCATAGACAAGAAGCTGATGTAACCGTTCAATTCCAAACCCTCTGTGTTATCCTGAACTTTCCTAATGGCATTCCTAGCGGAGTAAAAGCTTTATCTGTTTCGTGATGAAGAAACCTAACAACCACCCTGTTTCACAAAGCCAACTGTTAAGTTTATAAAATTGTCATCAATATAGTCACCTGTTATAACACTTCGTACCATTTTCAGCACTTGATGACGACTACATGTGAATGATAATGTTTCTTATGCTTTCGGAAAATTACATGCAATTTTTCTCTCAGGTTGTTAAATATAATATATAATATATTCGGATGACCAAGTCATTATTGATGATTATGAGGAGCACACAATCTTCTCAATAATGTAAAAAAGTTAATGACCATATCAATTGAAAAAAGTTCAATGGAAATTGACGAATGAAAGGGAGAGAACCGACATTGAGTTGAAATCTCCTATAAACATGTATCTTAAGAAAATAATTAACATTTAGGGTTGCATGACACTCAATAGTAAGAAGCAAGTGAATCACACTGTTGAGTACAGATGGGACTTAGATGTACAGTACAATTCTTCATCGAAAAGAAATAGCATGTCTAGTTTCCTCTTTCTGGAAGAAACAATTTAGTAAGGGTCCAATTTTAAGCAATTTTGTCGTGAAAGCATCAAATGTTCCTCCATCTAGTGCATCAGCAGAGAAAAGCTTTTCCACTCTCAGTTCGATTTTAAAGCCACGTAGGTCTTCATTTACAGGAGAAAATCGCGGTGCTTATTGTGGGGTACATTCAGTCGGTAAACTATTGAAAAGACCAACATTGACCAAGATGAAAAGAACACTAGACACAGACACGGTAAAATGCTTCCATTCTTGACAATTTGTGCTGAAGTAGATTAAAAGTTGCTTTGTAACTGAACGTTTTCAGTGCTGATATTCGTTGTATTATACTTCCTTCTACCTTTAATTCTTTTCTGTTGAAGATAAATTCTTGGGGTTTGAATTTTTAATGTCATTTTTAATAAGTGCATAATAAAAATACAAATTAACACCATTTTTGTGGAAATTTTTATTAAAGTCTTAATTTAAAATAAGAAATTCCTGAAAAAAGCACACAATTTAGAGTACATAGCATTATATTAGCCAATTATAATAAAAGGCATTGTAAAGGATAATTAAAAAAAATTAACCGACAAATTAATTAAAACAAATTTCTGGCTCTCCTAATAATTTTATTAGTTAAAATATAAACCAATTAACTTCAACCGAATAAGTAAAAAAAAAAAAAACTAAATCACACTTTTCTATATACAATAATAATGAATGGCTTGTTTCCAAAATCTGCTATTTTGCTCAAAAACCGATTCTGACCCAATAACATAATAAATATATTTCTTACAATCTCAAAACAATGCTGAATTTATTTTCTTTTTGCCAATCCCTGCCTTTTGTCACTGAAAAATTAATTTAAAACATGTTTACTTTTCAAAACCTTCAACTTCTTGTAGATAGTATAATAAGCTAAAGGACTAAAGTCTGGGGACAACGGTGGCCAATAAACGTAACCACCGCCGTTTATCCATCTTTTGAGAAGTGTTAGATTTAGATGATATGTTACCTGAAGCCTATAATATGCCTGTCAAGTTATTTGAATGTTACGTGCAACAAGCTTACAAAGGGTATGGAGGAGAGAAATTACTTATTGATTGTATTTGTTGACTGATTGAAAGCAATACAAAATGTATGAAGGAAAGATAAATGACTAAGTGGTATGGAGGGCTTCACCATGCTGGAAAACCATACCTATCCTTATAGCAAAAGGACCCTCCTCCAGTAATAATGGAAGCTCAGTCTAAATAGAGCCACAATATATTTCTATATTTTATGAATTTACCATTACAGCATATTTTAATTACAATATGAATATGTCCCGAAGGAACTGAATACTAATATTTAATACAAATTCTAATTAAATTGTATTTGTCAACATTTAATTTACCTGTGTGATACATTTCAGACCAATCCGACAATAACTGTTATGCAAGGAGCTCAATAAACTGCTTAAAATTTTAAAAGTTAAGAAAACAGAAATAAAATATACAAAAAAAAAAAACATTTCTCTCAACTCACTCAAGCAACGTATGCATAGCCACATTTAACATTATATGAGATGGTACCACAGTCTAGTATATACAGTCACGAAGCTTGAGTTGTTAGGGTGCTAGGAACAATAGAGTGCCGGTACTATTTCGCATTGTCTGTAATGAGGCGATATTAGCAATCCTAGTGGTTAGCAACTATCTATGGATACATATTTACCACGTATTGAGCTTCATAACTGTATATACTGGACTGTGATGGTACCTTAGAACGGTGAAGGTTTTGGATTAGAACGCGGTTCGTGTGTATAGCCACAGGGAGCATTTTGTAATTTTTTTGCAAATTATTTTTCCTCTATTACGATATAAAGGTCACATGGCACAGTTTGAAGAGCTTTCAAATAGTAAATGAAATCGTCCACCGCTGTGGAGTAACGGTTAGCATGTCTGACCGTGTAACCACGAGTCCGGGTTCAAATCCTGGTTGGGATGTTATCTGATTGAGGTTTTCCGGGGTTTTCCCTCAACCCATTAAGAGAAAAAGCTGGGTAACTTTCAGCTCTGAACCTTAGACTCATTTCGCCGCCATTATCACCTTCATATCATTTAGACGCTAGATAATCACATCAGTTGATAAAGCGTCGTAAAGTAACTCACTAAAAACATATGAAACTAGAATTTTCTAATGTATTACGAACATAAAAACAAAAAAGAATGGATTTTATTAATTTTTCACCATTGTTTCACTATAGTGTCCCTTTAATTCAAATTACTCACCAGAATTCCGAATAAGCAGGTTTTGTGTACTGGAGCACTATTACATTTCACTACAATAGTTGCTTAAAAATATTACTCTGTACTTGAAATTCGTAGCGCTTCGTCATTGAATACCACACCACATGCAAGTCAGCCATAAGATCCAGAATGATGCAAAGCCTTGCAGATCCTCCTGGAAGCTCCGAAGAGCAGATTTGTGGGTTTCACTTCCGGAGTTTGAGCGTGACGTTAGAAGTTATGAATCCGAAACGCCAAAGCTAACACTGAACGTGAGCCGTAAACCCCCAGCTCCTCCTTTTGGAAGAGAACGGCAGTTACTTCGCAATGTTATGACATTTTACTGTGTCATATTTGGGACTTTTATTTAATAATTCTTTTCAAACTTCACACGCCAGCATTTTCTCTTAACGGGTTGCGGGAAAACACTGGAAAAAAAACTCAACCGGGTAACTTGTCTAACCAGGCTTCCAAACTGGGTCCACGCGTTCCAAGGTCAGGCATGCTAACCATTACTCCACAGCAGTGGATTTCATCATTCATTCTTCGCCCACTCTTATCAACACATTTGTTGTATTGCTGTATTAAATTCAGTACCATAATTCCTGTATAGATGTTACAAGCAATCGTAAGAATTCATCACATCCCTCGTCACTTTTTATAGGTTTTCATTAGCATTATTCCAGAATAAATTAACTCATAGGTTCTGGATTTAAGCTAACTCAATCCAAGCGTTTAGAAGAATTATTTATCAACAGTAATCTCATTGAATAATTTAAATAATTTTTCCCTCGAAATTATTCAAATCAACTTCACAGGAAGTTATACCTGAAAGATTGATTTGCAGTAATCTCACTATCTAGAGAAAATCAAAACTCGAGTGGGACTTAATTCACTATGACACGATTAGAAGAAAGTATATAAAGATTTTTTACTTACTTACAAATGGCTTTTAAGGAATCCGGAGGTTCATTGCCGCCCTCACATAAACCCTCCATCTGTCCCTATCCTGTGCAAGATTAATCCAGTCTCTATCATCATATCTCACCTCCCACATCCATTTTAATATTATCCTTCCATCTACGTCTCGGCCTCCCCAAAGGTCTTTTTCCCTCCGGTCTCCGAACTAACACTCTATATGCATTTCTGAATTTGCCCATACGTGCTACATGCCCTGCCCATCTCAAACGTCTGGATTATTATATCAAGATTAGAAGAAATAAAGGACTCTAATAAAATAAAATATTAATTCTGTAGTGCTCGGGAAAAGTAGCATAAGTCAACAATGTTAATTTTACAGGAGAAGGAAAAGAACTGTCTTCACACTGGTTTATGTCGATTTGATTTTCTTCTGTATGAATTATTGTAATGGGAGAAATATTATGTCTGTGTTCCCAAGCGAGCAGATGTACAGTAAATTGTCAATAAATTATTAAAAAATGTTTGTGGAAACTGACTTATGCCACTTTTCCCAAGCACTGCAGAACTGACTTACTGAAATTCTATTTCATCAATGTTAGCTTCACCAAAACGTTTGAACGGAGCCGCCATTTTCAATTGACTGTATATGCTGTAAACAAATCACGATAGCAAAGCATGTTTTATATTACTGTAAAGTATTGGTCAGTTTGAAATGTAGGCAAACAAAGAAACAAATGGTAGAAAGGTGATAAAAACAGGAGAATGAATACAATAAAATAGATATTAATTTACTTACTAAAATTGTATTTCAATAACATAACCTTCACCAAAATGTTTGAACTGAGCTGCCATTTTCAGTCGACTATCTATGCGGGAAACAAATTACGATCGCAAAGCATGTTTTATAGTACCGTAAAGAATTTGCGGTTTAAAATGTTGGCAAACAAAGAAACAAATGCTAGGGTAGTGATAGAAACAAACAAATGCTAGAGAAGCGATAAATTAAACAAATGCTTGGGAAGCGATAAAATTGTGCGATAAGAAGCCATGATTGGTTGAAAAACGTCCTTTCGTACCGTTTTATTGGTTAAAAGTTGTATGACGTAGTAAAAGTGTAATAGTCAGCATAAAATACTTCATCTTTATACTTCTTAGAGTAAGACAATGAATATAGCTATTAGTTTCGAAAGCTAAACTTGAAACGAGAGTTGGCGAAACACGAAACGTTCATCGCATCTTTAAAAGCCCAAAGTTTCATAAAACGGAATTACTTTTACCTACGATAATAGACAGACACCAGACACGTGTAAAATTCATGCTACCTATTCTTGAATACACTGGCTATGAAGACTGAATCCCAACGAACGAAGTAGCGTGACGCAATGGACATGAATAGCCTTGTGAAATATTAAGAAGCACGCTGTGTGACAGTGTACTGTCAAGCTGTGAATACTGCAACGCCCGCTGCGTGGCGTTAGAACTCTGCGGTCGCTTCGTATCTCACCCCACCCGCATTAATAAACCTCGGCCGGTATCATCACATGGGTCGAAGCACTGCACAGATATTATTCAACGGAATCCAGACTGCCGGTGTTGTAATTAGAGGAACAAATTTCCGGTTAAACGTGTGACACACGCAAAACTATTTGATATGTATTCAGAAAACTAAATTACACAAGTATTTTACACGCAATATCATTGCAATGAAACATCCCTGATTCAAAAAGTGACAAATTTTAGTTTAGTATCTATATAACGCTATTAGCGTGGCATGCATAGAAAATTACAGTGGCAACAAACAGGCATTTTTGGGCTAAATTCTAATGTGGCATCTTAATGTAATGATTCTCCCTAGCATTGTTCAACAAGGTTGTCAATAGAAGTCCGTAGCCATCCTCGACATCTATCTTCTTATTTCGACCCTTTCGCCATCTTATCGTGTTATTTTAGGTCCACAATGCGGCAGAAAAAGCTGTTTTAGGCTGATTTAAACTGACAGACCGTTTGCTACAACGAACTCGCCCTTGATAAGCAGGTTCTAGCCACTCACATTAACACACTATGTAGCTACGTAGACGAAACGTTTTGTTTCTTCGAAGCAAGGAGTGAAAGCCGGGAGTTGTTTCATATCTACTTGTTTTCAGTAGTCAAAATTCAAAAATATCTCTCCAGTTGACTGTGTGATTTGTTTGCTGCAGTGTATATTGAAATTGTTTGAAATACTCCGTAGTATGTAACCAAAGGTGAGTAAATTTCAATTGTCTTCAATTTTCGTTTCGTTATTTACATTCTTGCCGCTAGCTAAGTTACAGTTTAAGTAGACACAGCATAATTCGAAACCTGAAATATTATATGAATGTATATAAAGAAAATTAATTGTTAACAGACGCTATAAAAATTGAGCTTTTTATCTAACGTAAATTTAATTTTTAGATGAAACTTTTTCTGTGAATAGAAAAATGTTCAGCTATTTACAATTTTATTTTGAAAGTTCACAGCAACTGTGTCTTTGGTAGTGAGTTGTGTGCTGCAGTGTATATTGAACTGTTTGAAACAGCATCAAAAATTTTGTTTCGAGCAGCCGAAAGCAGTTTGTTTGCTGCAGTGTAAATTGAAAATATTTGAAACAGCAACAAACATTTTGTTTCGAGCAATCCGAAACAGTTTGTTTGCTGCAGTGTATATTAAAACTATTTGAAACAGCAACAAACATTTTGTTTCGAGCAGCCGAAAGGAGTTTGATTGATGCAGAGTATATTGAAAATGTCTGAAACAGCAACAAACATTTTGTTTTGAGCAGCCGAAAGGAGTTTGTTTGCTGCAGAGTATATTGAAAATATCTGAAACAGCAACAAACATTTTGTTTCGAGCAGCCGAAAGGAGTTTGTTTGCTGCAGAGTATATTGAAAATGTCTGAAACAGCAAAAAACATTTTGTTTCGAGCAGCCGAAAGGAGTTTGTTTGCTGCAGAGTATAATGTAAATGTTTGAAACAGCAACAAACATTTTGTTTCGAGCAACCTAAAACAGTTTGTTTGCCTTAATGTGGGCCTAGTCTTATATCTAGCATCCACTGTCGTTCTCTATTCAATTCTTTCTTCACTTTGTTCATTTACCCCGTATTTTCTATTATGTTTTTTTGTTATTCTTCTTTACATCTCTCTTAATTTGCCTCTTGGTTAGTTTGTTCAGTTCCGCATAACCATTTGCATTTCGTTCTGATTCGTCACTTAAATTTTTCATTCTTTCCTTTTGATCCAATAGCTTCAAGATGTTATCCGTGAGCTTACTTCTTCTGGTAATACTAACATAATAATAGTTCATAAAATTCTTTGAAGGTTAAGCATCTCTTCTTGCCATAAGGTAGACATCTTGATTTGTGCCATGCCGGGAAGCACTCCGAGAACATTCTACTCAAGTATTTGGTGTCTGCCGGATTATATGCCACCATCTCTCTCTCTTCTTCGCCATGGTAGACTAGTGGCTGCCGATGTTCTTCCAAAAGTCGTCCCTCCATATTTTTCTTTGCCTGCCAACGTTCCTGATTCCAATTTTTCGGCTTCAGGCTTCATCTCGATACTATTAACTGAGAAAAATTCGTTCAGGCACTGGCAATCGAACCCAGAAACCCACAAGACTACACATAATCATGGGGTTACAATATTCAATAGACGACGGCGAGGTCTTCAAATGAGAAGATATATGTATTTCGACTGTATCTCCATCTGTTTGGATCCCTTCTCACAAAGTGCTCTGCCCACTTTCACAGGAATGAATCGCTTGTTCTTACTGTTATAACTACGATATATTGTAATCTTTAGGTTTCAATTATTTTATTATTCAGAAGATCTTAATCAGCATTTTATAGGACTCATTATGAATTCAATAATTTTGAATAAGTCAATTTTTGAATATCTATTATTGCCATATTAATTCGTTTTTGTATTCACAACATTAATTGTTTTCAAATTTGTAAAAATGTTGTTATCTTTGTTCTGGATCCTTTTGAGCATCCTCATTAGAGGGCGGATAGTTTTTAATGGATCTTTAATAATTTCTAAGCTTTCAGAGCTTTTAATCGCCTCCATCAAAAGGCAAGACAAGGCATGATTCCTAATTCTAACCGATGGAATAGTAAGTTTCCATTTCCTCCCCTTTCTTGATGGTGGCTCTTCCTACATCTATGCACGAAAAGCCAACAGAATGAAAAAAACAATGTGATAAGTTATCCTTATATAACTGTGGACATATGTGGTTTCATAAAATAAGTTATCTTTTGTTCGTATTCCTTAAAGAATAAATGACGTCTGTCGTATATTTACGATAATTCGATACAATGCAATACAGTAATATATTATAAAATGTAATTTAATGCATTGTAAGGTAAGGTAATATAACGTCACATATTACAATACAAAAGAAATTAATATTTGATATCAGATTAGAATGAAAACTGACGATGACAATAGTGTCTGTGAGGTTCAGGTTCTGGTCATTGCACTCCCGTTTTTTGAAGATAGTTTTATAAACCTCATCTCAAATTCTTTAATTCCAAATTAAATTACTATTATTAGACAAGATGTGCGTGAAGGAAACAAGAATGTGTGACCATCTCCATCGAAACAATAATTACATAATTATTTTAATTTTCTTACCATTAGCTATACTGATGAAAAGTGGTAATACTATATTTCTTACGCATAATTTTCGATTTTATATATTCCAGACGATACTTTTGACAGGTTACATTACCCATCTCATTAATAAATTCAAAACAGAATAACTAATTTTGACTTGTTAATTAACTTAAGACGACGGGCTACTTAGTATCGTCATTTGTACAGTTTTCCTTATATCTCCACGAAAATTGTAGGTCTACATCAGTTAAGTATTGAAAACACACATGCACAATAATTTTTCTGAAAGTTTTTGTACTGAATAGTATATTCGGGAATATATAAATATATTTTCATTCGAGAATAATTTTATTTTTAAGTAAACATTTATCCGGACCGCAAAGAAAGATAATAAAATTCCTAAAAGTATAAAATGAAGCTACGATTTCTTTTAATCAAGTGGTAAATTGGCTTTTTCCTATACTCAGCACATTTCGAACTGGCGGATCGAGGTCAAGTAATGAACTGCATTTGCCACGTGTGCTTACCTCCATTCCTGGACCATTCTCCTCAACTAGAGTCAGCTGGGACAGGATTACCAATACTTCAGTGCACAGTTCAGTTCAGTGACTCGTCCGTGGTTTGTACGTGACCTTGATCCGCCAGTTAGGTAAACATTTATCCGAATCTCAAACAAAGATAATACAATTTCCTAAAAGTATAAAATGAAGTAACGAATTCTTTTAATGAAATCGTAAATTATTTCTTTCCTATGCTCAGCGCATTTCGAATTGGCGGATCAAGGTCAAGTGATGAACTGCATTTGCCGCGTGTGCTTACTCCCAATCCTGAACCATTCTCCTCAACTAAAGTCATCTGGGACACGATTACCAGTGCTTCAGTTCACAGTTCAGTTCAATGACTGTGAGTGGTTTGTACGTGACCTTGATCCGCCAGTTAGGTAAACATTTATCCGAATCTCAAAGAAAGATAGTACAATTCCTAAAAGTATGAAATGAAGCAACGAATTATTTTAATGAAATCGTAAATTGTTTCTTTCCTATACTCAGCGCATTTCGAATTGGCGGATCAAGGTTAAGTGATGAACTGCATTTGCCGCGTGTGCTTACCCCCAATCCTTGACCATTCTCCTCAACTAAAGTCATCTGGGATAGGATTACCAGTGCTTCAGTTCACAGTTCAGTGTCTCGTGCGTGGTTTGTACGTGACCTTGATCTGCCAGTTCGAAATGCGTTGAGTATACCTACTCAATATACTTCATTAGTAAAAAAAAAAAAAAATACTTTACGAGTCGTGAACAGCGAATAGGGATTATGAAGAATGGACACTTGGCGTCGGCACCTTTGATGTAGCCGGACTGATTTCAATCACCTTCAAGCCAGCTAGAGCGTGAGATTCTGCTTTCTCCCTAGAGTTGGCGCTGACATCACACCAGCTAGCAGTCGACACAGCGGAAATATAACACATATAATTAATACATCTAGATACATTATGTACTCAAATAAAATAAATTGGGTCCATAAAATAATAAATCCGTCATTAACTGTAATGTCTAGACTCTAGAGTTCCTTTATAACGAGAGTTGTGACCTCAGCAACAATTAAAATATGTAATGATTTGATAGCACTGAAAATGGAAAAACAAAACTCTTACGAGAAGTAAAACCATATACCTATATTATATTATTATACAAATATTAAACGAATTCGATACTTAATTTTATAATGTATTTTATTATTTTATGATATTTGAAATATAAAATATTATTATTACAACTAGTTCGTCACTGAGAAATAAGGAAAAGCTGTTAACTTGAATTTATTTGAAGCAAAGCGTTACTGGATTATGCAATAAGGTAGGCGATGTTTGGATCCTGTGTCTCAACTCTATACTCAATTATTATCTTAGCGTATGCTCGATTACACTAACCTCTAGCGCTTGAAAGTGGAACTAAACGCTGGCGCACAGAGAAACAAAACACAGGAAATTTCGCTCAGTGTCCATTCTTTATAATCCCTATTCGCTGTTGTGAATATGTGTGCAAAGTTTCATTACTTTTGGTATAGTTATTCAGGAGGTACCTTATTGTAAATAAGTTAAAATGTAAAAAAAAAAAACTGACATGCAGTAAAAATCACTGAACAGTTTATAATATGCATTTTGAATATGAGAACTCTTATATTGGATAAACTGAATTTCTAGGTTAGAATAAAGATATCGCGATGAAATATTCACTACAGTATTCCTCAAGAAACTGTAGAATTTTTGCACGAAATTTAAAAAATTAAAAAAATTACCAAAATTGACCAAAACCTAGTAGGGCATTCTTTTAATTCAAATGACCTGAATCTGGGTATAGAAGGTTTATGCATCTTTCTTCAGCGTAGCAGTGCAAGTTTTAAACGAAATAACTGAATGCAAATAATCAGTACACAACCTGATCTGTCTTTCTATTTCCTTAAATTTTGATGTTCAGGTTGAGATACAAAAGTGTTAGTAGGCTATCATGCATCCCAAAGAAACAGCTCGTTGGGTTTCGCAGCGTGTAATTGAAGAGCTTTCTAGAGGTGGAAATTGAGGTCATTATCCGTAATTGACCTGTCGTTCAAAAGCTATTTGGCGTTGACACAAACAAGCACAAATGTAACAACAAACAAACCCCTCTAGTTTGGTCAACAAGGTTCGCACACAACGATTCTCTGTCGCTAATTTGCTATCTGAATTCCTTTTCCACATCACAAATTACTGCTTAGTTTAAAGTCAGAATTTATTTATAACTGCAAATAAATAAATTAACAAGTACATGGATATTCTAAATGAATAAAATTTCTAAAATAATGTCACTACAAAATACAAATTTACGAAAATAAGATCTTTTATACCGATTCTATTTTAATTATTTATAATATTATTAATGTCTATCGACACACGCTATGACCTAATAAGAGCTTCAAGCAGGAGTCATAGGACATCAAGAAACTCGTATATGCGGTAAAATCATCCTTCATCCCCTATATGATGTGTATCGTTTTATCTCTTTGTTCTCCAAACCTTGGTGTTTAAAAATCTCTTTCATAACACAGCCTATTAATTCTTTCAAGAATCTAAATTATTTCTTATACAATAGAGTTTTGCCATTTTTGTGATAGGAAAAGAAAGTTGTAGGTGTAACTGCTTTCTACATCATATATTTACATTTACTATTGCTGTCATCGTAAAAATGGAAAGAATTCGTTCACATAACAGTATTTTATAGGCCTAATGATTCCTGATTTCAAGAGACAAATTGTCGGTGTCTGGTGGAGTTCCTGGTAGCTCAGTGGTAGAGCGTTGGCACGCTCAGACAAAGGTCCCGGGTTCGGTACCCGGCAACGGAACAATTTTTCCCTTGAAATTATTAAAATCAGCTTCACAGGGAGTTATACCTGAAATCCAGATTTGCAAAATACATGTTACTGTTCGTTAACTGAAAACCGCAATTCAAATCACACAGAGTCTGTGTGCACACAATGTTGGATCTTTGACAGTTTGTCAGCGTCGCCGGTGTGCCGAAATTTTGTCCTGCAGGAGTTCTTTTACATGCCACTAAATCTATCGACATGAGCCTGTCGCATTTAAGCACAATTAAATGTCATCGAACTGGGCCGGGATCAAATCCGCAACCTCGAGCACAAAAGGCCAGTGCTATACCGACTACGTTACCGAGGCCGACTCAATATTTTATGTTTATTCATAATATGACATTGAGTGTAACTTTAATAAATTACATTGTGTTAATTCTTATTAACATATAACTTACTGGCTTTTAAGGAACTCGGAGGTTCATTGCCTCCTTCACATAAGCCCTCCATTGGTCTCTGTCCTGAGCAAGATTAATCCAGTCTCTATCATCATATCCCACCTCCCTCAAATCCATTTTAATATTATCTTCCCATCTACGTCTCGGCCTCCCCTAAGGTCTTTTTCCCTCCGGCCTCCCAACTAACATTCTATAAGCATTTCTGGATTCTCCCATACGTGCTACATGCCCTGCCCATCTCAAACGTATGGATTTAGTGTTCCTAAAATGTCAGGTGAAGAAAACAATGCGTGCAGTTCTGTGTTGTGTAACTTTCTCCATTCTCCTGTAACTTCATTCCTCTTAGCCCCAGATATTTTCTTAAACACCTTATTCTCAAACACCCTTAACCTATGTTCCTCTCTCAAAGTGAGAGTCCAAATTTCATAACCATAAAGAACAACCAGTAATATAACTGTTTTATAAATTCTAACTTTCAGATTTTTTGACAGCAGATTCCTTTGCTTTCCCCCCCCCCCATAATTTAACATTTTCATTGATTTTGTATATTTCATATTATTCTGACTGTATAAAACTGTTTATTGTCTGTATTTCCCAGTAGCATTTCTATGGAGTTAAAAATGTTACAAACTTCTATGATGTGTAATATGACTTTCAATAACATACTATCGTATACTTCGCTTACAGTCTTACTAATAAACCGTTTATAGTTTTTATACGAGACTTATGCAGAGTTGAGACAGAAAACGTTACTAATAAACCGTGAATAAGCTATGGACGTATAAACAGGCTGTAACTATACAATGGGAATTGCTTTGAAGTAGTTATATACACGAAACCCCTTGTTTAAGCTTGTATATAGCGAAAAAATGGCCGTCCCTCTAACAGCTGTTCGTATCGACTGTCATTTTATGATGATGGTTACCTTGTAACCACAGAAGAACAAACCAAAGATCGTAGAATTATTAGAATAATATTGCTGTAGCTTGTACTCTTTGACCAAAATGTAGTGTGGTAATCGATTAGAGCCAGTTGTACTATCGATACTTAACACGCCACACTAGAGCGCTCTACCAGATGCAATAGAGAACCTCAGATATTCTATTACCTTTCGTAACGAAGTAATGATGAAACTATGACGTAGCTGTGCAACAGTTTTACTGTTATACACGACGTATGTAGTGATTATTAGTAAGGAATTTACACACGACTTATAAACGAGCTACTCATTGTATAAGTATAAGACAGTTAAACGTCTGTATATAGAGTTTTTATTAGTAAGACTGTTAGTGTACAAAACATTGTGATAGGATAACGGTCTATGTTGCCCGTCCGATAGCAAATTTATGAGCGGAATTACGATGTAATATTTTTGTTCCTCCTGCACAGTTAGCAGATTGTAATATAGACCGTTATTCGGCCCAAAGCTTCAATTATTCTTCCACTGATACAATGTCTCAAATGATGTACAGTAGTGGTAATAAAAACCGGACCGATCCTTGTAGCTGTTTTCAGAGCCTTGTTCACTCCAGAGCACGATAGACTGGTAACTAAGACTTTCGTGGTTCGAATCCTGCCTGGGAAGGAAACTTTTTCTTGTTCCTTATTCAAATTTATTCCCAATACTTTTCGATTGCAGCGATATTTTACTACTTAATTAACTTATTATTCTCAGAACATGAATTTTACCAGCAATCGGAAAGTATTGGAAATAAATTTGAATAAGGAACAAACAAGAGTTTCCTTCCCAGGCAGGATTCGAACCACAAAAGTCTTAGGTTGCTATTCATAGACATTTCGCTAGCCCGCGCTACGAGCGTGGTAAACTAGCCCCGGCTATCGACTGGTTACTTGTACAGGATTCATATCATATCATATCATACCGCTAACACTGGTTTATGAATACGAAAAACGTTAGTTCACTGATCATCCACCGGAAGCCCTCGCTAAGAATGTCTATGAATACGGCCCTTAGTTACCAGTCTATCGTGCTCTAGAGTGAACAAGGCTCTGAAATCAGCTACAAGGGTCAGTCCGGTTTTTTTTTTGCCACTACTGTACACTGTCTGATAGTAGTTGTATCAGACATAATCTCAGTCACAGGTAATACGATATAAAGAAGGTTTTAAAAACTCGGAGAATGTTAAGTTTGTAGCAGAATGTGCTCCACATTAGAAACAGTGGAACTTACTTTCTGTTTCTGAAATATTTATGAGAATATTCTCATGTGAGAATTTAAAGTAGTAATTTGTATGTAAGTCCATCTCGAGTTTTGAATCTGTTTTTCCTCCAGCCACAAATGCGGTGTTTTCTTTGCGTCGTGACTCCACTCTTTCCATTCCAAACGTATGAACCCCATTTCCATGAGAACGGTGCCATTACGAACAAAACAACGCTGAGCTTATGACGTCACATCGCCTGTGGGCCAAGACGCCATCTAGCTGATTGCCTCTTACATAATCGACAATTACCGAGAACTGGCATGCAATTTAGTATGTTTGAATTAACGACTGTTCTTGCAACTTCGAATTCGAATGTGAGTATAAACGATCCGATTAGGAAACACAAGGCCCTCGAAATGTCAATAGTAAACTTAACGCTACATTCAATAGTAGTAGGCTAATTCTCGTTTTACAATTTCTACTCTTCACAAAAGTCGTTAAATGATGCGCGAACAGGTTAAATCTCTTCGATAATATTCTGTGTAGTGTCGGCCAGTATTGCGTTTGCTCTTCCTGCCTTTAGATTCCAGAGAGTATCACGGGTTGACATTATCTCGAAGGCCTTGAATTCTGAACGGGGTGAAAAATAAATAGCATAGTTTCTAATAGAAAGGATGCAAATCTGCATAATTTTGTTGTAAATTTCTGCTCTTAAATTGAAGAAGTATTTTGATGTCTGAATAATGTCAATGCTGCTAACCGGAAGGCGTTCGGTAGGCTAATATGAAAACCTCAGATGTGGAGGAAGTGATTTTGCACGCAGCCGGCCCATAATCACTTATAATAATAATAATAATAATAATAATAATAATAATAATAATAATAATATGAACGAAGCGAGCAATCGTTTACAGGGAGGGAATAATTTGTATCAAACTCTACACTACTTTCTACCATGAATATCTTACCCCTTAGCGGACTCGAGCTGATGCTGCCCGCAATACACTCCGGCACAGATAAAATCCGTCCCTAAATGCATGAAATTACTTCATAGATTCCTGGGACGGACCATAGGAAGGTAAATATCGCTCAGTGACGGATTGTATAAGAGAGGAATCATAGCTTTTACGAACTTTCGGTTCTCGCTGGTAACCTGAAATCCACCATTGGTGCACAGTGCTTTACTATGGGTGAGGAATCTTCTTTTCTTTTTCTTCCCCTTTATGCCCAGAACTGCTTTATATACAGAAGCGTTCAAAACTCTCGTAATTAAAATATTATTATTATTTATTATTATTAATAACATTACAATATTCCTCTTGCTATAACTTTCAATATTACTGATGATCAACAAAATTAAATTTCAAGCATGAACTTAGTGGAGCTACAATTTACACCCTTTCTGCTTTATGTTCCATACGTACTTTGTTGACTTCCCGAGCAGTGGATACTGTGTCCTATCTCGCCTGTCAACTTTGTTCTGTACGCGCAAGTTGGGCTTTCAATATAACTGCTGCGGAGACCTTGACACGGTTAACTAGGACAACGGAACATTCAGATGTCTACAGACATTGTTCAGCGATGTCCTATATGTATAATTATAACGTATGTGGAGTCTCTCAAAGGAAATTAAACAAAACTTTTCTTTACCTAATGCAAGAAACTTTGAAATATTACAGTTGCTACCATTTTAAGTGTAATGAACAAAGTCTTTCTATCCAAAACATATTGGATTCCCATATATTGTGTTTCAAAAATAAGTACGGAATTTTTGGGGTCATTCGTTGGAACTAAGCAATCATTTTAAGTAAGAGATATAGGGTGTCCAACACTACAAAATCTCGATGCATACAATGCCAATGCCAATCAGAGAGCTGCGAAATAGCGCTTATAACCGATTTTGATTCGACTGTTTAGAGAACATCCGTCAAGGTCGGGCAACGGACCGAATATTCGATTTGCAACCGATTACCTCTTATCTTTTGCAGGTAGACAGAACACCAGACTTCATCATACATGAAACCGACATTTTCTGAGTAGACAAACGGAGTAACAATTGAAGGAAATTTACTTTGTCTTATTAAAACATGTGTTTGCTTGATATAGGTCTACAAGTATTGATTGGACACTTTAATACACTTATCTTCATAACTAATACATAAATGAACAAATGGACACCGGTAACAACAAAGGAAATAAGCGTAATGCAGAATATGAAATCTGGTGCCTAAAGAAATGCAAGAATAAAATAAATTACAATTACTTACTAAAGAGAAGAGTAAATAAGGACATAGGTCTACATCCTAGTGTAATATTTACATTTTTAACTCAAAATGTTTACCTCTAAAACAATAGTTGTTAATATACAGTGTAATGTCTTTTAATTTCTCTAAGAGCTGCATTATTATTTCTTTAATAAATCTTTTTTTTAAGATAGAATGCCATTAACAAAAAGAAAAGTACAGTACTCTGAAGCTCAAATGCTTGTACTTTCACGAAGCATGTTGTTGCTCTTGAAGGTACTCAACTGTGATACCTAGACTGGAAGAATGAATCAATCTACAGACGTGTACAAATTATTAGCAAAACTACGATGTTTATGGTATAATTTTACAAAATTTGACATTACAATTATGACTGCAGTTGACATGTTTACATATTTCTGAGTACTATAATCATAAAAACGTCAACAGTAGCCTACATTGAAAAGTCAAATTTTGTAAAAAAAATATGTCACAAAAATAGTACATTTTGCTAATAATTTGTCACGTCTGTATTAATGAAACATCTAATGAATCAATGAATTAATCAATGAATCAATCAGTGAATCAATTTAAGAATAAATCAATCTATCTATACATGAATGAATCGATGTATAAATGAATCAATGAGTCGATGAATGAATGGATGGATGGATGGACGGTGGATAATTTATTCATTGATTGAATGTACTGAGAGAGAAAGAATTATCAATTAAATGGTTGGCCTACACGATGTTAAACGCGTCCTTGCAAGTGCTCTTGAAACTCATTCATGGCTCAATGTGGTCTGTCTTTGCCGTCCACCCACAAAGATGAGAAACAGCTCTAATATTCGTTAAACCGAACCTGAAACACGACGAAAGAGTTTTGGATATTGACTACAGCGCCAGGCGTTCAATAGAAACATATAATTTTTATTTTTCGTAACAGGTTATGCACGACTGTATAGGCTACTAAGTCCGTGTACAGTTCGCATATACAGTATATCTCTCTCCTTCTTCCTTTTTTTTTTTTTTAATTCTTCCTTTTTTCCTAATACAAATTTGAAACGCTAACTGTAGATTAATATTTCATAAAAGCGGAGCATCATGTATGACGTAATGCTACTTATATCCCGGATAGCATTTTCCTACCGTCTACAATATCTCCTATTCAATTAAGGAACTGTTTTTTCCAGCACCAATATACGTTTTTATAGTGACATAATGAGGACGTAAATTGGATATTGCGAGATACGCATCCAAGGAATCAGACATGCTCGTTCATAACGTTGTTGTTCAGGTACTTAAGTCCTCTAATGCTATTAGTAAATCCTGTTCTTTAAATCAGAAAGTATGCAAGTCATAACGCATACCTGGAACATCATTATGGTGCTTCATCGCACAAGGTAAACATTGATTGCCTCTGACGTATTCCTGTCACGGGATTTGATTTCAATTTCCGCTCCTTAAATGAACATGCATGAGCATCGATTACATGCTACTCGATCTGGGAGAATCGCATCGCCCGGCGCGGGCGCGGTGAACTGAGCTTCCATCCCGTCCGTCTGTCCAAGTGCGAGCTACCTGCTTCTGCTATCGCTGTCAGAGGTTGCTAATGAAATCTTCTCTGACGACTGTTATGACGCTTAACTTCGTTGCGGTCGCGTGATGAAGGTTCGAAAGCTTTCTCGTAAAATACAGATTTTATGAATAATAGTACTTCTTAAAATAAAAGTGATAATTTAGGCTATGGCCCGCGCCGTGGCGTCGTGGTCTAACGCATCCTGCCTATGACTCGCGTTAAGGGTTGCGCGCTGGTTCGAGTCCTCATGGAGGAAGAAGTTTTCTCATGAAATTTCGGCCAGTGTATGGGACCGGTGCTCATCCAGCATCGTGATGCACTTGGGGAGCTATGATAGGTAGCGAAATTCGGTTGCGAAAGCCAGCTATAACGGCTGGGGGAGAACATCGTGCTAACCACACGATACCTCCATTCTGGTTGAGTGATCGTTCACCTCTGCTTCGGAATGTGAGCGTGAGGCCAGCAGCCGGCTTGGTCGGTCTTGGTTCTTCATGGGCTGTAGCGCCACGGATTATTATTAATTTAGGCTATAAATAGCTGGGACATGTTTAAGAGACAAGATGGGTGAAATTTCAGGCATTTTTCTTTTAGAGAAGAAACTCATTTTAGATTCTTTTTGCAAAAAGTAATCGGCGTTCTTTCACTTATATGTTGGCCAAGAGTCATCAACATAATCGTTCTCAAAATTCATGATTTAGTTATACAGGGACATCATTTTACTTTACTTCAATTTTTATTACACCTGAATTTTTAATGCACTTCCCTCCCGCCCCCTCATAGTAAACTTGCACCCGTTCTCCACACAGAACCAAGGCTGCGTATGTAGTAAAAGTCGTTTACGGTCACAATATACAGTACTGAGCGACTGAGAATAGTACGTTGCAGAAATATGATCGTATTTTCCAGTGAATAAAGTGCAGTCATTATTTAATCGCATTTGCGCACAGGTATTGTGTCCATTTGGTTACGTCGCTTCCCGGTTTCCGCCACCCGTTTCTGCTGGCCCCTCTGTAAAGGCTAGTAGCTGGGCTGTCTTAGCTCTTTTCTGAAAAATTTACTTTAGGGATTGGACATCTACTTAATATCATAACGTGTTTAAAATAATTAAAAAAATTTCCTCGTTAAGTAACTTCCGCTTCTCCGCCTCTTTCTACGACTCTGCGACATAACCACTTGGACGGACAGTAGATAGCATTCTGGGTAAATTTATCTGTGCGGGTCGGGCAGAAGTGAAGATTGATTTAAGGTATTCTGTTATAGAGTAGGTACAAAATTACTTCAACATGCGCAGGATTATAGCCCACTATGTCAACTGATTTGAGTGATTTGCATTAATTTCTTTTGGGTTACTGTAAAACAGTTGTGTTTGCTAAACATCCTGTACAACAATAAGAATTAAAGAATTACATTTAAAAATACATTACATTTCAGAAGCTATAGCTTACTTCAACACGTTTGGAAAATATGCACAAAATAACTGAAGCCTGTATCGTTATGAACGTCCATTATTTTTAAGAATTTGTTTAAAATATGCAGATTTTGATTACTTTTCAATTTAAATGCACTCTCCATATTGTATGCTAATGTGCTGTGGACAGCGTACTATAAGGGTGTTTCAAAAATACGGGGCATAATTTCAGGTATGTATTTCCCACATGTAGACCATCAAAATAGTTCATTACAACATGTGTCCGGAAATGCTTCATTTCCGAGTTATGGCCTTCACAACATTGAAATTCACCGGAACGTTTTTCTTTCCGCAGGTCGTTGTCATTACAGAAGATGTTCAAAATGTCCACCTCCTGCTTGAATACAGACCTCACATCGATGTCTCATTGACTTGAGAATACGATCCCAAACTCCAGGAGTATTGCGTATGTCCTCAGATCATGCCACAATTCGATTCCGAAGGGATTCCAAATCAGGCACCGGAGACGAATAAACCAATGATTTTAAATGGCCCCACAAGTAGAAATCGAGAGGGTTCAGATCAGGTGAGCGTGGAGGCCAAGCAATTGGGCTACCTCTACCTATCCATCGATCAGGAAACCTTCGATCCAAGTACCGGCGAGCCGTACGACTGAAGTGTGCAGGAGCGCCATCATGCAAGAAGTGAATGTGTTGGCGATTGATCAGTGGAGTGTCTTCTAAAACATGAGGTATGGTGTTTTCCAGGAAGTTTGTGTACGCCTGCCCCATAAGTCTGTTTACAAGTACATGGGGTCCAACTAATCGATCACCAATGATACCGGCCCACATGTTGAGGGAGAACCGCACCTGATGATGAGATGGAACAGTTGCACGTGAGTTTTCATACACCCATAACATGCTGATTGTGGAAATTTGTTATGCCGTCTCGTGTGAACTGTGCTTCATCTGTAAATAATACTGAGGCAGGAAAGTTCGGATTTACACCTCACTGCTGCAAGAACCACTGACAGAACCTAACTCGTTCGTGCAGGGTAATCTGCTGGTGACAGAGCCTGTACACGTTGCAAATGATAAGGATACAATTGATACTCTTTCAACAGTCTCCAGACAGTCGTATGAGGAACACTGACTTGCAACGCTACCCTTCGTGTGCTGATAGGAGGAGTCATGTTCACAGCCTCCAGAATCTCCTCCTGTACTTCTGGAGTTGTAGATCTTGGTCGTCCCGTCCCCTTTCCAAACCAGGAGAATTAAATTTTCCATACTCGCACAGACGGTAATGGAGACGTACAAATGTCTTCCGATCTGGACATTGTCGCTGTGGGTACCTCTCCTGGTACAAACGACGAGCCAGCGCAGCATTGCCGTCCGCCTTACCGTACATGAAGTGTATCTCTGCCAGCTCTTGATTTGAATATATGTCGCACAGTCTAACGCCTACACTTCACTGAATGTAACCTTCTCCTCGGAATGAACTGTCAGAGTGCCCTCTTAATGTCTCCTTTGACGGCAACGACCTGCGGAAAGAAAATCGTTCCGGTGAATTTCAATGTTGTGAAGGCCATAACTCGGAAATAAAGCATTTCCGGACACATGTTGTAATGAACTATTTTGATTGTCTACATGTGGGAAATACATACCTGAAATTATGCCCCATATTTTTTAAACACCCTGTATATTGCAAAATGAATATGCCCACCTGGATAGTTCAGTTAATGAGTAAAAACACTTATTGTTAGTACTATACTGTATTTTGATTAAATAAAATTCTAAAGAAAATTAAACTCAAAATCGTAATATTTCCCAGTCTACTTAAATGGATACACTATTTTTCTTCCTTCCTATACCTAGTAAAGTGATTTGCTTGTGTTTTACAGTAGTGTCATCAAACTCCGATCGTGGAAGGGGGTAACAAATAGTGTTTCCGGTTCTCGACCGTTAATCTAAAGGTATAGCCAGATTAATATCAGAAATGTTAGTAAAAACAAAATGATGTCCCTATTACTTACTTACTTACAAATGGCTTTTAAGGAACCCGAAGGTTCATTGCCGCCCTCACATAAGCCCGCCAGCGGTCCCTATCCTGTGCAAGATTAATCCAGTCTCTGTCATCATACCCCACCTCCCTCAAATCCATTTTAATATTATCCTCCCATCTACGTCTCGGCCTCCCTAAAGGTATTTTTCCCTCCGGTCTCCCAACTAACACTTTATATGCATTTCTGGATTCGCCCATACGTGCTATATGCCCTGCCCATCTCAAACGTCTGGATTTAATGTTCCTAATTATGTCAGGTGAAGAATACAATGCGTGCAGTTCTGTGTTGTGTAACTTTCTCCATTCTCCTGTAACTTCATCCCGCTTAGCCCCAAATATTTTCCTAAGCACCTTATTCTCAAACACCCTGAACCTATGTTCCTCTCTCAGAGTGAGAGTCCAAGTTTCACAACCATACAGAAGAACCGGTAATATAACTGTTTTATAAATTCTAACTTTCAGATTTCTGGACAGGAGACTGGATGATAAGAGCTTCTCAACCGAATAATAACACGCATTTCCCATATTTATTCTGCGTTTAATTTCCTCCTGAGTATCATTTATATTTGTTACTGTTGCTCTTAGATATTTGAATTTTTCCACCTCTTCGAAGGATAAATCTCCAATTTTATATTTCCATTTCGTACAATATTCCGGTCACGAGACATAATCATATACTTCGTCTTTTCGGGATTTACTTCCAAACCGATCGCTCTACTTGCTTCAAGTAAAATTTCCGTGTTTTCCCTAATCGTTTGTGTATTTTCTCCTAACATATTCACGTCATCCGCATAGACAAGAAGCTGATGTAACCCGTTCAATTCCAAACCCTGCCTGTTGTCCTGAACTTTCCTAATGGCATATTCTAGCGTGAAGTTAAAAAGTAAAGGTGATAGTGCATCTCCCTGCTTTAGCCCGCAATGAATTGGAAAAGCATCAGATAGAAACTGACCAATACGGACTCTGCTGTATGTTTCACTGAGACACATTTTAATTAATCGAACTAGTTTCTTCGGAATACCAAATTCAATAAGAATATCATATAATACTTTCCTCTTAACCGAGTCATATGCGTTTTTGAAATCTATGAATAACTGATGTACTGTACCCTTATAGCCTACTCCCATTTTTTCTCCATTATCTGTCGAATACAAAAAATCTGATCAATAGTCGATCTATTACGCCGAAAACCGCACTGATGATCCCCAATAATTTCATCTACGTACGGAGCTAATCTTCTCAAAAGAATATTGGACAACATTTTGTACGACATCAACAAAAGTGATATTCCTCGAAAGTTACCACAGTTGGTTTTGTCCCCCTTTTTAAAAATAGGTACAATTATGGACTCCTTCCATTGTTCTGGTACAATTTCCTTTTCCCAAATAGTAAGTACAAGTTTATAAATTTCGCTATATAATGCACTTCCACCCTCTTGTATTAATTCTGCTGGAATTTGATCGATACCTGGAGACTTGTACTTTTTCAGATTTTCTATCGCAATTTCGACTTCTGAAAGCTTGGGTTCGAGTTTAAATGGCTCGGCAGTTTGTATTTCAATTTCGTCCCGATCATTTCTATTTGGCCTATGTACATTTAGTAGTTGCGCAAAATCGTTTTTCCATCTGTTTAGGATTGATGGAGAGTCTGCAAGCAAGTCACCATTCTCATCCTTGATCACGTTTACCCTTGGCTGATATCCGTTCTTAAATTCCTTTATACCCTTATATAAATCTCGAATGTTTTTATTCTTACTATTTGTTTCTACCTCATTCAGTTTTTCCTTCAAGTAACCTCTCTTTTTATTCCTAAATGTACGACTTGCTTCTCGTCTTTCTTTGAAATAATTATCTCTCTTCTCCTCAACTGGATCCTGTAAGAATTTCAATTTTGTCTGTTTCCTTCTTTCTACTACCATGCAACAATCTTCATCAAACCACGGTTTCTTTTTCTTAGTTTCATAATAACCTATGCTCTGCTCAGCTGCAATTTTGATACTATCTCTGATATTTTTCCACACGCTATTAACATCTAATTCTTTCTCAACTTCGTCGGAACTTTCTAAAGTGGCAAACCTATTCGAAATTTCGACCTGATAATTTTGCTTTGCTTCCTCGTCCTTTAATTTCAAAATATTGAATTTAGTAATATTAACTTGTTGCTCTACTCGCTTGGCTACTGATAATCTTTCTCTTAATTCTCCAATCACCAAATAATGGTCAGAATTACAGTCTGCATCCCTGAAAGTTCGAATATCTACTATACTAGTATGTCTCCGTTTATCTATCAAGATGTGATCTATTTGGTTGTGTGTCAATCCATCTGGAGAAGTTCAAGTATATTTATGTATATCCTTATGGGCGAATGTTGTACTTTTGACAATTAAATTTTTCGATGTGGCAAAGTTGACTAATCTAATTCCATTGTCACTACTAATTGCGTGTATGCTCTCTTTTCCAATAGTTGGTCTAAAAATATATTTCACAAAAATTACGAACAGGTTTTAGTGACAGAAAATACACTTTTTAAAAGTAATTTTTCCACACCTTTACTTTTAGTACATTTACTCATATTTAAACTCTAGAGAACCTAACAAATTTCATCCTAAGAATTTGACGCTTTTTCAATTCACTGAGGGCCAAAGCAAGAAGATGCACTGTCACCTTTACTTCTTTATTTGGCTCTACAATATGTCATTAGGAAAGTTCTGGATAACAGAGCGTGTTTGGAATTGAACGCGTTACATCATTTGCGTGGTTATGCGGATTATGTGATTATCAGAGAAAGGAAGTTCATGCCCTAAAAACGTGAAGAATATGTATGCATTTATGCCGTAAAAATAGATAAATATGCTACAAAATATGCATTATCAGTCAGACTATTTTAACAGAATAATAAGGTATAGGTAACTTATGTTTAGTCTATGGATTTTGAAATGCTTGCCTCATTGCTGAATGTTCCATTTATGCTGTTACAGTTAACAACTAAACAGTGACGTATGTTTTCTGTTGTCATTCTTCGCCTGTTGTCTCTCAGCTTGGCTTTGTAGCGCAGAAAACTTCGTTCTACATCACAAGAAGTAAGAGGGACTTGCACAAAAGCTCTGAGCTGTTCAATAGAAAAAATTGTTGGTTTTTAGGGTGTTTTTCCTTCGAGAATATCTTGAATTTCTTTAAGTTGATAATAGCCAGTGTTTTTGGAAAGAAAATTTGCTGTTTTCTCGTTCACTTTATCTCCTACATTTCCTGGAATTGATATTAAACTGGATATTGTTCTATCGAAATCTGCTAAAGATTGCAGTAAAGGAATACCAATGAGGCGCCCTATAAGGGCGTCATCGTTACGTTCAAAATTCATAAACATAAATTATTAGTCGTGTTTACGAGGTTACACACTTTTAAAAATGAGGGAAAGACAAATAAACATACATAATATGCAGTTTCCCTGCATAAATGTAAAAATATGATGCTTTTATAAATAAAGGCAAAATATGCAATTTTATGCACAATAAAAGTAATATCATTGTATTCAGACATTTATGATTCATGTAGATAATCTTTCAGCATGTTCACACAACGATAGAGAACAAATATGCAAATACATGAACTTCTCTCCCTAGTGATTATGTTTGGAAAAATCCACATACTTAATGGAAAAACACGAGAATTTTACTTGAACCAAGTAAAGAGATAGGTTTGGAAGTAAATTACTAAGAAACAAAGTATATGATTATGTTTCGTGACCAGAACATAGTACGAAATGGAATTATAAAAATTGGAAATTTATGCTTTGAAGAGGTCGTAAACTTCAACTATTTGGATAACATTAACATATAAAGAATGAACCGTAAGTAATGTCAATAATTCTGGTGGGTTATTCCTTGAGTAGAGCGCAACAAAAAAGTCAAATAACATTTTGCTATATTTTGAATAGTTTTCTAGAGAAACGTCTATTTTAAAATACATGAATTATGAGAACTCGCAACGCTGCCCCCTGCAATCTGCTGGGAGTACACAATAAGTAGTATAACTCTGAACGTACCCCTCAACACCTGGGTTGTTAACGGTCAATGCTATCATGCCATATACATTGCATTGAAACTCGTAAGAAAAATACAGATACACCATTTAATTTATTGTATTTAAACTGTGTTAAATAACGGAGAATGAACACTGCTTGTTTCAAGTTAAGGTATATGTACACCTTTACATACAAAAAAATTTGTTTTTTATAATTTTGCTCTGTAAAATTTTTATACAATTGAGAATGGTACTAGAAAGAGAATGAAGTGAACAAATCAATTGAAATTATGTCTAAATTGTTTTTAAAAATTATTTTGTTTATAATTTCGACATGCAACTTGAAACATGATAGCTCATGCAGTTTTTAAGATAAAGCCACAGTTTTTTGACTGTTTTATAGCTTAATCTATTCTTTAGTGCCTGGCATGGAGCTATTTTTTATTTTTATTTACATTAATTAAATATTACCATATATGTAACTTATACTAATATTTTATGTTGCATAAATCATGTAAAAATCCATAGATAACTATTAATTATACTAATGTTATTGTACTCATTGTCAAGCACTGGGGGACATTCCAAGCTTCAAAATGACACCAATACCTTCTTGGTATCACCATATTTGACTGAGATATCATGTTTTAAAGAATTAAATATTCTAAAATTACTATTTACAGGAAATGAGCCACAAACTTTCAGAGCCTAGAAGACTCCATCATCATATGTCACCCCTTAAGCAGCTTTATGTCGGTCCAGTTTCAGCTTCTTTCTGCCTCTCAAATATCTCCGCCTTGTTTTAACTTCAGGCGTTGAATGTTTTTTTTTTTTTGCTTTTTTGTCCCTATTTCCATTGACGAAACAAATTCTGCGATGGTGTTTGTCCCAGGGTTTATGCCCATCCTCCTCAGAATTTTAATTTCTACTTTTGGACTCTTATTAAAAGGACGAACAACATCATTGACACACAAATTTACAGTTTTATCACTAACAGTAAACGTTTTTTTCAATCTAATGATCATGCCTAGATATCTATGCATCTATTTCGGGACTAGAAAGAAGTTTATTTTACAAGCAATGCTGGACGAGGGGACTAACTGCTACGAAGATCACTCCAAAAGTAAATGACCGTGGCTGATGACGCAGCATTTTGGAAAATGGGACTTATCTGAAAAACCATAAGGTATAAATCGAAAATTCTTATATCAAATTAAAGAGGAGAAAATTCTCTATTAAAATAGTTATACTTTGAAAATTATAATTTTTCATCATTTTTTTGCGTTTTGTGGGTGTACATATAGGCTACTTTAAACAATATCTTGGACAATTTAAAATAAACACTACAAACTAATTTTTATTAAATGTTGAAGGAACACAAACAATAAGACACGCTTATTTCAAACTAAATGGATGAGATTAAGAAATATTTCTACGCTCCCAATTCAATTGAATATTCTAGAGGTCGTGAACAATAATGATTCACATTTCAAGTTATAAAAATAAAATTTTAAAACATTTAAAACTCTGAAGGAACAACTAATAAAAATACAATCCGCTTATTCCACGTTGAAGTAACGAACAAAATTAAATAAAGAGTGGTATTGTCGCAAAAAAGACTGACTGACAACTAGCATTATACACTATACATTGATTATAATAACGGTGGTTTAGCGAGGACGACGATGGTCAGAGATGATTTATCTGTGAGGATATTAGCAATAATGTTGATCGTGATGACGGAGACTGTAACGAATATTATAGCATGATGAAGATGGTGAACATTGTGAAATATATTTGTTTTTGTGTTAAAATAAATTACAAGTTGACCGCATTCATCCTCACTATATTGTATATAGTTTCGTATAGTTGAAAATTTCCGATGAATGGCCTTTTTTTTTTAACTTTGATGTGCAGATTTTTGTAACACCCTCATCAATTTCCCCGTTAATAATGGAAGCTGATACCACCCCATTACACTCTAGCCGTGTTTTTCGTAGCATGTGGTGAGGTCATCATACAATAAATTGTAATTAACCAGTTGGGGCCTCTTTTATATGACGCTATTACATTATTTAAAAGTGTCAAACCAAATTTTAAAATTCATAGCCTGACTAAAATAATCTACTGCCCTGAAGTGCGTCCCTCGTCGAAGCGGTGGTATTGTAGAGTAATTGGTAATTTTATTTATAGCCAGTGAGTAACCCTAAAGTATCGAAAATGGGAGTAAGCGGAGTTACGAAACGAACATGTACGCTACTTTACTCCAAATCATAACATTATATAATTATAATAATTTATGAAACGCTATTTTGTAAACTTAACGCAAATTTCTCATACACTGAAGAGAAGAGGTTACGAATGGAAAAGCAACATTTTAAGGGAAAATAAACTAAGTGGAAATACTATGCGAATACATACAACGGACTTAAGTTTCATAAAGCAGGTGATCAACCGTTATTTTTAGAAATATGTGATTTCTAATTATAGATTTACATATATTCTGCCATATTCCACTCTACTCAAAGTTAAAATTTCTATTAAGTTACAATTCCATTATATTTATACAGTTTCATTCATTACATATAGGTCTATTTGAACATATTCTAGTATATTTCAAAGCAATCACAATGGCATTTACTGTCCAATAATTTGATATCGGCATATTATATATATATATATATATATATATATGCAGCTTTATTCATTCACGTATGTGTTATCATATTTTTATTTTCAACGATACCGTCATTGGCTATACAATATCAATTACAGTTTCAACTCAATGTAGTAGTAGAACTGACTAAATCACATTAAAAATACTACACTGATTAAGACATTCTAATTCCAAGGCAAGTGATTTCTAACACTAAGTTAAATAGTCTGTTTACAAGCAAAACACATTATCAAAAATATTACTTCCGAAAAAAGGCGTATATAATGTACATAATGTGGGCCTATGTGTGTAATCTTAAAATAGCTACCGGCGTAGCTCAGTGGGCTAAGGCATTTGTCTGCTGATCCAGAGTTGCGCTCGGCACAGGTTAGATTCCCGGCTTGAATTGATTACATATTTGGGTTTGTTTCCCCGAGGTTTTCCCAAATTTAAAGAAAATGTCAGGTAATCTATGACGAATTCTCGGCCAAATACCATCTCGCTATTATCAATTCCATCGACGCTAAATAACTTCGTAGTTAAAACAGCGTCGTTAAATAACCAAGTAAAAAACTTAGAATTGGAAAATGTAACACAGAGAAACAACTTACTGAAATTAATATTTTGAGGTTTCAGTTTCGCCGATGACTCTCAAGCGCCTTTTTCTCAAACGTAATATTTTTTACTTTATGTGTTTTGATTGTAAACTGACGAGATTTAAAAGAATTTATACCCTGTATGTGTCCCTATATTTGTATCACTTATGCACGCATATTTACAAACTTTATAGCACATTCCAAATTATTTACATTGAAAGTTATTGTTTTAACATTTTATATTGCTATTAAATAAACATTTTTTTTATAAAAAAAATTACTCACCGTCGAATTACTCTTTAATTTTATCATTTAATTATAATATGATTCTATTCATTCACATACATAGAAAAATGTTTGCATATTTCACACTACTCACACTAAAATGTAGTATTTATATTTTCATTATAGGCTATTTAAGTTTCTTTTCATTTATTTAGGTTTAAACATATCCTGGAATATTCAAAAGTACAGAGAGAGAATTTGATATTGAGTAATATTTTGGTTATGTAGACCTATCTAAAAATTTTATTGTATCACAAACAAATTTTGGAATATTCCATACTATTCTCAGATTTATCGTTCAATTAAGTATATTTTGATTGTATGCCTATAATTTCATCCACTGTGATATGTCCAAACTCATATTGTTATATTAGATTACTCAGTCAAATTTGCTGGTCAGTAATAAAATTTGCTTTTAATTTATTACATTTATTTACTCCAATTTGTTCAAACATTCTATTTGTTGTTTCAAGCTACAGACAATCGAAATGAGCATTCAATAACTTAAAAATTTCACTGTATTTGAATAAAGACCACATGGAAAGAACAAGTTAATTCAATTATGTAAAATTGATTTGAACTGGAGATTTGAATATAATATAGGAGTCAGCTTTGTCTAAGCAGCTAAGATTTCCTACAGCCATCATCTTCAATCACGGATTAGATCATTAAACCTGCTCCAATTTCAACTCATCGTTTCCTGAGTCTGCGTACATCTCGCCTTCATTTTAGTTACTTAGGGTACTTTTTCAATCATACTGTCTATGTAATGTTTCTAGTTTAGCCTGTGTGTTTCTATTTTGTCTGTTATTGCAAATAGTTCAAGGTTCTTGTCTAATTTCTATGTTTTAAATTCTGACTTCCCATATAATAGCCTTTATCAGAACGTGAAAATGTCATTTCTGCTGCTCTTATCTTATTCAGATCTTGTTTTCTCTGTATCCAGAATTCAGAAACGTAGAGCAAAACTGTTGCTGTTAATGTTTTACAGAATTTTAATTGTGTCTCTTTGATCGCTTTATTATTCAGTGATTGTTTTATCGTTCCACATAATTCTTGAAATGTTGCTATATTAATCATTATATCTCTGTCAAAATGAAAAGAGATATCACATCCTAGATAAATAAAGTGGCCTTACTTCTTGAATGACACTGTTTTCCATTGCTATTTTGAATCTAATTTCTTGTTTACCTTGGAATGCCATAACCTGTATCTATACTCTATTAGTGATCGGTAGCGTCGTGTTGACCATGTGTATTTGTGATTTTTTAATGTGTTTGTAATTTTAAAATCATTAAAAATTTCGGATTATCTCAATTCCTGTGCATTGTTGTTTGAATCATTTTTCCCCGTGGATTCCAATGATATTTTATGTTGGCTGATTTCTCACTCTAGCATTAAAATCTCTCAAAAGAATTATAATAATTTTTTTTTTATCTTCTATATAATTTTTGCAAAGTAGTTAAAATTTTCTTTGTTTCCTCTTCTGTGCCTGCCTATCTTCGAGATTATATATACCCTACCCCATTCCTGTGTTTGAGGTTCTCTGATATGTACCTTTTTTTATTAGGCAGTACATCTCAATTAACGATACGTGTCAGAGGAAGAACAATAATTATTAATTGTTTGTATGCATCTGAAGTCTGACTAGTGTAATATGTAGCTAGTGGGCGATGTATGCAACGGAGGGGGGAAGGAACTGGCCACCCTACTCCATTATCTCCTGGCCTACTTGCCTCATAAGTGGTGCCTGTCTTCGGACAATTGATTAAACAATAATCCTACCCCATTATCTCCTGGCCTAGTTGCCTTATAGATGGTGTCTTTTTGGTAACATTTGCGACGTTCACACCTGTCTTAGGACAGTTGGCTAAACAACATTATATATATTGTTACTATCGTCGTGCATTCCCTATTACGCTTTAATCATATCATTGCTTCATTAATGAAATTATATGCAAATAATTTGGATCCCCATTTCTTACCCACAAATATCGCTACTCCTACTTTCGCCATTTCGTTCTGAGTCACTCCACTGTAAAACATCATCACTTCATTGATCATTTCTGATTCTTCCACTTTCTTATTTGTTTCTGAGGCAGCTGGTATGTTTAGGATCTAGCTTTCATTTCTTCTGTTCATTCACTTTCTTTACTTCCAAGGCCTCTGACATTCTAAGTCTCTATTAACAAGCTGAAGTTATATTCTAAAACTCTTTTTGTTTCTTATTCTGCCATGGTAGTCATAAAATTATCAGTTAGACTATTCCTGTGATGAAATTTATGAGCACTACTATAGGTTTCCAGCCTCTAGCTAAACCACTTTTTCTGGTAGATGGGGAGCTTCAATTTCGGAGTGTTCATCCCCTAGAGTAGGTGCCTTCACTACTCCTATGGAACTTTCTCTTCTCTCCACGTAACCCTATGGACGGGGCCCTTACCAGGTACTACCCACCGGGCCAATGGGACCTGGAGCTCACATTAGGACAGGGGCGACTACTCCCTGAGGTGAACTGCCTCTTTCGAGGGTTCCACCCTGTTATCCTAAGAATTCCTACAAATAACTTCTTTCAAGAGTATGTATTATAAATTTTAATAGCGCAAACTTGGATATTTTCGTGATATTTCTTTTTAAATTTACCACGAAATTATACCATCGATAAATGTAACTTTGATGGTATAGTATAAATAGCAGAAGATTTACTATAATATAGATTTTGTTCACTGCGCTCTTGCGATTTCCTTTGTTAAAAGAAGAGACTTTTGTTGTGTTTGTGGTCCAAATTGTTTTCAATGGTAAGTACTGACATTGTATACTTCTAGGTGAGAAATAAATGCCCATCAATGCACTCATTATGTAATAGACAGAAATTTGGGGAGATTATTTTCTTAGCATTTTTCTATTCCACGAGGCCATTTTTTTATCTTTTAATTTTTTCCATAGTCCGCAGAGTTGGCTCTGTAGTAGCGTGTCTGCCTCCAGACTAGCCGACCCGGGTTCGATTCCCGGTGGGGTCAGAAATTTTAAAATAAAAATTTCTACCTCGGGACTAGGAGAGATGGCGGTGCACAACTTCTATCACTAGACTGTGCACCAATATGCCTGGATTAAATCCCAAATCTCTCCGAATGAAGAGAAGGCACATGTCACTGTTGATAGCGATTCGTCCGTCGGATGGGGACGATAAGCTTGGCGCCCCCTTGGTGCTATTCGACAGGAGTAGGCTACGTGCCGGCACCGAGTTTCCCCTTCTCTCTTCCTCATCTTCATCATCATCATCACTCATTCCAGACACTACACTTACACATACACATGCACTCACCCTAGTACAAGACATAACTCTCCACATATACACATCATGTACAGCGAGATCCGCCGAAGTGGTGTACAACTAGCAAATGGGTCACAGTTCTGCCATCTATCCGCAGTATGCGAAACGCGAATCAAGCAAGTGAAGTGGGTAGGCATTTGATACACATACACAATTTTTCAATGCTATAACAACACTCTCTAATGGAATAAATATGAAATGCATGAAACTTAAAATATTTGTGTGTTCATAGCATCTTTGATATATTGTACATTTCGAGAATGTTGCAGATGGAAGATAATCAAATGTGGAAAGAAATACAATGTAAATTATATGAAAGAGAGAATTGACTGTGTCTTAAACAAATGAAATTTGCGCAGAGAAAGCTCGTCTTTATCTTGGCAAGTTAGAAGAGAACCAGAAGGGACCAAAGCAGCAGTCAATGAGAATGACATTTTCAGCCTCTCAAGCGAGATAAAAGAGGTAAACAACGAAACAGCAGCATCTTCACAAGCCAAACATAGAAGATCTGTGCTTAAAGAAAAGTCGAATGGTAAGCTTAATGATCTTACTCAGGAAATTTCGAGGACGCCAAGTATAATGAAAGATCAGAGATTTCATTAAATACGTCAAGTCATGTCAAAATACCTGAAGAATTTTAATTGTTTGTGCTGTAGGTATGAATCTGAGTGAGGATTTCAAAATGTGACTGAAGATGACTAAATATTTTGAATTTAAGGACCATCACGAAAATACTTTTGTAATATCACGAAATGATACGAACCATTCTAGAGTTCCAATTTTTTTTTGTATTGCTTGTTTGTGAATATTGTATAACTTTATTTGAGGTAAAAATGCTGATATGTAAATTCCTGAAATCTAAAAATGTACGTACACATTAAAAATAATATTTTTTTTTAATTGAATCTTATTTTTGCACCAAAACATTAGTATCACGAAATTAGCCAAGTCTGCCCTACTGTATTATAGACAAAGACGACTTAACTGTAAAATTATAAATTTATGTCTTGAAAAAAATTACTAAATTTACTTAACTTGTTCTTCCCGTAAGTCTTCATATCAAGGGTATCATGCCAGAAGGGCTTATCAACAAAACTGCAACGTAACATCCGAGCCATTTAAATATAGAATAATTTCTTCTGTATTTATTTTATACACAAGATATTTTCCTTGATTCTCTTCCACGTCCATTCTAATTCTCAAACTTTTGTTTTCAAACATAAATAGCTTTCATTACAATATTTCAATAAGCTGCATTTGTTGACAAGCTGTTGATACGCCCTTTTGGTATGATACTCTCTATATGATATTATTTATTCAAATGCGTTTCGATATATTTTTTGTTCCTTAATATCGTAAGCTGAACACAGCGCGCTTTTGCTGTTCAATATTACAATAAGCCTACTAACATTACAATTATGTGATTTTAATAATCCTTAAACGTTTAAAAATATTTTCAATGCCCCAAAGCACTCTCTATATACGTCATACAGTCCAATAATATTACATATTGCTGTTATAATATACAGAATGTTGCGTGATAAAGTAACCTGGTTTCGTATAGAGTAAATGTGCAAAAATGTAAGTAGAAATAAGCACAGTAGAAATAAGCACATCAGAGATGATGTTGAAAGTGGATCCCTGTACCAATACAGTTGTGCATGTCTAATCATGTTTAGATACAGATCCACAAACAAAACTCAGATGTCCCACATTTTTTTTCTCGGTATGCTCAGTGCTTACTGAGCATGCGCATCATGCTATAACTGAAACTTGGAAAAAGTGACCCAAATATTGTTTCTGGATCTGTTCGACCGGTATAAATAATTGACATTCATATAGGCAACTGCATTGTCTTTCAGTTCCTGTGTCGTGTAATTTGTTCGTACACCGTGCTTTTCAAGTATGCTCACAGATAATAGTCGCATTTGAAAGGTCTGGAGAACGTTGCGGTCATAAATTTGTTAACCTTCGTCCTTCAAAGAAGTCATCATGTACTCGCGAAAAGGTACATGAGAAGTGTGGCATGTGGTCCCATCCTGATGGAAGAAGAAGCTCTGTCTGTTTTCTGGAGTGAGTAGAGCACAGAACTCTTGAAATATGTTCATATGTATCTCCGCGTTGATCCATTGATATGCTTGCCTGATAAGCACATAAAAAACTGATTTTTGGGCCATGGAGTGGTTTCCAGTGCAGAAGGTGAGGGGGTTCGCATAGCACAGTACCGCATGTTCTGTGAATTTATGTGGTCGGAGAGATGAAACTATGCCTCATCACTCATTAGTACTGGAAATGGTTTAACAGACCCACGACGATGCTATGCAGAAGTCACGTGCAGTTATGTACACGTTTCCGATTGTCGGTCTCTTGCACAGTCACTCGATATGGCTTCGAGGGTAGGCTTTTTGTTCTGGGGCATTATGCACAGATCCCATAGCCATAGTCTGTATGACTCTCCACCCATTGGCCACTTAGAAAATTGTTCCCTAAAATTTCGCAGGTTTTAAATCAAATCCGTTCTCATGTACGTCACCGCACTTGCCAATCTTTATTTTATCGAGTACATTATCTTGCACAGAATAGTTTCACTCAACTGATGTGGAGAAGTGCTTTCAGAACACTGCCCATTATTTCAGCTGTTCACTCATTACAATACCAACACAACTGTGGAATAATTTTCTTAATTCACATAATAATTATGTTTGTACCCATTTTTACATACAGTAGAGCATCGATTATCCGAATACCGATCAACCGAAACACCTAAAGCGTTCCAGTCGGCAAATTAGAATTGCAGGCGCGCCATGTAAAAGTTTCGCTAGTGCTGTTTGCGAGATTTAGCTTAAAAAGAGAGAGAGAGAGTCTCAGCTCTGAAGCAAAAAAAAAAAAAGAATTTGAACTTCTTTTCCTAAACTGTAGGCTTACTTTAATGGCCGTTTTGAACTTGTCAAACTAGGCTAGTCAGTTCTCTGTGTTATCTGTAAGACGTGTGATACAAAATATATACTTTATGTACAGTTTTGTGTTCAATATCGATATTTCTTTGTTTCATACTGCTCCTATGACACCGGTACAATTTGTTTTCGTAAATGATCGGTTATCCGAAAAATCAGTTATCCGAACACCCCCCCCCCGTCCTCAATTGTTTCGGGTAATCGATGCTCTATTGTATTTCAATATACTCAGCCAATTTACTGTTTAATAAATTTAAATTTCCATTACATATATATTCATATAATTTTAGTCGCTTAGCTAGAAGTCAAAGAGTATAAGTGCACTTGTTATATTTGAGAAAATGTGGTTGAAAGTACTTAAGCCTTCGTAAATTCAGTGAAATTTTTCAATTCCATTCTACATAGTGTGTGATGTGGTTAAAAGATATAAGGTAAGGCATGACCTTCCTCCCCTTAGCCATTACTTGATCATTCACTGTTAAGCAGTTTGGGCATCCTGCCCTTTTCTGTGTATTGCGGGTTGCATTTTATATAACGTAATCTATGCCGACCACTGATGTAGACACATTTAAACATTCGGAGGTTCGTATGGGGAGTTCAGTTAAAGGCGGAATAAGGGCAATATTATCAATAAATATTTTTCACTACTGATCAAGAAGACAAGTACTGTTTCTTTCTGCCCTCCCTAATGATGGAAGCGATACGTAACGTTACATGTCTTTTCATTTACCACTAAAATGTTAGATGCTTTAGCTTGCCTTCGATGCACTTAACTCATGTTCTTAGAAATGACACTTGTACCCCTTGGCTTCTCACCCACTCAATTTTTTAAACGTTACTTGGCTTTTAAAAATTGACAGTCAAAGTTATAGTAAGATTATTTAGTCCTGATAGTCGCCGGCGATGTGCGCCTGGGTCAGGCGAGTCCATTTAGTCATGCCAAGGGGTGTTTGGGTTATTCACTCGCTTGCCTTCGGAGCGATCGGATGTCATGCTTGCGGTAGAGCAGTATGATTCCAGTACAATTAAGCTGTACTGCATTCCTTTACCGACCGCTCGCCCTTATCTCTACTCCGGAGCTCTCCCCACTCCTCCTATTACTTTCCGTCTTTCGCGTCGCTGAGCTGTCAGGACTAAATAATCTGTCTGTACTCATTAATAATTTTATAATGTAATTATACATATATTTTAATTTACATCATTTATAAAATAAATTGCCAAAATCCCTATCACAAAGTTATGTTTACATTAATTTTATAATATCGTTAAATTTTAGTGATATTATTCATTCACGTAAATTTAAACATGTTTTGGAATATTCCACACTACACTATTTCACAATATTTCATTGTTCAACATATTTCAATAATTGAATCATTCACATAAATTTAATTATATTTTAGCATACTTGCAGATCGATTACAATCATAGTCTCATTTCATTATTTTTTATTTCCACAATATTCGTATGATATAATAAATTTAAAAATTTTAGCATATTTTTGTCATATTTCGAAATATTACAATCTACATTACTGTCCTAGAGTTTTATATTTCCAGTAGGGTAACGATTGGTAACACTGTGATACGAGTAATATTGTGATAGTTATTTTTTAGAATTTTAGAAAAAGACGATTTTGTGCAGCAACTTGTCCACGAAAATTCTCTTAATACGTTGAAGCATGAAACAGATCTCTCCCTCGCTCAGTAAAATTGTAATAAATTGTCAAAAAGAACTATCACAATATTACCCTATCACGGTATTACCAACCTTTACCCTATACGATTTTATTCTTTGACAAATGGTTAAGAATATTTGTTATATACGATAGAACTGAAGCAATGTTACTCTTCGATGGTATTATTCATACTATATTTATAAGATTTTATTCATTCACTAATGTTCAAATATAGTCTATACAGTATCAACATATTCCAACTACGCATTGAACAGCGCTCTTTAACATACACGGGGATAAATAATTACAATTTATTTTTATCCCGTTAACCACCAACTCTGAATAAAATATTAATTGGTAATCACAATAAATGAATAAATATTGATGTGATATTTATTATAGTTCACAGATAAAAAATATACATAGATATATTCATTGAAACCTTACATTGCATACTTTATAATTTACACATAGATATACCATTTTTTATATAATTTCTAAACTTCACTATTTAATATAACATGTTTTATCTTGCACTTGCGATTAATTTTGTGCAAGACTCAACTCATTTTAATATGTTGTTACAATTAGTCTTTGTTCACTTGCCTAAGATGTACTTCACCGTTTCAATCTGCAATGTGCAGCTATCATATATAAATCTTCCATTATTCTAGTATATTATTAAACAATTTTAAGGAATCCGGAGGTTCATTGCCGCCCTCACATAAGCCCGCCATTGTCCTTATCCTGAGCAAGATTAATCCTGTCTCTATCATCAAATCCCACCTCCCTCAAATACATTCTAATATTATCTTCCCATCTACGTCTCGGCCTCCCTAAAGGTCTTTTTCCCTCCAACCTCCCAACTAACACTCTATATGCATTTCTGGACTCGCCCATACGTGCTACATGCCCTGCCCATTTCAAACGTCTGGATTTAATGTTCCTAATTATGTCAGGTGAAGAATACAATGCGTGCAGTTCTGTGTTGTGTAACTTTCTCCATTCTCCTGTAACTTCATCCCTCTTAGCCCCAAATATTTTTCTAAGCACCTTATTCTCAAACACCCTTAACCTATGTTCCTCTCTCAGAGTGAGAGTCCAAGTTTCACAACCATAAAGAACAACCGGTAATATAACTGTTTTATAAATTGTAACTTTCAGATTTTTTGACAGCAGACTGGATGATAAAAGCTTCTCAACCGAATAATAACAGGCATTTCCCATATTTATTCTGTGTTTAATTTCCTCCCGAGTATCACTTATATTTGTTACTGTTCTCCACCTCTTCAAAAGATAAATTTCCAATTTTTATATTTCCATTTCGTACAATATTCTCGTCACGAGACCTAATCATATACTTTGTCTTTTCGGGATTTACTTCCAAACCTATCTCTTTACTTGCTTCCAGTAAAATTCCCATGTTTTCCCTAATCGTTTGTGGATTTTCTCCTAACATATTCACTGCATCAGCATAGACAAGCAACTGATGTAACCCGTCTCTTTATTCATTTATATATTTCATCCGTATTTATTTTGTATATTGACATTACAAAACAATATGAATGTCATCTTCTCTATGTCCACATAATGGGCACGTGCCTTGAGGTATATTACCTTTATGAATCTTATATTGGCATTATATTTATATTATTTTATTAATTTACTAATTACTGTATTTGAATATGTTTATTTTAATAACGTACCATTTATAGTTGGGTAGATGTCAAACACATCTTCAAACTTTTAAGAATCAATATAACATGAATGTTAAGTAGTGATGGCTATGAAAATTACTGAGAGTAAAAAATTATTGAAATGAAAAACCGTACTACGAGGAATTGATCCTAAAGTCTACAGCACGCTAATCTGGGATTAAATTCACGATGCTACCCTGGCTTATGGAATAAAATCTGCAACCGAGTCTTTCTCAATAATCTGACCACAGCACAGGTTTGGAGAGCAATATAAAAACGACTGGCCGTGTTCAACCATGATTGGGGTTTATTATGAGTAGTATCGACTCGCCAATCGTTACGGAATTATGAGTTCCATTAAAATTTAGCATTTTCCCGATCCCTATATTCCTTTGTTAGAAACGGTTACATTAAGTTGGATAAACTCTCACTTTCCTTTCTTTGCTATTATACGGCATGCTTCATAACATGTGAGACCCACTTCATCGGTGGACAGGACATAGAAACGAGGAAAATACACTGCTCCACCTACTTAGTAGAATGCGTTTGAGTTTAAATAAAGCAGCAAAACAGTACAATGTGGTCTGTTCTTGTGACGAGAATATAAGCCCCCCGCATATCGGTAAGGCATCATGTCACAAACGCATACATGTCTGAGTATTCCTTACAAAGTAAATATTATTCAGTGCCGTGAAAACGTCTCAAATATTGCTAGAGAGTTTAACCCCTTCAGTCCGGACTTTATATTTAAAAAAATGAAAAAAAAAAAACTGGTCACACAATCGTTCTGGGGATCTAAAAATCCCAAAACAAGACTTGACAGAAATTAATAATTTTGGGGCAATTTTGACCCTTGGGGGCCCCAAAAATGTTTAATTTTATTTTTAATTCAGATATAGAAACGTTTCAAAAATAATATTCTCCATTTCCATCACACTGGATTTTTCGAAATATTTAAAAGTATCGAAGACATTCCAAAAAAGAAAATGTATAATGTATCGGTACATCAGGCCTGAAGGGGTTAAGGTAATATCTATCTATCTATCTATCTATCTATCTATCTATCTATCTATCTATCTATCTATCTATCTATCTATCTATCTATCTATCTATCTATCTATCTATCTATCTATCTATCTATCTATCTATCTATCTATCTATCTATCTATCTATCTATCTATCTATCTATCTATCTATCTATCTATCTATCTATCTATCTATCTATCTATCTATCTATCTATCTATCTATCTATCTATCTATCTATCTATCTATCTATCTATCTATCTATCTATCTATCTATCTATCTATCTATCTATCTATCTATCTATCTATCTATCTATCTATCTATCTATCTATCTATCTATCTATCTATCTATATATCTATCTATCTATCTATCTATCTATCTATCTATCTATCTATCTATCTATCTATCTATCTATCTATCTATCTATCTATCTATCTATCTATCTATCTATCTATCTATCTATCTATCTATCTATCTATCTATCTATCTATCTATCTATCTATCTATCTATCTATCTATCTATCTATCTATCTATCTATCTATCTATCTATCTATCTATCTATCTATCTATCTATCTATCTATCTATCTATCTATCTATCTACCTATCTATCTACCTACCTATCTACCTACCTATCTACCTACCTACCTACCTATCTATCTATTTATTTATCTATTTATTGTTGTATTATACAGATGGATATATATTCTAGGAATTAAAATTAATTTCTATTAACATTCGCATTTTTTAAAATGAATTAACAACTCTTATATGCCCATTCCCGTATAATCGATTTTTTTATTGTCCGTATTATTATTATTATTGTTATTATTATTATTATTATTATTATTATTATTATTTCACTTTCATTCCCTACCTAAACATGATGCTTGCTGATTGCAGGGGACTTGCTCCGACTTTTATATATATCGTAAATAGGTAAACCTTAACTTTCCGTATATCGACGGATCAGTGTATACACATTTATGCCATATGACTTGTTGCAGAGTTAAAGCTTGAGCATCGAATTTTGTCAAAGTCCTGTTTGAGTGTGGTCGTGGTTCACAAGAGGAAACTTCTTCGCGCAATTTTCGTGAACGCATTAACAGAAGGTACTCGTGGTGCTTGTAATAGAGTAGTCATTAGGCTGCTATAATTACGTCCAGGAAAATTGGTGTCCGCTGTCGATCACCAAACGTTAACATTTATTCTTTTTATGCAGTAGTCTTTAGTGTAATATTTTCAGTTAGATTTTCTAAAGTTAGTTAATTTTATTTACGGATGATTTTAAGTATGATGAACATTTGTCGTTATCAAGTTAGGGTAGAATGAGTACCAATCCGTCGCCTTCCCAATTTGAAAAAATTGACAATCTGCCACAATATCATAACCACATTTTCCATATATATAGCTACAATGGGTTATAAATCGACTCCTACAGGTTGTTGTTGCCGTTTCGTAATGTATTACCTGTAAATTGCAGTAATCGAAAGTGTTGGATCTGCATACGTACATTTGCAATAACTTATTTTCTGGAATCATGCACGCGTTTACTAGCCACAGCTAAAGATTCACGAAATTCCGCTGCATATAATAACAGTTAGCTACACAGCAAATGGATTCGTTCATCAAAATATTAATAACTAAAGGAATAGTAAATACATTTTCTTTTATTAGTCCAAATTCAGCTAGAGGATAGTCCAGGCATTTTAACTGCTGGCTCTGTGACGTCACACGTCTCTGCTCTCGAATTCCTTGAGAGGGGAAGCTTACAACGCATTCCGAATCTCACGAGGGCGGTGGATATCAATGACGTCACGCTGCAGCGAAATAGGAACAAAATAGCTGGAAGGTACATTGGCTATCATGGCGGCTGTACAAGTTGTATGTGCTACACTAGCAAGATTTTGTGAAATTTCCATACTGCCGTCTCGTTCAAAGAAAAGAGAGCATAAACAATAATTTCTTGAACTAGTAGTAATAACTGGTCCTTTGACATGTTCGCTCTTAAGACATTAACATATTATTTTTACGTTGTGCTCATTACAAACAATACAGCAGAACCAAAGCAGAACACACCGCCATGACACAACAGTGCACGATGTCATTCGTCTGCTAATTCCCGCCCTCTACAAGAACCAATCAGATTCACTGATGGATACTGCCACCACCTCTGAAAGCTGATGGAACCGGTGCGACAGCAGTGGAGCATCAGTGACGTCATCGTTAAAATTCGTAACACCGTGATGCCATCAGATTCCTGAGCGCTGAGATTCGGAATACGCTGTTTGGTAAAAAAGCGAAGTAGCAGTGGAAGAGATGGAGATGTCTGAAAAGCGGAGACCAAAATTACCCTCCCTCACGTGCTCTACCAGCTCTACTCCGAGAAGGGAAACGCGTTTCGCCATCGCAGTCTGGCCACTTGGAAATGACTGGGGTAGTCCTTCACAATGCTGGATGTTCATACTAACGTCTGGGACTTCTTTCGTAAAAGTTAATAGTCTTATAATATTAGTGATCGACTTGTTATCTTGTCTAATTTTACAAGGTTGTGTTTCTTAAAACTACTACTGGACATCCGCTTGCTGTTTAGCAGCCATGTTAATTCGCGCTATATGAACTGCTGCTTACTTGTTAAATGACATCACGGGAGTTGTAAGAAGGCTCTAGTCATACAAGTATACGATTAAATTTTATGAAACAGAAATTGAAGGGTTCAGAGCCATAGTGGGCTAAGCGCCATATATTAAAAACGGAGAAAAAATGGTTAATATTAAGTGTATATCATAATTCAATGGAATATACAGCAGGTAATATAAAGTATGCACTCCAAAAATACATGATATGTTACTCTTCATTAAGCAATGGATATTTATTTCATTTTAACCCTCCCTTTCTCAGTTTCTAATAAATGGCGCTTGGCCCATTTTGGCTCTGAACCCTTCAATTACAAAAACTTGTTGCTTGTAGCCATTATACTATTAACTTGTTGCTTGTAGATTTGTAACTTTTATGAAAAAGTCTCCTGGTAAGGGGACAGGATGGTATTTTTTGGTGAAAAATGAGTAAATTAAAAAAAAAATAATTCTTTAAAATATTCTGTGATATGTGTGGAATGCATGCATAACATTTTGTGGGTATTTTTGCCCTTATCGGGTGTTGAGACGTCATTTTTAAACTTCCTGCGCTATGGATTTTTAAATGACACGCCCGCTTTTTTCGATTTCCAGTAACTTCATTTTTTTGCTACATTGTCAGAAAAAAATTGGATATAATATCTGAACCATTAAAGATACATACATGAAATTTAGAACACATTATTTAGACTATTAGGAAAATTTTCTCTGTAACAGAATTTTAATTGACTTCATTTTAAAAATACGTCCGTTTGTTTGCAAGAAAGGAAACCAGAAAATTGTTATTAAATTTTAATTGTTTATTTTACAAACGCAGGGACTAATATCAAAATTCTGTTATAGACAGTTTGTAGAACATGCTTTTGCAAATGCATCGCAAAAACTGTTTGAATCTATCTTTAAAAACAGTTTAGATATATGGGTTTTAGTACAATCCTGCATTGGGTATATTTTTTTTTCAAATTTGGGCCCCCAAATAATTTTTTTTTCAAAATATTTTTATTTGGTTGAGTTGCTACAGCTATGAGCTCTATACATACAAAAAATTAATATTTTACACCAAGTAGGAAAAAATTAAAAAAAAATACCATCCTCTCCCCTAAACAATAACAAGGCTTGGTGAGGTGTTAGGACTTCATGGCAATAAAGAGATGAGATGAATTGTGGGACCGTGTCCAGAATTACTGTCAGTTGGGAGGCAGAAAGGAAATTATTTACATGTCAAATAGATTTACCCTGGCGTTCAAGAATAAATATCATTCAACAATCTAGAACTTGGTGAAAAAAGTGAGAGAAACCGGTTCATTTGTAAATAAAAAAAGAATATAAATCATGATCTAATTTATTAAAACTCGATTACAGACTACAGACTAGGACAGTCTCCCACAAAATCATAAAAACATTTGATTAATATACGGCGTATATTACGTGAGATGTTTTACACCCCGCTGTCGCGGTAAAGGCTTTTAATATTCTTCCCCTCAGTTATTGGTTTTAATGAGGGAATATTTTAGCCATCTTCCGTATAACCGTCAACATAAATAACATATGATAGGCTGCGCTTGTAATTGCCTGTATTTACCGTGTTGCGCCGTGGAGTCGAAGAGACTGCTTCTTTTATAACTCGTGACATCGTCTGGATCAATTCCGCGGACCAGATCGACAGAGTATGAAAGAACTGGGGAATGTTGCCGGCTTCACGTCATATTCCATTTTCGTCAGTATACTCCGGAACGTGTCATAAAAATATTACATTACCAAATGTTAAAATAAATTGTATGGTATATGCCTAGCCAAAATGCACTAGCAAAGAAAGGGCTTTGAAGAAACGAGAGAAAATGAAACATCTGAGTACAAGAGACATAAATCGAGACTTCCAGAATGTTGAAGAGAATAAAATTGCCAATATTTGCGCTTTGGAAATCTCACTGAGAAACGTATGTGGGAACTGGAAGTCTTAATATTTCTTAGAGCGTTATGCGTATTGCAATGGTTAACATATTAGTTATTATGCAAATCAAATCTTTCAGGTAAGGCTCCCTGTAAAGCAGATTTGAATAATTTCAAGGGAAAAATTGCTCCTGGGCCGGGTATCGATCCCGGGACCTCTGGTTAAACGTACCAGCGCTCTACCACTGAGCTACCCGGGAACTCCACCCGGCACCGTCTCAATTTTTCCCAGAGACCCACAACGAGTGCACTCGTTGTGGGTCTCTGGCGTTTCGTCAGCCCACGCGAGTTGTGTGGATATAAAGGGAAAAGTTGAGACGGTGTTGGGTGGAGTTCCCGGGTAGCTCAGTGGTAGAGCGCTGGTACGTTCAACCAGAGGTCCCGGGATCGATACCCGGCCCCGGAACAATTTTTCCCTTGAAATTATTCATATTAGTTATTACATCCGAAGCTGATTGGCATAAATCCTTCTCAGGCAATGAGGTTTTGTGAAAATAAACATTACAGTATAACTCGGATTTATTCAGAAAGGAAATAAAAGAATTCATTAATTACAAATTACACATTATTTATTACAGATATTTAGCTTGACTTCCTCCGGAATGGAAATAAATGTCAGAAGCTCTTGTGCCATAAAGTTCTGCGATATGAAATAGAACCAATGGAATGGAATTTAACTGAGGGGGGCACGGATGGCCCAGCACTGCGACCTGTTGAGATCTATTGCGCTAACCCTCGATATGGAATGAGTTGTGTGCCACAGATCCCCTACGCGCACCAACCCAACCACATGACTCCCTTAACGACCGGTCCCTACAGCCGACAGAACTCCATAATCCATTCCTGCTTCGGCAACTTCCCCCAAGGCCCCCATGTCGGTCCGAGGCGAAACTCTTCCCTCGAGTAAGTCCGCCTCGGGTGCTCGTTGCAGAAGCCATCCGCTTAACTACATTCCACGGAGGCCGGTCGATAGAGTCAGCAGCTTCGGGATGCAGCCTGTAGAGTGATTTGAAAATCCAGAAACGGGATGATGAGGAAAGGTTGATGGGGGAGGAAAGGAAGTGGCGAAGATGAGTAGGGTTCCAATCGCCTGATAAACTTACCTGACATTCATTCATAGGAGTGAGGGGAAAATCCCGAAAAAACCTAGTCAGGCAACTCGTCATGACCGGGAATCGAACCCGGGGCCGCTGGATTCCGAGTTAGACTCGCTAACCCCTCAGGGACAACGGTGGACTAAATAGAACCTAAATCTGCTTCCAAAATGTGAAGGCTCCATGAAAATTTTATCGGCTTTTCTTTTCTCCCATACATAGTGAACGCATGCGAATCTTATACAATAAGGGAGTTCAAAATTTTATTTCAGTATCTATACGTCTTAAAAGTACTTCTCAACTTCGTTAAGTTTGTCGTAACGTAAGTCTTCTAAATCCGTTTCCATATAACGTGCAGATTTTTTTTATAGAAATTCATGACGTTACGCATGCAATTCATATTGCGAAACAGACTCTGCCTTCAGCACTGATTTCTCTTTACAAGTTATTTTTTCATTAATGATTCTGAATGTAAAAATAATTAAATTTTACAATTATCGCAAAAAATTAGCAAAAATATTGTATTACTTATGTATTCATCTCAAAACGGCAGAATTTATTAACACACACGTATTATGAATAAAATAGAGATGAAAACACTTTAAATATTCAAAACTGTAAAAGATATCAGCGAAACCAGTTTTTCCCTGCACTGATTGTACACCTTAAATTTGAAAATACAATGATCCTTAACAATAAAAGTTTTTTGGATTAAAAACTGATTATTAATGTAGAAGAATTGTCCAATCACAATGCCAAATTCAGCGCAAAATTGATGGGGATATGTAGAAATTAAATTTTGAATTTTACTAAATATGTACTAGCGAAAGAAATACGTAACCTCTTTAGAGGAAAATAAAGAAATGGAAAAAATATCAACCAAATAAGATTAACGGACAGCCATATTCTTAAATTAATAGTCAAGTACAGATTTGTCGGAAAGATGAACACCGATAGACCAAGGGAAAATTGCATTCAACAAAACTATCAAAGCTGTGTTAGACATTAGGCCTATAGATGTCATACTTGTGAATAATGATGGTTTTCAATGTACGGAATTTAATAGTCATTTAGATAGGGTGTATCAATGTTTAGAACACATTTATCTTCACACAAATTACTTGAATATAGGCATATGTTTCTTTTCAGCGGACATGCATGAGTGACAATTTGATAGCCTTTCTGCAGGGTGTGTCTCTCATCGTGGAGTGATGACCCGTTGTGACGTATTCTGTCGCCACATGGAAATAATGAACTAAGCCTCCATGCACTTCCTGTTAATTCTCTCTCAGTGTCTAGGTACCCTTCCTGTCAAATGATTATACATACATTATCAATGTATACCTAAAGGAATATGTAGTACCAAATATATAAAACTAACGTAAATTTTTACTATTTTCTGAAGAAAATTTCGTATCTGTTTTCGCTCTTTAAATATAAGAAAATCATGTACGAACTATTAAATGGCCAGATATATCTTTGAATACTGAAAAATAGGTGAAATTCAATCTTTTTTCTCAGCAATAAATAAATCTGAAGAGCAGTTTGGCTTCAGGAATGGAAAAGGTACGAGAGATGCAATTAGACTGCTACGAACAATCGGCGAAATATACCTAGAGAAGAATAAAGAAGTGTATGTAGTATTTGTGGACCTAGAAAACGCTTCTGACAGAGTGGATTGGAATAAACTGATGGGGATCCTAAAGAAAATAGGTATGGATTGGAAAGTAATCTTTATATGAAACAACAAGTGAATGTAAGGATAGGAGAAGAAATGTCAGAAGGAAGTTAAATTGGGAAAGGAGTACGTCAAGGATGTCCTTTATCACCACTCTGTTTAACATCTACTTGGAGGATTTAGTAAAGAACTGTTTTCATACCATGGGAGGAGTGACAGTAGGAGGAAGAAGAAGTGCATAAGATTTGCTGATATGGCGTTTTTAGCAGAAGAGGAAATGATACTAAAGGATTTACTACTGGAGCTGAATGACAGTTTTGAGCAGAATGGGATGAAGATAAAGGCAAATAAGACGAAGACCATGATCATAGGAAGAAAAATACAGAAGATAAATTTGCGAATTCTAAATCAAACAGTAGAGCAAGTGGACAGCTTCTAATACTTGGGATGTACCATAAGCAGTAACGTGAGCTGCTGCCAGGAAGTCAAAAGAAGGATAGCAATGGCCAAGAACGTTTCTAATAGAAAAAGAAGCATTTTCTGCGTATCTCTGGAGAAAGATCAAAGGAAGAGCATTGTATGGAGCAGAAACATGGACATTACGACGAAGTGAAGAGAAGCGAATAGAACCATTTGAAATTTGTTATGGAGAAGGATGGAGCATGTGAAATGGACAGAGTAAGAAACTAAGCTGTGTTGGAAAGAGTGGATGAAGAAAGAATGATGCTGAAACTGATCAGAAAGAGGAAAAGGAATTAGCTGGCCAGTGAGAAGAAACTGTCTAATGAAAGATGCACTTGAAGGAATGGTGGACGGGAGAAGAGTTCAGAGCAGAAGAAGATATCAGATGATAGACGACATTATGATATATGGATCATATGCGGAGACAAAGAGGAAGGCAGAAAATAGGAAAGATTGGAGAATGCTTGGTTTGCAGTGAAAGACCTGTCCTTGGGCAGAGCACTAAATGAATGAACCTTTAAATTTTATAGGCTTATTATTTGCTAATTCTGAAATGTTGTATATATTAATATTCTCAGATTTAATAAAACTATTACCGTTAGGGATAATTAACAATACAAACTAGCACTCGAAACTTGTGTTTATTGCAACGTTTCCGTGATATCACGAAAAGTTTTTAAGATATTGCAGTAAAATTTTGCGTGCAAATTTATTTCATACTTTGTAAACAAGAGTACATTTAATCATTGGTTTAACACTTATAGTTTATTTTTGTATATTTTGACCTAATAAAATGAATGGACTTTAAAATATAAATTAAAATAAAATATATTTGTACTGAAGTTGTTTCAAAGATTGTATATGTATAAGATGTTGTTTATATAACTTCAGAAATAATTAGAAAAAAGAATAACCTAGAAATTGATATTTGTGGAAATTATCAGGGAAACGGCATTTCAATGCACAAAATGGAACTGCCATTTTCTATTGCTAATCACCGTAGCAGTGGGCCTAAGGGTTTTACGGAATCTGAAAATAGTATACAATTGCAGAAACAGCGAATCTTACATATAAAATTTAAACATTACAGAATTATTGATTGCGGAGAAAAATAAATATATTTTATCGCCTATTTTTCGGTATTCAAAGTTGATCTTACTGTACCCCTGAAGACACATACAACAGAGAGAAAGCGAACTAATGTTTCCTTTATCTCAGCACCAGAATCTAGTGATTGAAAATGTTCATCTTCCTAAAAATATGAAGATAATTCTTTCTATGAAGAGAAATACTTCATTAGGGCATCGAGAAATGAGAATTTATATATAGAATTACACAAAATATAGAATGATTTTGAAATCTTGTAGGTATCTTTTTTAAAAAGCAAGTTGATAGAGAAATGGTATTAACTTATAACTTTTTCATAAAAGAATGAGCTTGAGTATGTACTCTTTCTAGGGGTGCCAGAGTGATTTTTGTATAAAAAAAAAAGCAATAACATTTATTATTATTACTATAAATTGCCGCTGCTGCTACTCCTACTACTATTATAAGCCAGCCAAGTTCCGATTACCGACGGCAGGAGTCCGAAATGCTGAGCTCGTTGCAGGTTTCCTGTTTGTAACGATAGCAGCGACCTCACCTCCAATCGGTAATAAGAAGTTGGTGGGCCTATACTATTATTATTATTATATTCACATACATAATAAATTTTAAATCATTGAGTTAATAATTTCCTCCCTTACATTCCTCTTTTCTAGGGATGTACAGCATCCGCCACAGAATCTTTTGGAATATGTTTAAATATTTTCAAGCTTCCACAGTGACCTCTAATAACTGGATCCATATGTCAAACCATTTACAGTTCTCAATCTTCTTAGTGCGCTGAAGTAATCACTATTACGTATATCAACAGCAATACTGAATAAGAACAATTATTCGCATTTTTACAGGCAATATAATTGCTTTACTCTGTGAATTAAAAAACCCACATTAACTCAATCGAGAATAAATTTATTTATTTATTTATTTATTATTTAAATTTAAATATACAGAATATAATTACTACAACAAGAGAAACAGAAATAAAATAATACAATCAATATAAAAAGGAGATACAAAATTTGAGGACCGAATGAGCAGCGCTCGTGTTCGGTCGCAGTTCAGATATATTATTAATAGGTCTATAAGAGAATATACAAAATAAAATAAAATTGGAACTAAAATTAAAATTACAGCTATAGTGAAATTATATAATGTAATATATTAATATAAGAGGAATATGGCAAATAAAATAAAATAAAATAAAATAGGAACTAAAATGAAAAGTACAGCGGCAATGAAATTATATAATACAATATTAACATAGAGAAGAATAATATCGTCCGTGAATAAAGGACAGTTTATGAAAAAATATTCAAAAATTATAGAATGCAAATATAATATAGGCTGATTAATTCATACACATAGGCTATACATTTATTTAATCAAATTGAAGACAGTAACACGTTTCTAATTTTCTTGTTACATGTTAGTGGGTTACATGTAAGAAGTTCTGGGTGTAATTTAGCTAAAGAATTGTACAATCGAGGGCCAAAATGTATTATTTCATTTGAAATAGCAACAACAGTCGAATAACTCAGGGATTTCTTTGAAAGTAGACTAATTTTTCCTAACTTTAAAATAACTCTATAGAAAAGAATGTTTATTATTTTACATGTGTTAAATTTAAATTATGTAATAATAGCTAAATACCTAAATATCTTTTGCGTACAATATAATATCCAGAATCAGTCACAGAAAACAGAAGAAACAGTGACGAAATTAAGTTAGAAATCGGATTAAAAGTGACGAATTTTCTTTCAAATAAGGCTAGAATTCCTACGAGGGTAGGAAACGTGGAACATCTGTGAGAAGAAAAGATGTGAAATCGAAGATCATTAGGGTTATGGGATTGATGGCAATCTACAGAGAGGAGACTTGGACGATCTCTAAAAGAATAAACAAGCGTGATGGAAAGCCTTAAGGAAGGGAGGAACGGAGGGTGAGCACATCAAAGAAATGACAGCACGACGGGTAAGAATCTCTTAAAATGTCGACTCGAAAAAGATAAAAAGCTATGAATAAATGAGGCTAGAAAGAGAAAACGAATAAAAATAATCACGTTAGAGGGAAAAGAATATTGGAACAGTACCCTGAGAGAGAAAATGTGAAAGAAATTAAAAATGAAGAAGGAGATTCATAAGCAAGGATAACAAGGTAAAGAAAGAGAGAAGCATTAAGTATTGGATTGAAGCTGCAAAGTAGAAAAATGAAGCGTGTAATGTACAACAGTATTATATTACAAGGAAAGGGGCCAGAAGGACAAGAAAATTAGTGATCCAAACACGAAGAAGAAGTAATATATTAGATTGAGATTATATTCTAGAAGAAGGCAGAAATGGGTAAAATTTAATCAACTGCTCTAAAGAGAAAGGAAAGAAAGAATATTTGTTTATGGTGATAATGGAGAAGTAAACCAAAGACCCTTTGAATTTACATGTTTAACAGCAGGAATATTACGCCAATGAATTAAATATTTTGGGACTGTGTTACATAAATAATAATAAATATTCTCAGAGAAAACCCTCCAATGGTTTCCCTCCGAAGAAGAATAAATTTATTTTATTCCTGTTCTATGTCTTCATCTAGGAGTATTTGGACAAACATTTGCCCTAGGTTAACCAACTTAGCCGTCTTGGATAATGTTGGTGATGCATCTATGTTGTATCATTATAGTCATTATCGTAATTAATTGAAACAAAAATATGTTTTAACAAATCTTTTGACTATCCCTCAGTACTGTTATATTCTGAATTTAAAATAATTCATATCCATCAAATTTATAACAATTATTATTTAGTAAACTGTCCTAAGACGGGTCTAAACCTCACAAGTGAACCAACAAGGAACAACGTTTGAGGCAACTAGGCCAGGAGATAATGGGATAGGGTAGCCAGTTCCTTTCCATTAGGGCAGGGCTGGGCGTCGAGTGCGGATCTAGACTCTAAACGGGGACGCTTAATATTCATTCGTCACTGAATCAACGCTGCGCGGTGTTCGGCGAGGAAGAAAGGGGATGAAGAGAAATCATATGACTCCCCGTGAGAGAGTAGAATCTGCTCTTGCTGCCCAGCCCTTCCTTGGGGTGACCAGACGTCCTATTTTGTCCGGACATGTCCTCCTTTTTAGACTTTTGTCCGGGGTCCGGACGGATTTAAAAAAATCAAGAAATGTCCTCCTTTTTGTAACTTGCATGCCTGATATTTTGAAATTATCTGATTTGACGCATTTTTCAAGTAATTTGCCTGTAGGTGGCAGCAGCTTCGACGGAATATACTCTTTGTCAACGATCATATTCTCTTTGCTCCTTCTTGTTACGGTCGTTTCTCAGAGTCCTGATCAAATGTATAACAGACTGCTGAGCCATATAGGCCTTATGGGCTCTGAAGGCAACTACTTTTGTCAGTTTCACTATGTTGTCATCCAGCGACAGTAGAAGAAGTCACGTTATAACCCCCATTTTAATTGACTGGAGCGACTGTACTTCAATCTAGTGGTCGTTACTAATCGATAGTAAATCGAGAGATTGAGATGCGAATGTAAATCTAAATATATATTTTTTCTATCCCCTTTAATATTTATAGTTCCCTTGACTTTTCATATGTAGCTACCTGAAAAAGCAATATTATAATAGTACATTATGCAACGACCCTATAATGGTAGTAATTAAGACGCGAGTTTCATAATTATCATACGAGCGTTTTAATTACCATTATAGGCAAGTTTCATACGACTTTCTATGATCGACCATATTTCTAACTTGAAATTATTCATAAGTATTCATGTTATTCTTATCTGACTGAGGAGCGGAACTGACCTCGTGCAATATCTCGTAAATTGTAAGATGTTCGCAGACGCGAAAGTATTTATTTTTTCCGAGAAAGAAATGTCATTGACCTTGATATAATCTAGAGAGTAAAATAAACAATCTTGATATAACCTTGAAATTGATTTAGACATTGAAAAACGAGATGACAAATTGAATTTATTTGAATATTATTTACAATTAACGCTAATTATTATAGTAACAGAACATAACCTTCTGCGACAGTATTGGATTTCCAGCCTCCGTGACGTTTCGCTAGTTGTCTTTCGATTGCATATCCGAGAATAATCGATACTTGCGCTTTCATATTGCTACAATGGTGTTTTATGATTGGTGGAACACCTGAACTTTAATGAATAGGTGTACTTTAATGAGGTCCATTAAATGGCTGCTACCAGGTGTATAATTATTACATTTCGGCATGGTCGAGCATGAAGTTTTTTAAATAATTATTTTGCAATAAAATAGCTGATATTGGCAAGCTCGTGGTCTAGACAACACAGGGGTCTTCTCTGGAGCTCTAGTTCCCCTGGCATCCAACATCTCACCTCATCTAATCGAGTTTGTAACGTAGACCAGCCTCCTATGTCGCACTCTGGTCTATGCAACTAGTTTGATAAGGATGACTGACGAACAGTCAAGTACCTGCCATTAGGAAAAGAAAACCTTTGGTTGAATTACATTTTTCCGAAGTCACTGTTCAAAAAACCATTTTTTCGCAACACTAGTTTTAGTAGGTTATTTTCCTACGCTGTATCAGCATCTCAGTTTATTTAGCATCTGAATGAGATGAAGGTAATAATTCCGGTGAAATAAGTCCGGGATCCAGCACCGAAAGTTACCCAGCATTTCCTCATATTGGGTTGAAGGAAAATCCAGGAAAAAACCTCAACCAGGTAACTTGTCCGACCGGGATTGGAACCCGGGCCACCTGGTTTCGCGGCTAGACGCGCTAACCGTTACTCCACAGCCAAAACCACTATTCCGAAACCATATTCCCGTATGTAACTTTGATCGAATGGATATTATGCAGATTTTAAATTGTTAGAAATGTTTTTAGTCAATGAAGATATTATTGTAGGCCTACATGTGGTAAAGTGGGTCAAAATTGTAATGAATATATTTGTACTTTATCAGTGTTGATAACTGTTTATGATATTGTCATAAATGTATTGGTTCACTAAACTTCTCATTCACGTTTTTTCCACAACATAAAAAAAGATTTCATGTACAAGCACAAAGACGAAAACAATTGCTGGCAGCACAACAATATCGTAACAGAATGATCACTATGATATACCGAAACTGTAAACTGGAGAACAAAATTCTACAGTTTTTATACGTGCTAGATGTAATTTGACCCTTTTTATATCCCTTAACTTTATTTGCAGTTATTGAATTTACATTGGCCATGATAAATTTCACACTATATAAATTCTCATCAGTTTGTAGTAACTAGGGCTGAAGAAAAGTATTGATATCAGGGTAGTAAATAATTCCTATGTACTGTACATTGTTTACAAAATGCGTCGCGTTGTTAGGTGTTTCTACTGTCTCTAAGGAGCAGAGAGAGTGAACATCCGACTCTCCTCACTAGTACATCTGCTTGAGTGACGTGAGGTTGTATCAGAATGCCGAAACAAAAAACCAACAAAGAACAGATAATAGGAGGAATGAATTCAGAACATGGGGAAATTGTGTTTGACTTAATTTATAATAATGTTTTTTTGTAAATTTAACAAGTTAATTAATTTGAAACATAAGTAATCCTGTGAATGTAAACTGTATTATGAGTTCATTCATACGGAGCGGACTGTACAAGCAGCCGCTACAGTTAGTCGCGCGTACACACAAACATTTTCTAAACACAGAGCTCTACGTACGATACAGCGTAGCCTATAATCAATACTTTTTTCAGCCTTAGTGATAACTTATTAAAATTGTACAGAGCCAAAAATTAAATATTTATTATTAAAACTTAGCAAACAAATTTTTCGAGAATTTTTAGATTAGTGAAATCAGTATTCGAGAAAATTCTTTCGGGAAACTGAATTCAGAAGAAAGTCTTTCGAGAGAATGAATTTTCGGGGAAATGTCCGGGAATCTCATTAGACATCTCGCAAATAAGAACTTTCCTAGAGATGGAAATAGTAATATGCGTTACAAGAACGGTATGTTGAAGTTTTCATGTTCGAGGAAAAGTTTGAAAAAGCGAAACGTAGTTGAGCTTTTTTAATTTCCGAGAATTGAAAGAAAACATACCGCTCGTGTATCGTACATTATTTTGTGCGAAAATCGTTTATTACATACCTGAAAGAGGAATTCCTAATTAATTGCAATGAAATCTCCATTTTGGTTTCTGTTCAATGACTGCAAATTTGCAAAACAAAAATATCTATCTTCAACATTGTTGCTTTAAAATGTTTTCTGTGTTTACTATACTCCATCATGCCGTGATATACGTCTGTCTTCCCCCCCCCCCCAGTGTATAAATGCGAACTTAAAACAAACGGTAAGGTTATGTAATGATTTATTTTTTTTTATATTTTAACAATATTATTTATATAACATATTGCAGTAATAACATCGGCATATGGAATCTTTTTGATTTTTTTCCGCTTCCTTAATGTTACTTACATCACGAATGCAGTAACTTTAGTGGAGTTGTAGAGTTTACTTAATTTTTGCAAATATTTCAAAACAATAATTAACAGTGCAATTTAGGTGAAATTGCAGTGGTAAGTTTCCAATTTATAATTATTACTATATTGAACGTCTCTAAAAATAATATGTTAAAAGCCTAAAACAGTAAAATCAATATGTCACTTAAGCGGTAAGAAGAGGGAAATTGTTATGTGTGTTAGGTTGGGAATACTGAATGTGGAATTTCACACTTTCCGCGGATTGGTTTTGTGCGGAAACCAAGCACATACGCACGATCTCGCATAAATGTATTTTGTAAGGCGTGCAGCTCGTAAATCCGAAGTACAAAAACTGTCAAATAAGATCGCAGGGGACATGGTGTAAATGAACAAAGATATTCTGTAGCAGAATACAATACAGAACAAAAAACTCTAATGGATTGGCCACGTCAGAAGAATCACAAGATACATTACCGAAAAGACTACTGTTGTGTACGACAGAAGAACAAAGACGCAGTACAAGACCTAGAAGAAATTAGAAATACAGTACTTACGGACTTGATGAAGAGGTCTGGAATGATAAGTTTATTTATTTTATTTTATTGGGTTATTTTACGACGCTGTATCAACATCTAGGTTATTCAGCGTCTGAATGATATGAAGGTGATAATGCCGGTGAAATGAGTCCGGGGGTCCAGCACCGAAAGTTACCCAGCATTTCTCGTATTGGGTTGAGGGAAAATCCCGGAAAAAAACTCAACCAGGTAACTTGCCCCGACCGGGAATCGAACCCGGGCCACCTGGTTTCGCGGCCAGACGCGCTGACCGTTACTCCACAGGTGTGGACTGGAATGATAAGACTGTATGGTATTTGGGAACAGAAGAAAGTGTTAAGATAGACTGTAATAACAATAGCCTATATGATGTTCAATTCATCCATTCTTTCATAGTTTTAGTTTTCTGCCCAAGAGCAGGAGTTTATGTCACAATATTTTTTTTTATATCCCGCGTAATGGGGAAGAATAAATTAAAATTGAAGGATGAAGGAAAGAAATATGCAAATGAAGAAATAGCTCAGTAATGTAGTTGGAATTTAATGGAAGATATGAAATTAAAACAAAAAGTCCAACGAAGGTTAAGCTACTAAAATAAAAAGGCGAAACGGAACCAGAAAATATAAAGTGGAAGAAGAGAGACGACGCGCAATTACAACGAGTGAATTGCTTGTTGTTCCTGGAAGCTTCCTGCGTGTACTCAGGAGTGTGGGAAGTGACGGCTGTCGGCCTCCGGGAACACATGCCAGGAGGCGCTAATTGCTACGCCTCACGTCGATCACGGCCTCACATTGTTGTCATGTGTTAATTTCCTGTGCGACATGGCAACCCTGCCACATAATTAATTTAAGCGCAGCCCCACAACCCTGGCTTCTGATTGTTCTTATGCAGATGTCTGTTTTTACGCCACCCCACGAGCTGTCTTAATTTATCAGACTCTCATACTCGTCCTGTGATTGATATTCTGTTAAAAGCATACCTCTAATGGGAGGTTTTTGCTTCGATTCTCGTATAATTATGGTAATAGTGTTGCAGTCAGATACTGTTTACTTTTGAAAGGAAACATTAATGGAGGAAGATATAATTGCACCGCGTATTATGAAGTAAAATGGATCGCTACAAGCATCACTGTCACTTCTACCACTACTGTCACATCTTGTCATCATAAACGTCATCAACTTTTCACTAATTTAATATTACTATGACAAGGGCGTCTTCATTCCGCAGTTACACAATAATGTTACATTTTTAATACAAGCTATATTTTGGCTTTAATTTCGTTTCACTTAAGAAGAATGCCAGAAGCGAGAAGTTCTTCAAGAATATACAGAGTGTTTTCGAGGTAGTGTTACAAACTTTCAAGGATGATGGCGAAGGGCACATGTATCAATTTGAGATAAGGAACCCTGGTCCGGAAATGACCGAGTCGAAAGTTACAAGCAAAAATATTTCTGTGGAAATGAAATAATTTTATTCCTCTGTATACCTTATTTATGTGTATTTATCTGTACATCTTACACATACTGTATTCATCTGACGTTGTTTACGTTGTATACTTACAGTATTCCATTCAGTGCGCTGTCTGAGGGATGGGGACAGGAAACTACACTAAAGCAATGCAGATAGCGTAATGTGTAACGGACATGGTCGGTCCTGATATGCACGTCTGTAGACAGCAGTGTATGTGTACAAGTTGCAGTGTCCAGTCGATCAGTTCTACTGAAATGGAGGAGTACACGAGAGTGGAATAAGCAGATCTGATTTCGAATACGGATGAGCCAATGGGAACAGTAGACAAGATCACAGATTGTATCTGGGCAAGTACCCACGTAGGAGACATCCGGCCCATACCATTTTTCCATGACTGTTCCAAAGATTCAGGGAAGGAGGACACGTGGTGCCAAATTACAATTCCATTTCCACACAACTATTTTTGCTTATAACTTTCGACTCAGTCATTTTCAGACCATGGTTCCTTATCTGAAATTGATACATCTACCCTTCGCCATAATCCCTGAAAGTTTGTAACACCACCTCGGAAACATCCTGTATAATTGGAAACAACCCAAAAGAAGAAAGCGAGGAAGACCTCGACTCTCTCGGAATGACGGTGTCAGACAAGCAAAGCAGATCGATGTATGCAAGATGATAACTGGCAAGATAGAAGACAGTGGAAGCTTGGATGCGAGAGACGCCGTATGGTGTAGTTTCATTCACACCATCACCACCACCACCACCACCACCACTTCGTTACGATTCTAGACACTTTTGACATGTAACATATTATTATACCTACATTAATAGAAAAAAATGAAAGGATTTAGTAAAACGGAAATTACTCTGGTTGCCATGGAAATGCTTATATCACATTCGGTAAACCGTGGCTAACGAGAAAGACGGGCTATGGCGCGAATCAGAGTCATGTGGTTATCATGGTCTAATCATGGCCTCTTGACAATCGCTTAATATAAATACATGTTGAAAGTTCTAAAAACAAAGGAATTACAATATTAAACTAATGTTAAACTTGTATTTGGCCTGGTTATGACTAAGAATGTGACGTCGCGCCGTAACCTGTCTTTCTCGTTCGCCACGCGGTAAACACAGCAATGTGAACGAGTCCATTTCTACACACAAGCGGAGTTTGCATATATAATGTGTTCCAGAAGCCTTTACAAAAAATTTGAAGGATTGTAAATTAAGTCAAAACATTTTTTGTCAGGCAACTTAGGATCAGCGTCGTGTCCTTACTCCTTTACATGACGCTATAATCGGGGATGCTGTTTGTTCACCTGGTATAGAATGACATAAACTACATTGTACATAAGTTAAAAGAAATATTGTAAATGGGGCCTAGAAACCAATAGAGATAAAAAAAGTATCTATGTATTCGAATAGACCACGAGAATTTCAAATACATGGAAATAATTACATTAAAAGGTTTCTGAATTTAAATATTTGGGATTTAAAATTGACATTAATGGTACTTATAACAGAGAAATAGAACAACGAATCGCTCAATCCCGTAAGTGCTTTAAATTTTATAATATTGAGTAAACATACAGTATAGCTAAGAATATAACATTTCAAATACAACAACGAAATACTACATTTTGACTTATGTTTCCTGAGATCAACACTGGGAGTTACCCGAAGAGATAGACTACGTAATAAAGATATTAGAAACCAACTACAACAGGAGAATATAGTGGAAGAGATACAAAGATATCAGAAGCAATGGAAAGAACATGTGTTAAGAATGAGTCCTTCAAGACTTCCACGGCAAGCTTTTATTTACAGACCATTTGGAGGCCGAGACGTTGGGAGACCGGTGAGATGATGGAGTGACCAATTTGACTAAAAACATTTAATTAGCCTCGGAAGAGGTCGTAAAGGCCTAAACCGTGTTTAGGAAGAAGAAGAGAATAAGAAGAAGTTTTAGAAGTTTGGCAAATCCCAAATACGCTTGAAAATAAATTTGAAACAATGTTGAAATGGGCTTCATAAGACGTTCCTAAGGAATATCTTGCCGTGAGAAAATTAGAAATTAAATAATAAGAGAGAAAATGGGCGTGTTAAATAAAAAGGGCGTTACAGAAGAAATAGAAACCAAAGGGTTGAAATGGTGCGGACATATTCAGCGTATGAAAAATGATAGACTGCCTACATAGGCATTGATCTGGGTACCACCGGAGAGAAGTGGAGAGGGAAAGCCGAAGAGAAGTTGCCTTGAGAGAATCCTGAAGACTATGGAAAGCGTGTATATTAATTACTATCAACTGATACAAAGTGTCATCAGCATACTATGTCGTTTAATTTGTTTTATCATTATTATTATAATTATTATCATCATTAGCACCACACTTACTACGTGCCTGGTCGTCGTGTCAGAGTAGGAGGGCCTTATTAGATTTACACCTCGTCATGTGCTTACAGAACCGCATGAAAATATTATGAGTAGCTTGGGATTAACACAGCTGCATAATACATAGAGTTATCTTATCTGCCTGAACTACAGCAAAGGAACAGCAAGCAAGCAAGCAAGCAAGCAGTGTGCGATGTTATGCCGAAGCTGTAATTGGACGCTATCAAAATGACGATCGATCGATAACCGATAGAAGCAGCGCTGCGCTGCCAGCCAGTCTTTTGTCTTCATTCCAGATCATCCTTCACAAAGCGATTCGTGTTTTTAATCCAACCCCCTTATTACCAGATGGCGTTGGGTTCCGAGAAGAGTTGGCGGCAGCCATCCCAGTTTCCACGAATAAAGCTCTCAATTGTTCTATGACGCCATCAGTATTGTAACATCAGTGCTAAAATAATCTTATCTCGAATTTTCAGTACCACGCTTAATGAATACGCAGCTACAGATAACCACTGAAAAACATTATTTTATTCAAATGTTTGAGTCTCTATATAGTAATCAATATGTATTTATTTTGTACTGTTATAATTATCGTTGATTGCGTAACAAATCTCGTTAAAATTTTTATGTCACAGTTCGTAAAAAACAATTGCATGTTTCATTTTGACACGGAATATGTCTTTCCCCGCACGAAATATACACCCGTTCTGGGATCCATGGAGAAAAAAAAAAAAAAAACAGAATTTGTAATACTGTCCGACAGGAGTTACCTCGCTCTTTGAATACTTGAGCGAGTCCTGCCATTGTAGTAAGAGGCCTTTGTCCTTAGGGATTTTGCGGGCTTATTTCATCTTATATACAGCCGAATGAGATCTTATTCATTCATTTGCACAGCGTTGTGTCTTTGATGTAAAACAAATACCAAAGTTCTATAATTTTTATTGTAAGGTATAGATATACAGGATGATTCAATAAAAGCGTGCAAAAATTAAAAAGAAAATAGAGTATACTCTACAGAAGATTTACATGTAGAGAACTTGGGGTTTGTGAAGTGAGAATAAAGAGATATGAGATTACACATGTTTCTCGCCATCGTTTACTATTTCCCTAATTATCGACATTTATAAATTACTATTATTTACACTCGTTGTTTACATTTATTATTTACATTTATTTAAATTAATTATACACATTCATTTGAATTTTTAAATAATTATATCCACAGATTTTACAAATCTTATTTAACAATGTACTATTTTGTACCTCATAACCAGAGCTAGGAAGTTGGTACCAAAACTGTTAAATTGTGTGAGCTTGGACTGTATCTCTATCGAATGAAAAGTATCAACGTAACTCTCAATGTCAGTGAACCAGAATGACAAACATGTACAACCGGGTGGTAAACAAACATGTGCTCCAATCGTCCACTGTCTTAGAAAAAGAAAATAAGTGAATAATATAAAGAACAATAACTTGTAATTATAAACTTCGTAACACCCAATCTAAAATAATTTACCCTTACATATAAAAAAATAGCATGCAAAGTACACAATTATGATTCTAGCCTCATTATAACAAATAACAATTAACATTTTTCATTTTATCAAAAGAAATACTCATTTTATGTTAAAAAAAATAAAAACAAGATTTGTACTCCGAAACATTTGTTCTACGTTACAAGGAGTTACTGGAGCAAATCTGAAATATCATACACTGTTTTTTACTATCAGGTAAACAACAGCTTTGTGAATCTAATAGTGTATCTCTATGTGGCACGTAATATTAAACCATAATTATTTTCAAGAAAATCTTTCATTCCTATTGTAATGACAACTAGGAGGTTCGTATCGTAATTCCGATGTTGAACTTGGATTGTAAATTAGCAGCACGAGACGTGAACATTTAACGAAGAATAATCCGGGAATAAATAAACGTGTTACACACTACTGTTTGCATAATTATTTAATAACAGATGAGTTTACTTTTTTGGAATCATGCATAATATTAATATTACGTAAATAATACAATAATAACAGAATAGCTCACTTTGTTCAGAATCTAAAATATTAATTAACAATAATCTTCAAAGTATTCACAACTGTACATAGCTCCACAGAATGATTCTATGCGTTGTTTATGTGAACATACTATGTATTGTCTGTAACAAGCGGGAGCAGAGCGAGGCGCAGGTACTGTCCAAATTTCAAGAGAGGATCCCTGTGAGGGGAGTACGGTCCTTGCGGGGTAAGAGGAGAGAGTAAGCCAGTAAATCAGCGTTCTTGAAGGAGCAGGTGGATGGGAGTGATGTCATTGGTCGGTTGGAACAAACAAGGCTCAGTCAATGGCCGGCCGTTTCCGTATTGGGGATAGATAATAAAAGTGGGGGAAACTTGCATTCCTTGCTCGGATCTTCTCGTGAAATACGGACTTGTAAGATCTATACTCCTCGCTGTAAGGTAATCAACTGAAATCTACTGTTTTGGTACGAACTTCCACCTATGCTCGTAACAGTTACCGGTACTGCTCGAAATGACGTTCATCAGTAATTTTACTGTACTTACATTTAAGTTTAAGTTTTTTTTTTTTTTTTTACATTTCTTCTCTATGAGGGCAGAAGTGGAACATTCCATGCACAGCGAGCTGAGGTCTATTGTGCGCCCGTGGAATGAGTTGCATGCCCACCGACCCTACGTAACCCGAACCGACCTAACTGCTAACACCCTGACGATCAGTCCCGCCATCCTTCCAAACCCGTGTAGCATTCTACACCAACAGCCCCCCCCCACGTTTCCCCCTTCAAACGGTCTGAGTTGTAAGCCCCCTCTCCCGTCTCCTCAACGGTCTGTGGTGTAAGCCCCCTCTCCCGTCTGGAAGGAAGTGCGTTCAGCTGCTAGCCACCAACTACCACATTTTTTACATTTACTATTTACATTTATTATTTTAATGTAGGTTATATATCATGTTTTCTTCGTTGCTTATCGTCCACAAAGTGGTTCTGTCTATTGTATTTACGTTGACGCATTAACGAAAACTTGATATGAGTCGATGACAAATCCTTTCATGCCATTTTAAGAATTACAGTACGTTCAGTACGTTATAAACTCACATTTGTAAATTATATTAAAATAAGTTTAAAATGTAAATAAACATAAATAATAGGCCTAAATGTAAAGAAATGTAAATAATGAACATACATAACATGAAAACCAACTATCGCGATAGGCATGTTCAGGTTCGTATTTCCTTAATCTGACTTCGCAAATCCGAAGTTTCCTGTCTAAAAATGTGTTGTAGAGCATCCCTTATTTCCTGTTTAAATTTTACACGTTTTTACTGAATCACTCTATATAGTCTGTAGTTTTCCTAAAGAAGAATTACACTTTGAAATAACTTTCATAACATCTCTCAAGAAAATTATTACTTCACTTTACGATGACCTTTCTATGCTATTGTTGCATTTATTATTTAAATAAAATTATCCGTCAAGTTTCTTAATGTACAGATTACGTCATTAACAGTGTATATTGCAAATTTACTCACTGTATTAATTCTTATACTCACTGATCGGGCGAGTAGGTTGGATTGAAATTGTAAGCACGTGTTACTTATAACACGCCAACATTGTTAAAATGTGTTAGACATACTGCTCTATGGAGCTGCAACTTCGTTCACTTGTTAGGTTTGTGCCAGGGGCAGGATTTGTGGAGATTAATTTTATCATTTGTGTTTTTTTTTAATATTAGTGTCGGCGAAGATTCTTGGAGATTGATTTGCACTCTTGGTGCAGATTAATGGAAATTTTGGAAAATACCATTATTTTGGAATTGGAGTATTAACTCAGTATGAAAATTACTTTTCAAATAGTTAACATTAAAGGTTCGTTGGATTCTGGTAATGGTGTGGTATGGTCAATAGACAATATTTGTTGGATTGAGACTGTATTTAACACATATTCATTCAAAACGAAAAGAACTTGCAGCCCTCAAATTAACACTTTCAATTATTAGTGAAATGTTGAATTCTCCGTCTTTTGAGTTCACTAATGTAATGAGAACACCTGGAATACCATGTAATGTAGCCTACTTGGATATATAACAAATTAAAGTGAAAAAATAATCCGAAAAGATTCAGAATATGAAATTCGCTATAAAACGACGCAATAGTAATAATCTGCGAATGTATTCATATTTCGCTATTAGAACTCTATTTCGCGATTTGTCGCGATTCTTTTATCCGCATATTATTAATCAGAATCACTTAATTCGTGAAGATTAGTAAAAATATTGTATATCTATTATTTATGTCATGATTTTCCATAAATACTAGGCCCTGGCTGTATATCTTTATGATTAATAAAACTGTTCAATAAATGGTACCGGTTACTACTATATGCAATGAATTTCTTGCTTCAGTCGCAGTCACATGGTTCATTATCCTCATAAATTCATTCTGCATATATATCAGTTATTCCATTCTCATTTCCTATTCTCTACTGAAGCATCACGTGGTCTATCTTCATTCCAGGGTAACAGAGCTGGGACGCCGGGATAAATGCATACTGCGCAAGCTTCGTTATTTCTTGTGGAACAACTTAGACCGTGCAATGGATTCGTTCACGTAGTGGGAGGGGCAGGGTTGCCGATTTCAGAAAGTCTCCCGCTCTCAAAACGGATTTCCTATTTCCCGACAAGGGAGCCAGCGGGAGAAATAAATCTCTGAGCCCCTACGAAAGACTTCCCAACACAACACATGGACTCCATCGTGCGGAAGAAATCGTTGTAGGTGTTTTAGTAATCCTTCATCTACGCTAATCGTACTAAATTTCTCTTAAAATTTTAATTGAATCGGTCATTGCAGAAAGGGGATAAGTCATGAAAAACGCGAAAATGAGTTAAGAGTGCCATTGCTTTCTCCAGACCTAGACACACATTTCCATACAGAAATGGGACAAATTTGCTCATTCTTAACGCAAAGCAGAGTACCATAAGCAGCGCAGTCATTGCAGAAAGGGGACAAGTCAGCGACTTACCTTCTTTCTGCACTGACCGACGACGTGACGCAACTGAGTGCCGCGGATCTAATAAGTTATGCACCCATCAGGTGATAAGGAAAATGACAGACAAGCTAGAAGTAGTAAGTGACCCAGGGGGAGAAAACTGTGTTATTAGTGGTAAACGTAAACGCAATGAAATTAACTACCGCAGAAATGTAAATAAGAAAAATAAACTGAAGGCATTGGAACGTCAATTCCATTGGGAAGTCTGTAGCAGCCCGTACGACAGGAGAACAATGTGGGTAAGAAACTACTCATTGTTTGTTTAGACGCAACTCTGGGTCATCAATAATTTTCAACATTCAGAATTTCAAAGACCATACGGCGCACTTCTATTCCTATCATGAAGGTATAGGCCACAGATCTTCAAATGAAGTGTGTTCCTTCTGAACTACATTGAAAATAATGTCTCTTCTTCAGTTAAGGAATTGTATCTTTTCTCTGATAACTGTGGAGGGCAAAATAAAAATCATATCTTAATTCGATTGTTGCTTGCACTGACCCAAATGGGGAGATTTAACAAAATCATTCATTATTTTCCACAACGAGGCCATTCATTTCTTCCCTGTGACCGCAACTTTGGTGTAGTGAAGCGCAAACTAAGGAAGACAGACAGGGTATACAGTATGTGCCAGACCAATACAATACCTTGATCCACCAGGCAAACACAAACAACAGATTTTCTGTAGAATCAGTTACTACTGATGATATTTTGAATTTTAAATACTGGTGGCCAGAGTATTACAAGAAAACCACCTGCTCATTAGACACACTGAGGAAGAAAGGGAAAGATAAGAATATGTGTTCTTCAGCACAATTCAGTGAATTTGTTTACTCTAAAGATGATTGAGGATGTGTGACTGCCAGTTTGTTCATTGATAGTGAAATGAGGAAACACAGATTCTGTATGAAAAAACCAGGTTCTGGACGCATAGTAATGCCTATACAAAAGCATACAATGGGAAAATTCCCATTAATACGAAAAAAAATTGGAGACGTTTCGACAGTGAGGCAATACATTCCATTGGAACACACTTCCTTTTACGAAGAGAACTGGCCACCTTGTGACAAGGAATCTACAGACGACGTGGCTTCCAACGTCTAACAATACACTCTGTAAAAATTGAAACAAATGATTTTGTGTAGTACTTTAGTGTATTTTTATTGTGCTCTCCTATATGCAGTTTTTAAGTTTTAGTTTAAAAGTAGAGTTCTGATTTAAAACTGTGATATAAAATTACATATTGGTACATTTCTGTAGTAGGAATAGTGATTGAAATGAAAATATATATCTATGTAAATGGTGACTGTAATGTAGTAATTATACACAAAACATCGTTATCATTGTAATTATTAACATTTAGTTATTTTTCAAATATTACATTAGCCCAAAATTGTAATTTATATATTTTTTTCTTATATATTTAACAATTCCTTGCAGAAAGGGGATAAGTCATGGTTCGATTAAACAACTTTAAACAAAAGTGTTTGAGATGTCAGATGTCTAACATGATGTATTATACTTCACTATTCATAAACAAAGTAAGAAAAAATATTTATAATGATTACTCCAGTATTGGAAGAAGAAAACAGTTTTTATTGATTATCTCAAAAGTAAGATTTTATGACTTATCCCCTTTCTGCAATGACCGATTCAATTTTAATAGGTTATTTTACGACGCTTTATCAACATCTTAGGTTATTTACCGTGTGAATGAGTTGAAGGTGATAATGCCGGTAAAATGAGTCCGGGGTCCAAAACCGATAGTTACCCAGCATTTGCTCATATTGGGTTGAGGGAAAACCCCGGAAAAGACTTCAACCAGGTAATTTGTCCCGAACGTAAATCGAACCCGGACCACCTAGTTTCGCGGCCAGACGCGCTAACCGTTATTCCACAGGTGAGGACTTTGTTAAAATTGTTAATAACAAATCGAAAATGAAACTTCTTTATTGCCATACTTCTTGATTTTCATATTATTACTTACATACTTACAAATGGCTTTTAAGGAACCCGAAGGTTCATTGACGCCCTCACATAAGTTCGCCAGCGGTCCCTATCCTGTGCAAGATTAATCCAGTCTCTATCATCAAACCCCACCTCCCTCAAATCCATTTTAATATTATACTCCCATCTACGTCTCGGCCTCCCTAAAGGTCTTTTTCCCTCCGCTCTCCCAACTAACACTCTATATGCATTTCTGGATTCGCCCATACGTGCTACATGCCCTGCCCATCTCAAACGTCTGGATTTAATGTTCCTAATTATGTCAGGTGAAGAATACAATGCGTGCAGTTCTGTGTTGTGTAACTTTCTTCATTCTCCTGTAACTTCACCCCGCTTAGCCCCAAATATTTTCCTAAGCACCTTATTCTCAAACACCCTTAACCTATGTTCCTCTCTCAGAGTGAGAGTCCAAGTTTCACAACCATACAGAAGAACCGGTAATATAACTGTTTTATAAATTCTAACTTTCAGATTTTTGGACAGCAGACTGATTTTCATATTATTACTGACGAATTTTCGGAAATTTGCTAAGTTTCGGAAAACAATGTCGTTTATCCAACATTTCAGAGACAGCAATGAAACGGTTCGAAAATATTAATATTTACCGTGACTAGAAAGTACAGTATATTGTCTGTTAGGACCAGAAATTGCTGTGTCGTTTATTATGATGTAATATTCAATTTTAAAAAGAACTAAATAGTGCAGATGACCAAAGTAATGTTTTCCGGTTTTTACCTAAAATTAAAAAAATTGGCACGTCTACGAAGAAGTTCAATGTACCTCTTTAACGGGATCCATTAGAAGAGTTGCTATTATAGCCATTCATCCAAAGAGAAACAAAGCAGTAGTTTTTGATCCTACAGTTAGTTTCGAAACAACAATCGCCCAGGGAAAGGAAGTTGACTTGAAAAAGGAAAATATATTATTTTATTCCTGACATGAGATCCGTTATGGTATAAAAAAAACTTTTCATTCATGGGACTAGTTTTTAGTAGTAGGTGGCATTATATCCAAATTTATTTAAATGGAGTAGTATATTAATAAAGTTTGACATTTCCACGAAACTGTGGAAAAAAAATCATAGGCATCATCAAGGATTCCTTGAGCATTCTGAATTATCATCTCTATTTTAAATTTTGACATACTATTTTAATTTAATATAGGCTATATTTTCTTTGTTATATTTGCATTATTATTTTTAATAATATGTTCTTTATTTGATTGTGTTATAGGTATGGTTGAAAATGTTCAATTTTAATAGACGTTTGCTATCATATTTAGAAATTCGCATATCATTTACTATTTTTCAAAATCCAGAAATTTCTATTTTTTAGAATTTCAACGAGGATGATAGTAATCTGCTTATGTTTTCACAAAAAAATGTATGAGTTTAGCCCCTAAAATAGCCCTTTTTATAGATCCAGCGTTCAATTAAATGACAGACACAATTTCTAAATTCCTTCCTCGCCAAATCTCGCAGATAACTTTCTTGTCGTTTCATGGAACTAGAGTGTGGCAATTGACCTCTAGCATAACTAGTAAATAATCATCATCATCATCATCATCATCGATTAAGCCTTATAAAGCTCGTTCTGGTCTCACTTTTTAACACTGTTGAGCCCATCTTGTTTTCGGTCTACCAACATTTCTTCTACCTATTGGGTTATAGTTCATCATCAGTTTCGGTATGCGGTTTGCTTCAATTCTTTGTATATGTCGTTTCCAATCATTTCTATATTGTTTTATTCTGTCTATTAATTTTAAAATGTTTAGTTCCTCCCTTATAGCTTCACTTCTTTTCCTATCCAGTAAGATGTAACCTGCAACAGATCTCAGAAATTTCATCTCAGCTGCTTCGATTCTTCTTTCTTCATTTTTAGTCAGGATCCAAAATTCAGATCCATGAAGCAACAATGGCACCGCAATTACTTTATAAAATTTAATTTTCGTTTCTTTTCTAATATTTTTCAGGGATCTATTAATGACACCGCATATACAGCTCAATTTATTAATCTTTTTTTAAATATCATATAAGAAATTTGCACCCAAGGTAATTGAAATAATGTATCTATTCAATAATTTTTCCTTCCAAGAGAATTTTGGCTCTTAATGTATCTGCTCCTCTAAGTGCTAGTAAATTATATTAATTTATTTAATGAAATGGAGAATATCCTCCATTACCTTCTATACATGAGATAGGAAAAGCCCAACGCACTACTTCTCAACAGCAATCTCGCAGGTCGGTAAGAATGTCGGTAACTTAGGTTTGCTTTAACCCCGGGCCTAGGACGCAATGCGTAGTTTTTCCTTGGTAGTCGTTTGCACTATGACGATGACATAATTTTACTTTAGCTTTATACTGTTAATCTCAGTCATTTGTCTGAACTATATTGGCAAATACCTCATTTAGACATGGTTAGGTACACAGTATTGCAACAATATTTACTCTCCTGGAATATTATCTACTGGAGAAACTGTACGAGACATGTTTACGCAAGTTTCGACGATACGTTCCAGAAACTAAGGTACACAACAATCAAAACAGTGTGTTGTTTAATTATTTAGCAAGTATGCAAGAACCGCAATAGGCCCAATTAGTGAGGATAAACATCAGCGATTGTTCCATGTACCCTCCATCTGGCCACTTATTCATAATTCTTCCCTACATTCTCATGCCCATTCTTCCGTACATTCACCTGTCTATTCTTCTATACATATGTCTATCCATCCGTACATTTACCTGTACATTCTTCCGTACATTCGCCTGTCAATTCTTCCATATATCCATTTTTCTATTCTTCCGTACATTCACCTGTCTGTTCTTCCGTTCATCCATCTGTCTATTCTTTCGCACATTCATCTGTACATTCTTCCGTACATATCCCTGACCATTCTTCCATACATTCACCTGTCCATCCTTCTTTACATTCATCTCTCCATTGTTAAGTACATTCATCTGTCTATCCTTCTTTACATTCATCTCTCCATTCTTCCATACATCCACCTGTCCATTTTTCCGTACATTCGCCTGTCAATTCTCCCGTATATTCATGTATATTCTTCCGTACATTCTCCTGCCCATTCTTCCGTACATTCACCTGTCTATCAATGCGTACATTCGCCTGTCTATTCTTCAGTATATCCATTTGCTATTCTTCCGTACATTCATCTGTCTATTCTTCCTTCATCCACCTGTCTATTCTTTCGCACATTCATCTGTACATTTTTCCGTACATACTCCTGGCCATTCTTCCATACATTCACCTATCCACTCTTCCATACATCCATCTGTCTATCCTTCCTTACATTCATCTCTCCATTGTTCCGTACATCCATCTGTCTATCCCTCCTTACATTCATCTCTCCATTGTTCCGTACATCCATCTGTCTATCCTTCCTTACATTCATCTCTCCATTGTTACGTACATTCATCTGTCTATCCTTCCTTACATTCATCTCTCCATTGTTCCGTACATCCATCTGTCTATCCTTCCTTACATTCATCTCTCCATTGTTACGTACATTTATCTGTCTATCCTTCCTTACATTCATCTCTCCATTGTTACGTACATTCATCTGTCTATCCTTCCTTACATTCATCTCTCCATTGTTCCGTACATCCATCTGTCTATCCTTCCTTACATTCATCTCTCCATTGTTACGTACATCCATCTGTCTATCCTTCCTTACATTCATCTCTCCATTATTACGTACATTCATCTGTCTATCCTTCCTTACATTCATCTCTCCATTGTTCCGTACATCCATCTGTCTATCCTTCCTTACATTCATCTCTCCATTGTTCCGTACATCCATCTGTCTATCCTTCCTTACATTCATCTCTCCATTGTTACGTACATTCATCTGTCTATCCTTCCTTACATTCATCTCTCCATTCTTCCATACATTCGCCTGTCCATTTTTCCGTATATTCGCCTGTCTATTCTTCCGTACATTCTCCTGCCCATTCTTCCGTACATTCATCTGTCTATAAATGCGTACATTCGCCTGTCTATTCTTCAGTATAGCCATTTGCTATTCTTCCGTACATTCATCTGTCTGTTCTTCCTTTCATCCACCTGTCTATTCTTTCGCACATTCATCTGTACATTCTTCCGTACATACTCCTGGCCATTCTTCCATACATTCACCTACCCACTCTTCCATACATCTATCTGTCTATCCTTCCTTACATTTATCTCTCCATTGTTCCATACATCCATCTGTCTATCCTTCCTTACATACATATCCATTGTTCCGTACATCCATCTGTCTATCCTTCCTTACATTCATCTCTCCATTGTTCCGTACATCCATCTGTCTATCCTACTTACATTCATATCTCCATTCTTCCATATATTCACCTGTCTATCCTTCCGAACATTCATCTGTCTGTCCTTCCGAACATTCATCTACCTTTTCTTCCTACATTAATCTGTCTGTCCTTCCTTATATCCCTCTACCCATTCTTCCACGTATTCATCTATTCTTTCATCCATACATCTGTTAATACTGCCGTACATCTATCCATGTGTCCATGCTTCCATCCATCCATTCACTAACCATCCATGTGTCCATTCTTTTGTATATTCATATTTCAATTCTGCCGTGCATTCATTTGTCTATTCTTCCGTCCATACATGAATTCACCCTTTCTATCGACATTTCAATCCATTCATTTTCAGTCTTTTCGTCTGTCTACGCACCTGTCTATCCGCGTAGTAGTTAATTTAACATCTCTGTCTTTATAGAGTATTAGTGTTACTGAATTAATTATTAGTTTCATTGTTAGCTCTTTTTCCCCGTCATATTTCCCAAATTGTAGTACGTCAGCAGCTACAAATAGGCATCTAGTGAATACTACATTCGTCTGCTATATAGCACTACTTTTTCACGCAACCTCTCTTTTGACAATTTTAGCACCAGCTTGCGTCTTATGATAGAGAATACGAGGGCAAAGATGAAAGTTTCCGAACCAGAGAGCAATGAGCAACCAGGGACCAGGGACCGATGTCAGGGCTCAAGAAAGCTTAAATTGTATTAGGTCAATGAGCTAAAGAATTATCCAAGAGGAAACTCTCTGCTCACTGCATGAAAGGAGACCAAAAGTCTGGCCCCCTCCCAGGCTGAAGAAATAAGAGCGCTTTTAAGCTGGCAGAAAGTTTAGCCCAGCGAAAGGCAATCCTCTTTTATAGACTATGTCAACCTTTAAGCTCTCCCACCGTGATGAAATAGGATATAGCCATTTTTTGAAGTTTTGCTATCAAGTTCTATATGCATATCCACTCCAAAAGCACTTCAAAGTTAAAGCATGGCATCGCCGAGTAACACGGCGTCACTAATAACGACACTTTCAGATGCGTTCGTGCTTATAAAATGCATGTTCATCCACTTTTCCACTTCTCTTCAGAACCTATAGTCCTGACAAAGCAGGTCTGTGGTTATGTATTGATAACTTTCATTTTCGATGTCATCATAGTCGTCCTCATTATCGTCATCATCAACGGCATCATTATAGTCGTCATTTTTTCATTGTGTGTTTTGTTAGACTGGTATTACACTATCAAAGTTCTTTGACAAAAAACATAAAATATTTTATCAAAGATCTGCGATAAAAGCTAGGATTTTGAGTATATTACACTGTAAAATATTTATCAAAGATAACCTAAATTAAGCAACAAGAACCATCAGCGTCCATTTATAGTTAATTTTTTTTCCTGATCACAGATATGCAAAAATGAATGATGAAAATGTATGTTTAGGTTTAGCTACAATTAGTTCAACATATTACAATATGAATATTGCTGAAAAATAAACAGAATATAAACGTCTGTAGATTAAACCATGGATTGCACGACGTGACAAGAAAAGTATCCATCAAAACTCACTAATGAAAAGAAAAAAATAAGGTACAGTGCGAGGATTTTTAAAGTTATAGGCCTATATAAGTCCCGCGCCGTGGCGTCGCGGTCTAAGGCATCCCGCCTAGGACTCGCGTTACGGAATGCGAGCTGGTTCGAGTCCTCATGGGGGAAGAAATTTTCTCATGAAATTTCGGCCAGTGTATGGGACCGGTGCCCACCCACCATCGTGATGCACACTACGATAGGTAGCGAAATCCGGTTGCGAATACCAGCTATAACGGCTGGGGGATCATCGTGCTAACCACACGATACCTCCATTCTGGTTGGATGATCGTCCACCTCTGCTTCGGCATGTGGGCGTGAGGCCAGCAGCCGGCTGGTCGGTCTAGGCCCTTCACGGGCTGTAGCGCCACGGATTATTATAGGCCTATATAAATTATGGAGAATGAATGAAGATAAATTTCACTTTGTCCAGACTTGTACATCACATCTGTACATCAGTTATATGGAGGATTCCAGCTTAAGAAAAAAGCATTGGACTCATGTGCCATGCCTAGTACACTGTTACCGTAAGATGCCTCCGTTAGAAGAAAGAGTGAGGTATAGTATCTCTGTCTCACTCTCTTCCTAACAAGTACAATGTTCCCGCAAGTTTAGCGCACAAGATAGGTACAGTACATGTCAGGTGAGTTCAAGCTTCCTGTCCATAGGTCTACTGCCGATCGGATGACAGTTCGGTACCAGGTTTTCGATAAAAAAAAAATTACAATGTCATTCACAGTTTAGGAATATCATATGTTATTAATTTATGGAGAAAGTCGTCGTAATTCAAGTGAGGAAGAAGGATGTACCGTCAATGTTTTCCGCAATGAAGGTTACCCAATCGGCGAACTTTTGTAGCGGTTTCTCAACGATTATTAGAAACTAGGAGTCTCTTACTTCGTTTCGAAAATCACACAAACAGAAATTTCTTTAAAAATGGTATTGCTTTATGGAAGCAGGAGAGATTAAAATGTTGCATTTAAAAAACGTTCGTGTGATTTTGTGCAGTAAACCATTATTGTTTATTCTTTAGACGTACAAAAAAAAGGACCAATATTGCCAATACTGTTAAATGAAATGGAAATTTACCATAAAGTTCTATTAATGAGATTGAAAGTTTGTATTTGCTGTTCGATTTATGTAAACAACGGTCGGCCCCTGCATTAGAACAGAGCATCTGTTTTGCACCGGTATGTCTGCATCCGCTTGAACTGTACTTTATATTCGTAAAGTCCCTCCTCCCCATCCAGGAACGTTGCCAAATACCTAATATTGTAAACCTTAATAATTAGTTAGATATTGCAATCACAAAAAAATTGTGAGAACATTTTTCTTCCTTATGACATGAACAATCATCAGTTAAAATAATGGCACTTATACT